>NC_083282.1:84161175-84494032 GCF_963506605.1 Zootoca vivipara | reverse complement strand
CCGGGATTCTGGGCTAGAAAGGGTTCTGTTTATGCTCATTTTCAGGCTATGAGAAAAGTGAATGTGTGCAAGCGAGCTGAGTCCTGGTGCTGTCTTTTTTAAAAGGGGGAAAGTCAATTTTGGAAAGGTGAATTCCATGCTCCTTCCTTGGAGATTTTTAAGCAGAGGTTGGATGGTCATCTGTCATGGATGCTTTAGATGAGATTCCTGCATTGCAGGGGGTTGGACTAGATCAGGCACGTCCAACAGGTAGATCATGATCTACCGGTAGATCACTGGACATCTGTGTTAGATCACTGATAGATCACTGGCTCCCCCCAAAGCAGCTCAACAACTTTAGCTCCCCCCCCAAAAAAAGCTCAACATTTTTGCCCTGCACCCCCCAAAAATGTGGCTTTCTTTCACCCTAAAAGAAGGTCAACAACTTTGACCTGAACCAAAAAAAACAGGGCTTCCTCCTCCCTAAAAAGCTCAACAACTTCAACCTGAACCCCCCAAAACAGGGCTTTCCTTCATAGAAAAAGTTCAACAACCTTGACCTGAAGCCCCCAAAAGGGGGTAGATCACTGCCAGTTTTTACCTCTGTGAGTAGATCACAGTCTCTTGGGAGTTGGCCACCCCTGGACTAGATGACCCTTGGGGTACCTTCCAGCTCTACGATTCTATGATTCTATGAGTCTATGCTAGGGACCATTAGTAAAGGAATTGAAAATAATACTTCCAATATCATAACGGCATTCTTCAAAACTGTGGTGCAACCTGTGGTGGAATAATACTCTGTGCAGTTCTGTTCAGCTTTCCTCAAAAAGGTTATTGTCGAGTTAGAACTGGTTCAGGAAAGGGCAGCCAAAATGAACAAAGGATTGTGGCAACTCTCTAGTGAGGAAAAGTTGCAACATTTGGGACTTTCTAGTTTAGAGAAAAAGTGACTAAGGGGTGGCATGATCGGAATGCCTGAAAGTATACATGTCATGGAGAAACTGAATAGAGAAATGTTTTCCCTCTCTCTCATAACATTGTAACTTTTTATTTTATTTTATATTCTTTATTGAAAAATAAAAAGTACAACATCACATTGCACGGAGTAAGACACAAAAACAGAAGAAACAAGAAACAGTACCCATGTAGAAAACAAAACAGAACCAAAGATATTGTGTATATTACAAAGGCGGGGGGGGGGGCTTCTTATTGCAGTTAACCAGACCTTAATCCAATACAGTATTTATAAAAACGAATTCCAAATATCATTAAATTTGTTCACTAGAACTTGTGGGCATCCAATGAAGGTGAGTGTTGGAAGACTCAAGGCAAACAAAAGAAATCACTACTTCTCATCATCATCATCATCATCATCATCACTATTCCACACACCTCATAGTGAAACTATGGGGTTTACTCATGGTGGCTACCAGGGCTTTTTTTCTTAAAAAAAAATTTAGGGGTACTCTCGTTTTGACTCAAGAAAATCACCAGGAAAGGAAAGGAAGCCGCCATCGGAGGTGATAACAATGAAACTGACCAATCACCATGCTTCTGTCTGAGACTCAGGAAACACCGTGACAGGAAATGAGGGTGACAACGGAACTGACGATTTACCGTGCTAGAGAAGAAACTAAAAAAAATAAGATTTTTAGATTTTCTCTCTTGTTAGATTCACAAAATCATAGAATCATAGAATCATAGAGTTGGAAAAGACCACAAGGGCCATCCAGTCCAACCCCCTGCCAAGCAGGAAACGCCATCAAAGCATTCTTGACATATGCCTGTCAAGCCTCTGCTTAAAGACCTCCAAAGAAGGAGACTCCACCACACTCCTTGGTAGCAAATTCCACTGCCAAACAGCTCTTACTGTCAAGTTCTTCCTAATGTTTAGGGGTATGCATACCCCTGCGTCACCCCAGGGAAAAAAACACTGGTGGCTACCAGCTTGAATGGCTTTAAAAGAGGACTGGGCAAATCCATGGATGATAAAGCTGACCATGTCTACTAACGCAATGTTGGAGGCAGTTGATTCTGAATACCAGTTGCTGAGAACCCTGGGAAGGGAGAGCGCTCCTGTGCTCCTCTCCTTCCAATACATATCTGTTTGGCCACTGTTGGAACAGACTGCTGGATCTCATAAGGCTAGTGGCCTGGTCCAGAGGTGGGCTGATGCATCAAGACGGTCTAACAGCCATTGACAGAGTTGTCCTCCATGAGCCTACCTGTTGCTGTCTTATCATGGCCTTTCCGTTGTTTGGTAGATGGACATGGCCATCTTGGCCAAGTCCGCCATCTTGTCCTCGCTTATTTGGAAGTACCTGGGAGTAGGCCCACACAGGCTTTCACGTGGCCTTTGCTCCTCTGTATCTTTGTGGAAAAGGCTAGTGGCCGTGGTTTTTTAAGCAGCTAGCACTGAGGGTCTGTGTGAGAGAGACACCCTTTAGTTCCATGGCTACTTACAGCTTCCCATTTGTTGGCATTCCACGCATGCTATTATCCACAGATGGCTCGCAAGGATATCGGCTTACACATCTCATTGTCAGGGAAAGGATTTGTTTCACTTTGTTTTCCTTTGTGTCGATCCAACGAGGACAATATTCTCAAGCCTGACGCCTGCTTAGGACACTTATCTGCAACAACTCATATTCAAGCCGCACATCATGAGTGGGAAATCACATATTTGTAGCTTTCCTTGTTGTGGAAAAAAGAAAAGCAGCAGCGAGACTCTTTTCCAGCAAAAGACATCAGTGCAAATGCATTCATAATATCTCATTCTATGGTGGAAGGAGGCTGAGCCCTAGTAGAACCACAGATGGGCTCCATAAGCAAACCCAGCGGTGTTTTGCTTTATATTAAAATATATCTCCCCACCCCTACTCCAGAACTGGAGTCTAGCTGTTTGGATATTATTGGAAAAGCAACATTGGAATAAAGACCTCCTGTTTGCAGCATTCCGTATGCTTCTAAGCCATAGGTAACAGTAGCATGGCAATCCACCCACTTGCACGGTCTACAGCAGTGTTTCTCAACCAGTGTGCCTCCAGATGTTTTGGGACTACAACTCCCATCATCCCTAGCTAGCAAGACCAGTGGTCAGGAATGATGGGAGTTGTAGTCCCAAAACATCTGGCGGCACACTGGTTGAGAAACACTGGTCTACAGCATGTGGCCTGGATAAGCTCTGCCGAGTCAAGAGTTCAGCTGCCTGTGTTTGCTGCTCAGGAAATGAGAAGCCGGGAGCTGGGAGAGCCAATTAAACAAACACCTCCTCAGGGATGAGGGTTCCAATCCTGTTTAAGCCACCAGTGAAAATGAGCTCAGTAGGCCTTCTCCTAACTTCTTTTGCAATTTGCTGTGGTTCATCAACACTGGAAGGATGTGCCTAAGCAGAGGACTACGGGAGTGGATTAGCACATTTGCTGCAAGTCAGGATTGAGTCGCCTCGGCAAAGCTGAGTGGAGAGATTTGCCACCCGTCTGTGCCGCAGCTGTCGTGTTTCTAAGCACTGATCACGTTCCAAAAAGGAAGGCCAAATAAGACACAAGGGATTGTAAGGGATAGCAAAAGTTTAGATGGCAAGAGGGGGGAGGAGATATTAAAGCAAACAGCTGACTGCCCAGCTTGGCTTAGATCCTGCACTGCGAAGATAACATGATCCCTCTCCTCCTTCTCTTTTGCCCTACTGTTGCACTGTGTTCCAGGACTCCAGACAAAAGACCAGAAGAAAAAACTTCAGGCAGCAGAGTTTCAAAGTTCTATGAACAATTTTATTGTTTTGTCAGACAAAAGCAATAAGGTGCAGCAGGTTAATTGGCAGACTGCACACAGCAGTTACTTGTGCAATGGGTTAAATACATTTTCCAAACAGCAAAGCCCAGCCTCTTGCATTTCCCTTAAGCCTATCAGAATTACTTCTCTATTTTACTCTTAGCCAATCAGAGAAGTGGCTCTCTGGGGTTTGAGGCAAGGGGTATTCCCAGCCTTTCCTGGACAAACCCAGCCTTTTTCTGTTTCAAGCTGCATTGCTGTTTTTGCCCTACTAGGTGGTGCTGAATAGCTATTATTGCATCTAAGAGTTGACAATTACCTCCCCCGCGCAGGTGCACCTTTGTTTTGCATTCATAGCTGAATTTAGATCTTCTGCAGTTAGCCAGTTTCGGTTTCCAGCAGCCAGCGTTTAACGGGAAGTCCCAGCAGATGTTCAGCCAGTGCATGACGAGTTTCGGTTTCAAGCTTGAACAACATAGCTATTTCTGATCATGACATTCTGCCAAACTAAAAGCTGCACAGCTAAAATGAAGTTTAACAGTTTTACAGACAGCTAAAATTGAGTTTCCAAACTTTGATCAAGAGCCTGTTACTGACCAGGGCTGGTCAGATGCCTCACTACGACTCCAGAAAGTAGGGTGCATAAAGTGAAGTTGCTGGTGTTGAGAAATACAATTCCTGCGCCCAACTGGAAGGGCAAGAATGTGGAGCTGCAGAACCAACTCCTAGATCATCCTAGAATGACCATTATTTATTCTCCATCTGGGAAATATAGGAAGCTGCCTTATACAGAGTCAGACCATCGGTCCATATAGTTCAGTGCTGTCTACAGTAACCAGTAGTGGCTCTCTGGGGTTTGGGGCAAGGGGTATTCCCAGCCTTTCCTGGACAAACCCAGTGGACCAGTCAACTATTAGCTGCAGATGTTGTGAGCAACCATGTGGGGGCTGAGGCCAGGATTCACCTGGGAGGAAGTGGCTAGGGCCACGTCATGTTGGCAGTGGTCATGAACCCGTTCTCTTTCTTTTTCTCCCCTTTCATTCATCCACCCACCCACCCATCATCCATTCGTTCTACATCTCTGATACAAACACCGGAGCACATTACTCATGCAAGCAATCTCAGGACCCCCCACCCACCCTGCAAAGTTATCTCTGGAGGCAGGAGCACAATGGGCACTGGATGAAACCAACACAGGTAAAGTGCTTTGGAAATGAATATTGTTAGAAATATACAAACAGCAAGACCTTGAACTTGAGCAAAATAAATCACTCTTCCACTACCAACACCTCATTCATTCATTCCAAGCTAATGTCTGCCATCTTCTGGCTCATTTGTAGAATGGTCTGAATTTAGAGCATTTAGCTGTTAATGTTTTCGCACACTTGGCTGCAGCTATTGAAGGACTCCAGGATCTATTTTCATATTACATGCACGAGTTGCTGTTGTGTATATTTCATTTACAACTAATACAGGAGTATATTCACAAACTATAAATATTTGCCACGCAAATGGCCAATAGTCCTGCAGCAGCACTAACTTTTCACTGCTTGCATTCTACCCTCACAGATATAGGATCCCAAGAACTGAAAGGGACCCAGGGTACGATCCAGATTAAACCGCCCCCCCAAAAAATAATAATAATAACTTATAACAGACCTATATCCGGTCTTGTTCAATTCTCAGCATTTTACATCAGTTTGTGCTTTTTTGTAAGTCCTCATGAAATATACACATTTTAGGTTCTTTTGCCTAATATATATATAAATACACACACACACACACACACACACACACACACACACATTTTTTGCAAAGCAATTTTCCCTAATCCAATCCATGGTCTGGAATGCATTCGAAATTTTCACATAGGAATTGATGGAAACTGTCGGCTTGTTATGTGACCGCTCACCTAAAGAATGATTTCCAGGGAACGCATTGTGTTTGGTAAGCGGGACCTGCATGTATAACACAATGAGCATCGATAGGAATGTAATATCCTGACCGGCTGTCTCATGGCTATAATTAATAAAAGAAAGAAAGAAAGAAAGAAAGAAAGTGTAGCCTTATTAGCTGATAAGGGTCCTTTAAGTTGCGCCCAGGCAGGGACAGAGACAGCCAATAATGACACCGAGGGTTGAATCCAGAGAAAGAATTTAATTCTTAAATTTAAGAGACTCTTGGTGATCAGCTCCACAACAAGAGTAAAGAAACACAAATTTGCAAAGATTCTTATACACTTCTTGGGCTCCTTTCCCCCTCCTCTGTAAATATGCGCACGCAAGGGGGTCACAGGTTACAAATCCATATGAGGAAAATCCGTATCCTGTCCTTCTCATGAACACAAAGGGGGTCACAAGTACATATAAGGAAGATCCGTGTCCGGTCCTGTGCATAAACACATGCTGATTCATGCTACCCCGGTAGCATCCTCACTCAGCCTTGAGTGGGGGCTTGAATTCCTATCTATCTTGCCTGCTCTTTGCGTCAGACTGCTAGCATCAGACAAGACAATCATCTGGCCTTGATAGCTTAGCAGGGCATTCTGTCTTGCTATTGAATGTTTTTATTACACTTTGGCCCACTTTGGTTCACAGACACAGAGGCAAAAAGGAAAGCATTTTAAGAAGCATTTTAGGGATATGGGGGGTTAAGCCATACAATCAGAATTATACAATGCAAACTATATAATCAGATTTAGCTCAATAACACAATTGGCAAATCTCTCCCTTCAAAAGAAAGAAAGAAAGAAAGAAAGAAAGAAAGAAAGAAAGAAAGAAAGAAAGAAAGAAAGAAAGAAAGAAAGAAAGAAATAAATGGTGGTGTGGCAGTCAACATCACGCTGGTGAGCCCAGGCAACCTCATGCCAGGCCAAGTACTGGCACCACTGTCTTTTCCCATTGCCCCCACTGTAGTGAGATAGCATACAGGCTGGGGGAAAATGCATCATCAAAACAAAATTCTTCCTAGCATGTGCTAGAAGTGATCTTTCTTTACCAATACAGCAGCACTATTTGTGTGTATTTGCACAGACATAGCAGGTTGGCAGCATAAGCAACCTGCATGTGGCAGAAGGGTGGAGAAAGTACAGTTTCACTCAAACTCTGCATTAACGAAAAACTTTCCTGGCTGGCAAGCTTTGCTAAGTGTCTTTGATGGGCTACAGTATTTCAATTAAGTGCTCCCAGCTGGAGAGAAGACTGTGAATCTCCTGGTCCTTTCCTGCTGTGCAGAAGCCAGAGGGAGTCCCAGCAGTGCTAGGTTTTTTGTTTTTTTTTATCACCAGGCAATTGAGTCCCCTGTCTTTGTCTCACCTCATTTCTCCGTATATAAAAGAAAGGCAAGAATGTGATTGGGCAACCCCCATCGGAGGATTTCTACTACTGATTCACAATCTTGGATTTGCATGAAGTCAGGGTGGGGTAAGGGGGAGGGGAGTGAAGGTAGGCTGTATAACAGCAGCGACCATGGCCTGGGAGTGAGAAGGGAGGGACACTAAGTGGGGAACAGTGGTAGCTTGAAACAATGGCAGAAGTTTGAGGACTCTACATACTTCCCTCTAACAGATTATGAAATGCCCAGTTTCAGGCCCTTTCTTCCCATAGAGATGAGCATAACAGGCTAGAACAGCACGGTTGCTGTGTGTGTGTTTATGCATGCAGAGAAAAAGGACAAGGAAAGGTTAAATTAGGTCTGTTTGCCTTGCACCTGCGCCTACACCTGCAGCTGGTTAAGTGTGAGTCAGCAAACTTGTGAGAGTGAATCAGCACAAAATAGAAATACCCTTGTGTTTGGAGCAAGTCTGCCTTGGGTCCCGTCCCTTGGCTAGAACGTAATCTTTGTTGGCACACTGCAAGGAGTATGTTGCTGGAAGGACCTTTTCTGGCTTTTGCTGCAAGCTGTCTCTTAGGGACAGACTGAGGTAGGATTATTTTATGTGTGTATGCTAAGCGGAGGAACTGCATTATCCTTTGGACTGTCCGTAAAGGAACTGACCTTACCCAAACTGTCTGGCATCTTTATTTGACAAACCTCCATTCTGGATTTTACATTTGCACAGTGTGCTGGCGGGCTGAATGGGCACTCTGCACATGCCCCAACAGGCGCTGCTCGCCTGACCATCCTGTTGGTCACATTGCCGCTGCTTACGGGGAAGGAAAGCGGGAGGGGAGAGGTGAGGAGGGCGGCTGGCGCAGGGCAAATGTACTGTCAGGTGCACCATATTGGCTCTGCCAGCGTGTTTGCACTGCACGAAGCTCACTGCTGCCTCACCTCCTGATAAGCAACAGAGATGGGATTGACCAGTGGTCAAGTGAGTGCCATGGCTCCACCAGGCTGCTGCTGGAACCCTAAACAGGATCACTTCTGACCTGTGAGGCCAGGCATAGGCAAATTTGGCCCTCCATATGTTTTGGGACTACAACTCCCATGATCCCTAGCTAACAGGACCAATGGTCAGGGATGATGGGAATTGTAGTCCCAAAACATCTGGAGGGCTGAGGTTGCCTATGCCTGTGTTAGGCAATGATATAAGTCTTTGCAGATGATGCCTCTCTTTGCAGATTTTAATCATGTTTGAACCAATAATAGGCTTTGATATTTTTTTTATTACTATTTGCCCCTTCATGGATCAATGCCTTGTCGTGGCGAAGGGGCTTGAATAACTCAGAGAAGCTATGAGCTATGCCATGCAGGGCCACCCAAGATGGACAGGTCATAGTGGAGAGTTTTGACTAAACGTGATCCACCTGGAGAAGGAACTGGCAAGCCACTCCAGTATCCCTGCCAAGAAAACTCCATGGACAAAGACAACAGGCATATAAAAGTTATGACGCTGTAAGATGAGCCCCTCAGGTCGGAAGGCGTCCAACATGCTACTGAGGAAGAGCGGAGGACAAGTACAAGTAGATTCAGAGCTGATGAAGCGGCTGGGCCAAAGCCGAAAGGACACTCAGTTGCGGATATGCCTGGAAGCGAAAGGAAAGTCCGATGCTGTAAAGAACCTGCATAGGAACCTGGAATGTAAGAACCATGAATAGAGGTAAGCTGGATGTGGTCAAAAATGAGATGACAAGAATAAATATCGACATCCTGGGCATCAGTGAACTAAAATGGAAGGGAATGGGTGAATTCAGTTCGGGTGACTATCATATCTACTACTGTGGGCAAGAATCCTGTAGAAGAAATGGAGTGGCCCTCATAGTCAACAAAAGAGTGGCAAAAGCTGTAATGGGATGCAATCTCAAAAATGACAGAATGATCTCGATACGAATCCAAGGCAGACCTTTTAACATCACAGTAATCCAAGTTTATGCACCAACTACCGGTGCTGAAGAAAGTGAAATTGACCAATTCTATGAAGACCTACAACACCTTCTAGAAATGACACCAAAGAAGGATGTTCTTCTCATTACAGGGGATTGGAATGCTAAAGTAGGGAATCAAGAGATAAAAGGAACAACTGGCAAGTTTGGCCTTGGAGTTCAAAATGAAGCAGGGCAAAGGCTAATAGAGTTCTGTCAAGAGAACAAGCTGGTCATCACAAACACTCTCTTCCAACAACACAAGAGACGACTCTACACATGGATATCACCAAATGGGCAGCATCGAAATCAGATTGATTATATTCTCTGCAGCCAAAGATGGAGAAGCTCTATACAGTCAGCAAAAACAAGACCTGGAGCTGACTGTAACTCAGATCATCAGCTTCTTATAGCAAAATTCCAGCTTAAACTGAAGAAAGTAGGAAAAACCACTGGGCCAGTAAGATACAATCTGAATCAAATCCCTTATGAATACACAGTGGAAGTGAGGAACAGGTTTAAGGATTTAGATTTGGTGGACAGAGTGCCTGAAGAACTATGGATGGAGGCTCGTAACATTATACAGGAGGCAGCAACGAAAACCATCCCAAGGAAAAGGAAATGCAAGAAGGCAAAATGGCTGTCCAACGAGGCCTTACGAATAGCGGAGGAGAGGAGGCAAGCAAAATGCAAGGGAGATAGGGAAAGATACAGGAAACTGAATGCAGATTTCCAAAAAACAGCAAGGAGAGATAAGAGGGTCTTCTTAAATGAGCAATGCAAAGAAATAGAGGAAAACAATAGAATGGGGAAAACCAGAGATCTGTTCAAGAAAATTGGAGATATGAAAGGAACATTTCGTACAAAGATTACCATAATCAAGGACAAAAGTGGTAAGGACCTAACAGAAGCAGAAGACATCAAGAAGAGGTGGCAAGAATACACAGAGGAATTATACCAGAAAGATATGGAGGTCTCGTACACCCCAGTTAGTGTGGTTGCTGACCTTGAGCCAGACATCTTGGAGAGTGAAGTCAAATGGGCCTTAGAAAGCACTGCTAATAACAAAGCCAGTGGAAGTGATGATATTCCAGCTGAACTATTTAAAATTTTAAAAGATGATGCTGTTAAGGTGCTACACCCAATATGCCAGCAAGTTTGGAAAACTCAGCAATGGCCAGAGGATTGGAGAAGATCAGTCTACATCCCAATTCCAAAGAAGGGCAGTGCCAAAGAATGCTCCAACTACCGCACAATTGCGCTCATTTCACACGCTAGCAAGGTTATGCTTAAAATTCTACAAGGCAGGCTTAGGCAGTATGTGGACCGAGAACTCCCAGAAGTGCAAGCTGGATTTCGAAAGGGCAGAGGAACCAGAGACCAAATAGCAAACATGCGCTGGATTATGGAGAAAGCTAGAGAGTTCCAGAAAAACGTCTACTTCTGCTTCATTGACTATGCAAAAGCCTTTGACTGTGTCGACCACAGCAAACTATGGCAAGTTCTTAAAGAAATGGGAGTGCCTGATCACCTCATCTGTCTCCTGAGAAATCTCTATGTGGGACAAGAAGCTACAGTTAGAACTGGATATGGAACAACTGAGTGGTTCAAAATTGGGAAAGGAGTACGACAAGGTTGTATATTGTCTCCCTGCTTATTTAACTTATATGCAGAATTCATCATGCGAAAGGCTGGACTAGATGAATCCCAAGCAGGAATTAAGATTGCCGGAAGAAATATCAACAACCTCAGATATGCAGATGACACAACCTTGATGGCAGAAAGTGAGGAGGAATTAAAGAACCTTTTAATGAGGGTGAAAGAGGAGAGCGCAAAATATGGTCTGAAGCTCAACATCAAAAAAACCAAGATCATGGCCACTGGTCCCATCACCTCCTGGCAAATAGAAGGGGAAGAAATGGAGGCAGTGAGAGATTTTACTTTCTTGGGCTCCTTGATCACTGCAGATGGTGACAGCAGTCACGAAATTAAAAGACGCCTGCTTCTTGGGAGAAAAGCAATGACAAACCTAGACAGCATCTTAAAAAGCAGAGACATCACCTTGCCGACAAAGGTCCGTATAGTTAAAGCTATGGTTTTCCCAGTAGTGATGTATGGAAGTGAGAGCTGGACCATAAAGAAGGCTGATCGCCGAAGAATTGATGCTTTTGAATTATGGTGCTGGAGGAGACTCTTGAGAGTCCCATGGACTGCTAGAAGATCAAACCTATCCATTCTTAAGGAAATCAGCCCTGAGTGCTCCCTGGAAGGACAGATCGTGAAGCTGAGGCTCCAATACTTTGGCCACCTCATGAGAAGAGAAGAATCCTTGGAAAAGACCCTGATGTTGGGAAAGATTGAGGGCACTAGGAGAAGGGGACGACAGAGGACAAGATGGTTGGACAGTGTTCTCGAAGCTACGAACATGAGTTTGACCAAACTACGGGAGGCAGTGCAAGACAGGAGTGCCTGGCGTGCTATGGTCCATGGGGTCACGAAGAGTCGGACACAACTAAACGACTAAACAACAATTACTATTTGAGTGTTGGGGGATGTCTGAACATGCTCATGTTATTCTCCCCACAGATGTAGAATTTTGAGCCACAACTTCACGAAAGTCCATAAAAGCTCTGATAAAAAAAAAGCCCCTTCTTCATCAGTCGGAAGACCGTAGTGGCAGTCTTGGTGAAGCATGCTTTTAATATTTTGGGGGTGGAACTATATAAGCCCCAACCACATAATATTTGAGTGTTGGGGCGTGTCTGAACATGTCTATGTTATGCTCCCCACAGATGTACAATGCCAACCCACAACCTCCATTATATCTGGACATCAATCGGAAGAACGTAGCAACAGTCTTGGTATATATTTAAAAAGCTTTAAAATATTTTGGGTTGGAACAATAAGCCCCACTCAATGGCATTTATTTTTAATTTCTGGGATGGAGCTATAGGCTGACACCCCTCTCGCTATCTCTTCCTGCCCTCAGATGCAGTATTCAAACAAATGCCATTGACAAATGCATCTAAGAAGTTTCCATTGTCAGCTCCAGTGAAGAGAATCGGGAAAACAAAGCATATTTTCAATAGTGCTCACCCCCAGAAGCATCTATGTATGTTCTGTTGAAAATGTAAAGAGGTGTGTGGTGGTGTCATTTTATTACCATTAATAAAACTCTGTACAATGCAGGAATCTTTTGCCTAATAATAATAATATCATAATAATTTATTATTTATACCCCGCCCATCTGGCTGGGTTTCCCCAGCCACTATGGGCGGCTTCCAACAGAAGAACAAAATAATCGATTAAAGATTAAAAGCCTCCCTAAACAGGGCTGCCTTCAGATGTCTTCTAAAAATCTGGTAGCTGTTTTTCTCTTTGACATCTGATGGGAGGGCGTTCCACAGGGCGGGTGCCACTACCGAGAAGGCCCTCTGCCTGGTTCCCTGCAACTTGGCTTCTCGCAACGAGGGAACCACCAGAAGGCCCTTGAAGGTGGACCTCAGTGTCTGGACTGAACAATGGTGGTGGAGACGCTCCTTCAGGTATACTTTATTGACTTTATGATGGGTAATGCAGCTCAGGTATGGAACACCCCCCCCAAAGGCCTCTAATTTTGCTCTCTTCACAAGCCAGAAGGCCCTCAGCACTGGACCTCAGTGTCCTGGCGGAACGATGGGGGTGGAGGTGTTCCTTCAGTTGGGGATCAAACCCATGACGTTGAGATTAAGAGTCTCATGCTCTACCTGAGTTTGTTTTCTGGAGACATAGCAAGCTGCCTTATACTGAGTCAGGCTGCAGTTCCTTCTACCTCAATATTGTCAACACTGACCAGCATCTTCTGTCTGGGGTTTCAGGCAGGAAACTTTCCCAGTCCTAGCTAGTGATGCTGGGGAGTGAACCCGGGAATTCCTGAATGCAAAGCAGATCTTCCACCACAGAACTATGGCTCTTCACGAAACCCACGCCCGGCTTAGCTCCAGGAATGTGCATGTTTAGGTAGTCATAGCCTTAATTCTGCCTTCTGATATCCCAATCATTTATTACTGTGTCTCTCAAAAACCTCTAAAATAGCTTGTTTTCAGAGTGGGTATCTAGTCACTAAACTCATCACTCCTAGCTCCCTGGAGGCAGGCGCCACTGGAAAAGTAGGAACAGATGTTCCTTGTTTCTCAGCCCACTTGAGATTAATGGACTCTATTTCCCGGTCCCTCTTGAGGGCAGATAGCAAGTTAGTCAAGATGCACATCCTGATTGGCAACGGATGGGAGAAGCACAGCTGGATTGCACCAGCACAAAAGACTGACAGCCATAGCCCAGGAATATTAATATTCGCCGCATGAGCCTAAATGTGTCGCTTCAAGCTATCATGGAAGTGAAGCACATATTAAACGTTGGAATGGATCCAGACTCCCTACTGTAGTTTTCCACAATTGGAAGCACTTCAAAGACACATCAAAGCGCCTGCCTGTGTAAGGGGATCCTTAATCAACCCAGTATCATAATCTCCCTGCTTCCACCTGTATCCCAGGTTGCTCTCACCAATGTGTCCTTTGGTAGCCCTTCTCTTACTGGGTGCTTGGCTTCCATGCTGTTGGCCTTGGCAGGCTTAAACTTAGGACTTCTATGCCTCCTTGTTGAGGAAGGTATCTGGTGTAAAACCAAGGATGCAAGCATTCCTTCCTTGCTTGGCCCCGACCCAATGAGGCTTAACCTTCCATTTCTGTATAGAGCCACCTCTTAGAAGCCTAGCTATTCGATCTTGTTCCTCGCATATCCCCTGAACCTTTTTAGATGCTCCAGAGTGGGAAAAAATGTTTTAAATAACCTTTGTTTAAAAAAACCTGAAGACTTCCTTTTAGGAATTCTAGGTGCCGAAAAGACTATTCTTTCCAGAGATGGAAAGAAGATAAAGTCCCTACCAGAGAAGAATGGCAGATGAAGTCAATGAACTATGCTGAATTGGCTAAAATGACCGGAAGAGTTAGAAATCAGGAAGACCAAAATTTTAATAAGGAATGGGGAAGATTTATAACTTCCCCATTCCTTATTAAAAGATTTATAAAGACCATTGCAAACAGTTAAACTCGTTAGTAGGATTGGAATATCACTTGTAGTTTAATGGTGAATTTTGGACACAACGGGGAGGTAAAGGGTTTGGATTATCATAAAAGATGCAGGAGAAAATGATTAATAATAGGACTTACATAGGGGAGGATGGAAGTCCAGGAGATTCCTTGGAATCTTGCTTTAATTATTTCTGTTTGGTTTTTCAACTTAAAATTTTTCAGAAATATATCAAATAAAAAAATGTCCCTATTTTCATGTGAGGAATGTTGGAGGGTATGCCATTGCCTGCTTGTTAGTGAGGAAGGCACGCTTGGCAAATCCACACCGTGATCAACTCCCACGTGGAAACCAATGTCCCCACTGTGGAAGGACGTGTGGATCCAGATTTGGCCTCCACAGTCACTTACGGACCCATTGTTAAAACCGTGTTTATGGAAGACAATCTTACTCGGCTACGAGTGATCACAGGAGGAGGAGGAGGTGGTGGTGTGGATTAAAACCTACTTAAAGCAAGAACCACCAGGTTCCCAATCACACTCAGTACAGTGGTACCTCGGGTTACAGACGCTTCAGGTTGCAAACACTTCAGGTTACAAACTCCACTAACCCAGAAATAGTACCTCGGGTTAAGATCTTTGATTCAGGATGAGAACAGAAATCGTGCGACGGCAGCGGGAGGCCCATTAGCTAAAGGTTAAGAACAGTTTCAGGTTAAGAACGGACCTCCAGAACAAATTAAGTTCTTAACCAGAGGTACCACTGTATAAGGCAGCTGCATATGTTGCTAACATTCAGTGACTCCTGGAGGCTGCTAAACATATTGCATCTTTGTAGGACTTCTGAGGTGGACCATTTCTGGTGATCTATAGTACTTTTGCATGCATATCTTGGGATACATGCTGATATTTCCCTCTTGTCAGCACGCAACCACCCAAAGTTACTTTTAGAGAGAATTTGTTGTTTAGTTATTTACTTTGCTGGTTTGCTTGCTATATTTTTATTTCCCATCCTTCCTCCTTTGGGAGGAAGGCATTCAATGCTTCCTCTTGTTTCCCACATATTCAAGACTTTTAATAGTTTAGGAGTCAGGGTTTTTTCCCCTAAATGGGCGGCAGACACGGATTTATGAGCTTATGAATGGTGTGGAGAAAGAGGGGGGCTTTGAAAATAATTCCTCTAATGCAAGGCACATCATCTGTACTACCTGAAACAGACACAAGGAGACAGCAGAACACACTGCGAGGTCACAACTGTTGCATTTTCAACTGCTACAAAAAAACTACAGCAGCGCTTTTCCACGGACCTGAATGAAAGGCAAGGGAGTCCTGCATTTTCCACAGCGTAGCAAAAACATTGTTAAGGTAATGTTTATTTTTGTTTAGAAAGTTCCATCCAAGCACGTATAAAATCTAAGTGAAAACCCTAAGAATAGAATAAAATAATTTCTCAGTACCAAGGCTTCCCACAGGCATCTGGTTGGCTACTGTAAAAAAAGAATATACTATTTATTATCGTATCATGAAAAAAACTAATAATATAATTTAACTCAGAAAAAGAAGGGGGTGCCAAGATTGTTCTTATGTTCTTCCGACCCTTCTATTTTTTGTCAAATATTTTTATTGAGTTTTACATCGCAAATTTAAATTCAAACATTAAACATCAACATCATTTAGAATTCCCTGAATCCTTTGACTCCCCTCTGCCCTTCCATGGCTACCATTATTAATCTTTTTTCAGCTGCCTCTTATTTCCTCTATTTAAAAAAATAATCCATTATTACCATAGTTTTTTGTACATTACAAGCATTACTCAAATCCTGCCAAAGTTTTTAGTTGTTTACAGTGTTCTCTTAAATACATTGTAAATTTTCCCCATTCCTTCTTAAAGTTCTTCTCTTCCTGGTTTCTGATTTTCCCGGTCAATTTTGCCATTGTCCATCGTCTTCATCAACCATTCCTCTCTGGGCGGGACTTTATCTTCTTTCCATCTCTGGGCCAGTAGTATCTGCTGTCGTTGCATACATAAATTGATTCTGCTTCTTGGTTCTTCCAACCCTTCTAAACTGAACCCAAAAAATAAAAATAAACTGAACCCACGGCAAATGCATGGATCCTTTAAGTGGGAGGAAATCACCTTTATTTAAATATGATTTCATTGCAATTTATTTTGTGGAAGGAAATAACTGTGTACACAATGTGCTTGACTCCAGTGAGAGCTAAAGAATCTTGCAAGCACATTCTGTACTCTGGGGATGTGCCAACAGAAAGCTGACAATATTACATGCACACAAATACACAGATCCCATCCCATGCTGCCTTAGCACAGCTGTTTTAAGAGGTGTGGGATGAAGTGATCCAGAAGCCTCACCACACAAGTTGTCAAGATAAGCAAAACACAGGAAGTGAAGGAAAGATAGCCGAGGGAGAGTTTTAGGCAAAAAAAATGAACTCAGACAGGACTGAAGTATGTAATGTTCTTTTAAAGCGTCTCATTAATTCAACTGCCTTTGAATTAATTCATTCATTCCCTGTCTTTGAGAATTCGTAGGACGTTGCGATAGATGGTAGCTTAACAGTGCTTGGAATATCTGAAGGGATCCACGAGTTCATGGAATATTATTATTGTTTTTATTATTTAAACTTATTGGTTGCAAAAAAATTACTACAGTAACTCAAAGCAACTTGCCAAATATAAACGAGTACATTCATTGAAGCAGGCAAAACAGAAAAATATAAAACTCTAATAAAAGACAGGATTAAAACATCCCACCCATTCAAGGCCACAGATATTTAAGGGTCCCCAGAGAGACTATGCAACAATCTGCTGGGCTGAAGCTTGCAAGCTGTGCAGTGTCTTTAATTTAAAATAAATAAATAAAGGCAGACCTGTCCACTTGAAGATTCAAGCCTTCTCCCAACCACCCTTGGTGCAGCCAAGCAAATCTGGAGACTTCAGGTCAGCCCTGGGGGTCTGGCAACCCTACTAGCAGAAGACCTCAACCTTCCACACCTCTGCAGCTACTGACAGATATTCTTTGCTCAGTCTTTCCATATTCTTAACAGCCAAGCCTTTGGGTCAAAACAAAATAAAAAATTCCTTCCAGTAGCACCTTAGAGACTAACTAAGTTTGTCATTGGTATGAGCTTTCGTGTGCATGCACACTTCTTCAGATACACTGAAACAGAAGTCACCAGACCCTTATATATAGTGAGAGGGTGGAGGGGGGTATTACTCAGAAGGGTGGTGGGACTGGGTGATTGGCTGATAGGTGTAGTAAACCTGTTGAAGACTGTTTACGACTGCAATTGGTCTTACAGGAAAAAGCAATGAGTGATATGGCTAAAAATAGCTATATCAAGTATAATGAGATAAGAATCCAATGCCTCTATTCAGACCAGGTCTCTCCATGGTTTTAAGTTTGGTAATAAGTGCAATTCAGCAACTTCAAGTAATACCCCTCCTCACCCTCTCCCTATATATAAGGGTCTGATGACTTCCACTTCAGTGTGAAGAAGTGTGCATGCACACGTGTTATTTTTCTGGATAAGACAATGTGAAGCACAACATTTCCCACAATGCAACGTCAAAATTTAAAAACATGGTATTTATTGCAAAATAAGAGAAATAATCCATTTATACAAGTATAAAAATTCAGCAGAATGAATGCTGGCAAAAAATCCCTTTATGAACGGCATATCTATAGTTCAATTTCAAATGAAACTGGGAGGATTCCCAGCTGCTCATAGGGCAGCTTTAAAGGAATCACTTGCTGCAGATTTTGTCAAGAGTGGTGAACTTAGGCCCCAGAGTTGCCAAGAAATCAGGAGGTAGGCTGTGATCATCCACAACTGGTAGGGAGAGAAAGGATTCACTTTTCTCCAAAATTCCTTCTTCTGCATAAACATGAGGAGGGCAAGAGACCCCGTTGTCCTCTAGATCGGCAATGTGGTTAAGTTTCTGAGGAGAGACAGTGAGCAAAAGAGCATTTAGATAGCTAAACAAGACCACCTTCTACATGGATGATAAATTTGTGGCCCTCTAGACATTGCTGGATTACAACTCCCATCATTCCTGACCATTGGCCATGCTATAGCTGGGGGCTTACCTTCCAAGTCCCAGACTGCAGAATCTGGGACCGGCAGCCGTGTGACACCGGAAGTTGCGTCGATGTAACTTCCGGTGTCGCTTTGCCCTTCTATGGGCACCAAAATGGCCGCCACCGACACTGGAAGTCGCATCTACGCACTTCCGGCCATGCGTAGATGCGACTTTTGAAGCCGGCGGTGGCGCTTTTTTTGTGCCCATAGAAGGGCAAATCAGAAAGGGAAAAAATGGCCGCCGGCAGGAGAAAATAACGGGGGGAAACGGGAGACGAAGTGATACGGGGGACCACCGGGAAAAGGTAAGTAAAAATGGGGGTTTCCCGGGGAAAACGGGAGACTTGGCAGCTATGGCTGGGGGTGATGGGAACTGGAGTTCAAAACAGACCTGGAGAGCCAAAGGTTCCCCAGCCCTACTTAATGAAATAAATCTTTGTAATCTGCACCACAATCAGGGAGAAGGACAGCAGCTCAGTAGTAGAGCATCTTTTGTGCATCCAGGAGCTCCTTAGATTTATTTTCTACCCTCCCCAATTTAAAATTTAAAATAATTTGGGGGCAGGAGAAGAACTTTGGACTTCTGCTTTAACAAAAGCAAATCTGAGCCATTATTGAAACCCATTCTACTGGAGAAGGGGAACTGATCAACCTCTTCCTGTTTCTCACTCGATTTAAGATTTCATCCAATGTTTCCAGCATCCAGTCATGTGGTTTCTTCCAGTGCATCTTACTGTTTTGGGGGAGCAAGGTTGTCTGCTGAATAAGAGAAAACGAATTTTAGAGCCATCACTGTACTTACATTCCATCCAGAATTTCTTCAAATATCAGGGGAAACTATGAAATCTACAGATAGCAATTTTTTGTAACTTGACATGTATTGAGTTATTAAAGATAAAAAGCCGGGGGGGGGGGTCCCCAGTTGTGATTTATCTAACCTGATGCCAGCCAGGGATCATTTGGAAATATTCTGGGATGGTTATGGGTGAAGCTATACTTCCACCAGGCACTGTCAGCTTTGCTTGGGTCATTCTATGGTCATCCTTTAAAAGAAAATAAAGCTTAGCTTATAAAAATACAATTGCAGTCCATGTATTTCCATGCATCTTGCTAAAACCACTCTCCTTAAAATTAGAATATTTGAAACACATTAGGACACCCAACTGCAGAAAGCCTCAAGATAGTTCACTATAAAACCTCTCTCGCTCTCTCAAGTCCTGCAGCAGTAAAAACACTAGCATACAAACGTGTGGCAAACAAGATTGCCACATAAAATACATTGTTCTCTGATGTGTGGAAAGATGGAATGGAACAGGAGTGGAGAACCGTTTTTGCCCAGTAGGTTAGATTCTCCATTTCCGAGCACAACTCAAAGTGTTGCTGCTGACCTTTAAAGCCCTAAACAGCCTCGGTCCAGTATACCTGAAGGAGCGTCTCCACCCCCATCGTTCTGCCCGGACACTGAGGTCCAGCACCAAGGGCCTTCTGGCGGTTCCTTTGCTGCGAGAAGCCAAGTTACAAGGAACCAGGCAGAGGGCCTTCTCGGTAGTGGCACCCGCCCTGTGGAATGCCCTCCACCAAATGTCAAAGAGAAAAACAACTACCAGACTTTTAGAATAATCTGAAGGCAGCCCTGTTTAGGGAAGCTTTTAATGTTTAATAAATTATTGTATTTTAATACTTCTGTTGGAGGCCGCCCAGAGTGATTAAATTGTGATTGATATTAATGTTGTATTCTTAATTTTAGATTTATAAATTACAGTGGATGCTCGGGTTGCAAATGTTTTCTGTGCTGGAGGCACGTTCGCAACCCGCAGCGCTGCATCTGCGCATGTGCAAGTCGCGATTTGGCGCTTCTGTGCAAGCGAAAAGCGTGAGTTAGTGCTTCTGCACATGCACTGAAACCCGGAAATAACCTGTTCTGGGACTTCCGGGTTCGGCACGGTACGCAACCTGAAAACGCGTAACCAGAAGCGGCTGTAACCCGAGGTATGACTGTATGTGGAAATTGTTTTCCATTTCGTTGTGTACTTCCTGATGTGTTTTATTTATTGTTTATGACTTTTGTTATGTTGGTAATTATATAAATCTTGTCATGCTGCAAGTCGCCTTGAGCATTGTTTTAACTATGGAAAGGCGGAAAACAAATAAAATGATCCTGGTGTTGATGATAAATGATTGCAAACGGAAAGCAACAACAAAATCTAGCACCTGTAAACTACTGCATGCCATCCTTCCTTTTTTATATATATACACCTGAAGCAACTGTGGTTTTGTACACATTTTACTCACAAGTAGACTTTGTTCATTGGGTACTTGACTGGATGTCCGTGAATGTGAGGTGCTCACTCCAGTTGGCCTCTAAGAAATAAAATGCCGAAACAAATGACTGGCTCCTATCCAGTGCTGTAGCTCTGCTGACATAACAAGACTTCCAAATGTGCAATGGAGTCTCATTTCCCTCCTTCTCCTGTCTCCTCCACTCCACCCTCAAAATCAGCTCCAGAGTAGATTTTTGAGGCACATGGGGAAAAGAAAGGAAACAAAACTCCATTTGTGCCAGCAAAGCCCAGCTGGTGCAAGCATGGGATGCGAGCCATTATCAAGGCATTAAAAGCATCAGACAATGAATAAACAAGCATATATAAGGACAATTTGAAGGAGCTCAATCCCTACATACAAGGTAGGTTTCAGCCCTGAGTGATTGCCTTGGACAACATCCTGGGCCATGAGATACCTACAGGCCTTTCACCTCCAGGTCAATCCCTGCCTCTGGCATTAATGGCCTGCTAAGCACCACCCCAACCTCCGTGAGCTGGTCTGAAGGGGGAGCCAATAGCTTTTGTACAGGATCTTCCACATGATCAGGAGGCCCTTCGTGATGCAGACTCCCACTTACCTACACAAGTGCCTCTAAGAATAGCCTACAAGAGTAGAGACCTTTACTGAATAAGCAGATTTTCGGCTTTCAATCCTCCGTACACTAGGTTCCAGAACGCTTTGTTATTTTTACTCTGAATTGAGTCAAATAGTTGTAGCCATTTTTGGGTAGCATACATATTTTTGTTTCTTTTCGGCCAGAATGTAATGACATTTTCTTTTTTCATCTAAATAAGAGGGCTCTAGTTTAGTGCGATTATTTTTTAAATGTTTGGCACAGTTTTCTTTTAAGCTGGAAACATTCATCATCAAACCAAAGGCTAGTGCTATGTTTAAGTACCCAAACTTTAGGTGGGGTATTAAGCTCTACGAACATTTGGAAGATTTCATTATAATTTTCTAAACATCACTGTGGGAATTGTTGTTGTTTAGTCGTTTAGTCGTGTCCGACTCTTCGTGACCCCATGGACCAGTGCACGCCAGGCACTCCTGTCTTCCACTGCCTCCCGCAGTTTGGTCAAACTCATGTTCGTAGCTTCGAGAACACTGTCCAACCATCTTGTCCTCTGACGTCCCCTTCTCCTAGTGCCCTCCATCTTTCCCAACATCAGGGTCTTTTCCAAGGATTCTTCTCTTCTCATGAGGTGGCCAAAGTATTGGAGCCTCAGCTTCACGATCTGTCCTTCCAGTTGGAATTAGTGGTCTTTAAGTTTGATAATATTAGTTTTCTCGGGTTGGCTGTAAGTTTTTGCCCCACTCAGAGCAGTTATCTTTCAGCAAGGCAGAGGCCCCCGTATAGCTTTCCAGTTACTCCAATATGCATATGGGTGGATCTGTAGTTAGTTTCTCAGTGTTTCTCATTTTTCCAATCTTAAATTCAGTTCTCCACACGTCCACATCAGTCTGCGAATTATTATTTTTGTTAAACCCTTCATGTAAATTTGAGCATTTGAGTGCAAATGCATCCTAATATAGCATACCCATTTATGGATGCAATTTCCCCATAGCATACATTTTGGTATGTCATTTTCAGCAAGGTATGTATTTTTAAGCAAAATTGTGCCCTGGTATATGCATTTTTGTACACATTACTTGACCTAAGAACTGCACTGCAATATTCAGAGAAGTGTGAATTTTGAACGATAGCTTCCTTACAGTTCATATATAGTTGGGTAAAGTGTGAGCTAGGGAAGTTCACCTTTAAAAGCAAACTGAAATAAATTTCTCTCCTAATACCCAACAGAAAGGGAGGGAGGGAGGACAAACGAGAGCAACACCAGGCAAGGAAACCGGACTGTTCCATTACAGGCCCCTTAAATATACATTCAACAAAGCTCAAGGAGTTCTGTGGTTACCTTAATTGTTTGTGGTTTCTCTTTGGAAATTTGTGCATAGACTGCGGATGATGTAGCAGGATCTCCCATATCGGGTGCATCCTAAATGGGACATTAAGTCAAAATAGTCAGAATCAAATGCATTGTTACACGTTGGTTGCGTGTGAAGCAGTTGTTCTGAATGGACAGAGAGCAATGCAAGAATCTAGCTGGAACTACTAAAATTGTGGGTGCCTGCCTGGAAAAGGTCGGCACAAATCATAGAATCATAGAGTTGGAAGAGACCACAAGGGCCATCCAGTCCAACCCCCTGCCAAGCAGAGAACACCATCAAAGCATTCTTGACATATGCCTGTCAAGCCTCTGCTTAAAGACCTCCAAAGAAGGAGACTCCACCACACTCCTTGGTAGCAAATTCCACTGCCGAACAGCTCTTACTGTCAGGAAGTTCTTCCTAATGTTTAGGTGGAATCTTCTTTCTTGAAGTTTGAATCCATTGCTCCGTGTCTGCTTCTCTGGAGCAGCAGAAAACAATCTTTCTCCCTCCTCTATATGACATCCTTTCATATATTTGAACATGGCTATCATATCACCCCTTAACCTTCTCTTCTCCAGGCTAAACATACCCAGCTCCCTAAGCCGTTCCTCATAAGGCATCATTTCCAGGCCTTTGACCATTTTGGTTGCCCTCTTCTGGACACGTTCTCTAGGGATCTGCTGCCTGTTGAAGGAGTGCCTGCTTGCCTACATGTCCTGCTTGTATATTTGCAAAGAAAGCAGATCTTACAAAGGCAATCCAAGTCTCCACTGCTCTCTGGTCCCAAAGAATCAAATACTATCATCTTATTCAACTCAATAGGAATAAATTCCATTCCGCTTAATGAATCTCACATGCATATGATGATTGTACAGTAAACCCAAAACATTGCCCCCAGAACATCACAGGGAGAAAGTACAAGGTGGGCAGATGCAGAAGACAGCAGAGCCCCTACATCTTTAATATCTGAATTGAAAGCTACTGTCGCAGAAGCTCCCTCTTCTATACAACTGCACAAGCCCTGTGCTGTTTTCCATCTAACCACACAATGGATAGCGGTATTATTTGCCACCTGAGACAACGCTTGTTGGCTCTCCTCATTGTAGTGGATCAGAGTCTGGTTGCCTTCTTCGTACGGAATGAAGGGAGGGCCTTTCTTCGATTCTGGTGTTGAGGAACACCAAAGTAGGAGAGCTATGCCCACTGCGTAACAAGGAAAAGAAAAACAAAGGATGAGCTTTAACACTTGCTTGGATGAGTGGGAGGGAAAATCCATCCTAGGATCCCCTCCACCTCCCGCTTAGTTTGTTGTATATTTATATCTTAAGCATATAGAAATTGCCTGAATTAATTAATTCAATAGGTCAAGGTAAAAAGGTAAAGGACCCATGGAGGGTTAAGTCCAGTCAAAGGCAGCTATGGGATGCAGCACTCATCTCACTTTTCAGGCTGAGGGAGCTGGCATTTGAGCACAGACAACTTTCTGGGTCAAGTGGCCAGCATGACTAAACCGCTTCTGGTGCAACAGGACACCATGACGGAAACCAGAGCACACAGAAACACCATTTACCTTCCTGCCGCAGTGGTACCTATTTATCTACTTGCACTGGCGTGCTTTTGAACTGCTAGGTTGGCAGGAGCTGGGACAGAGCAACGGGAGCTCACCCCATCGCGGAGATTCGAACCGCCAACCTTCCGATCAGCAAGCCCAAGAGGCTCAGTGGTTTAATCCCATGAAGAAGCAGCTCACCCTACTAATCTATGTGCGCATGCACTTTGAATTGAAATAGAGCACCCACTAAAATCAGTCACTGACTAACAAGGATAACATGTTTGCTTTCTCTCTGTACGAGATCAAAGTACGTTATTTCTGCCAGTAAGCAAAAGGCAAATTTTACGACATCACTCACAAATCAGTAACAGGAACCCAGCCACGATTGCAGCGACTGCTCCTGCTCCAAGACCCACCGACATGGAAGCCAGTCTCAGCTCCTGCTCGCATGTGATCCCATCCCGGCAGGAACACACACCGACATGGAGGGTCTGTTCCATAGAAAACCCCTGCCTGTCGAAAATGTGGAGGGGCACTGCGTAATTCCCAGAAGGGAGGCTTTTCAACATGAACAGCTCGACTGAGTCATCTAAAGCGGGGTGGGGGGGGGAGGAGAGTGGAAATACTTACGTTATTTCTTTTTGCTAATTATAATAATACCATGCTGGTGATGAGACAATGGTGATGATGCAAGACAAGGCTGAGGAGGCTGAACCCTTCCAAATATTAACCAGATTGAAATCATTTTTTTAGATTCTTAAGAATTTAATGGTTGCTTGCAAATCCTCTAGGCAATTATTTGGTTAGCTGTCCAGTCTTCTTTGAAAACTTCAGAAGAAATGTTTTCTCTTA
This sequence comes from Zootoca vivipara, assembly GCF_963506605.1. Classification (NCBI taxonomy): domain Eukaryota; kingdom Metazoa; phylum Chordata; class Lepidosauria; order Squamata; family Lacertidae; genus Zootoca; species Zootoca vivipara. Next base: position 84,469,157 of record NC_083282.1, on the reverse strand, counting down.
TCATTTCTAGGTAGTTTATTAACCTGTGGTGTCAGGAAAAAGCTGCACACAACAGGCCAGAGCATGGAGGTGGAAATCCACATCTAACAGCACCTGCCATTCTAGCAGGCTTATAGTCGAAGAGGAGATGCCCTGCAGCCCCCATCCTCCCTGCTGAAAGGCCATAAACTTTTGTCTCCTCCCCTACTTGAACTCTGTTTGTTTAAAAAATGTCTCCTATAGCTTTATTAGTCTGAAGACTGTCAAAGCAATGTACAGAAAATCAAAATCATATACCGTACAAGACAAAACCCCATTTGCATTGAGTTTTCCTTACACTGAAATGAATGGGGTGGGATAATGTGATGACAATGCAATTTGCATAATTTAGTATATGAAGTACTAAAGAGTTCTGCGTGCAAAAAGTACAGTGGTACCTTGGTTCTCGAACTTAATCCGTTCCGGGAGTCCGTTCGACTCCCTAAACCAGGCATAGGCAAACTCCGGCCCTCCAGATGTTTGGGACTACAATTCCCATCATCCCTAGCTAACAGAACCAGTGGTCAGGGATGATGGGAATTGTAGTCCCAAACATCTGGAGGGCCAGAGTATGCCTATGGCCCTAAACCGGAAGCTGTGTCGGATGTTTGGCTTCTGAAAAACATTCACAAACCGAAACACTTACTTTTAGGTTTGCGGCATTTGGGAGCCCATTTGTTCGACAACTAAGCCGTTCGAGAACCAAGGTACCACTGTACAGACTGGGGAAAATCCCTATGTTGCAGTAGGAGGGTAGCTTACCAAAGTTCTGTCCCAGTCTCCAAGAGTCTTGCACATTCCCATTGGTCTCCACTAGCTGGAATGTAAAGGGCTCTGCATAGGGATCAGAGTCTTTGTCTTCTGCTTTTACAAGGAATGGGCCTTTTTCTTTTCCATTGCAGACCACCAGCAAAGGTGTGACTAACATGGGAGCGTTGTCATTGAGGTCAGACAGGTGAAGCTGGATAGTGCCTGTGCCAGTTAGTGGTGGAACACCTGGGGGGGAGAGACGACAAAAGAGCACAATGCTTAAAAAAGAGAGAGCCAGTATTACAGAGCAGGAAGGAACGCACACAACGAGAAATGGATTTCACCCACTGGCTTTCGGCATCTGACCTCAGCAAACGCTTCCCACACTCTATTTCTCTGTTGCAAATGTCAGGTCATCCATTTCATTCAAGCTGGACCTGTTTTGCAAACTCTCAAGGGAAGAACGGGTCGTCTAGGTCAGAGTTCACACCGGGGCCCAAGAAACGGCTTTATGACTGGGAAGCATTTTTAAGACAGCTTCTCAACATATTTTTAGACACCACAGGATAATTCTGTTGCTTTCATTTTCTGCCCGGAAATATTCAAAGCTGAGTGTTAAGTGTAAACCACAGCTGCCTCGGGACACTTTGCATCTTGCACCATTATTGCTTGAGAAGCGACTTACCGTCATCAATGGCGTGAATCACAATGGTGTATATGCTGGTGTTCACGTGGGGAGATTCTCTATCTAGTGTTTTCACACTTGTCACGGTCCCCGAGTGTTCGTCAACCGTCACCCAGCCACCTGGGTCAGAAGCTACTTTGTACCTTAAAGAGAAAATCAAATGTTTTATTTTTATACCAGCAATGAAGGCTCCAGAGTAGCAATCATACAGGGTTTGCTTTCCAGCCCTCCAAAGGACTGGAAATCAAGGGTATACTTAGTGCTGTGCCGAACATTTCCTTCCACTTCCTTTCCCAACCATTCTCCAACAGCGAAAAGCAACTGCACTCATTTTTTTAAAAAGTCACATGGAAGGGAGAGTTTCTGTAAAATTCTCATGGGGGAGCGGAAGGCTTCTTGTTGCATTTACACTACTTCCAAAATGGCTTGAGGGTTTTGCAAGTAGGGGTGTCAGGGAATTCGGCCTGAAGCAGGAGCAAAAATTGTTGCCGCTCATGTTTTTGTCCCAGGTCCAGCGCAGAACTCAGTCTAACAAATACAGTGGCTATTCGCTCACATAATTCTTGGGGTCTTTATTTAATCTTACAACCAATACATAATTTTTGGTGGGGTTTTGGGGTTTTTTTTGCATGGTTTAGACATTTCCTTTACATTGAAATGTATGGCGTGAAAATGTTACTAATTATGTTAAATTTGTGAAGTCCCCATACTGTATTTCTATGTTGCATACAAATTTAACAAATAAATAGTAGGGCAGAAATAATTGTGCGTGAACTATGTTAAATAGCGGACAGCAAGATGAATAGCATGGTATTAGGTGAAAAACAAACAGCCGTGAAAAGAAAATGCACTCTTTCTCCAGTAGTCTGCATTCTGCAGCCTTCCTGGGTGCTATGCCTCTTAAAATCCCCATGGTTTCCTCAGCTGAACTTTCCTATAATAGATGGAAGGCAGGGAGGCTGTCTGCCATGAGCCAGACTTCTGTTTATCATTTTCTTTAAAAGTAAAAACACTGCAATTGCTGCAGAAACAAAAATCAGGGTGTGCACCAATCTCAGTCACGTGGCAACCATTCTCTCGCAGTATCTCCCACTTCTATGATACCCTAGGGCAGGAATAGGCAAACTCCGGCCCTCCAGATGCTTGGGACTACAATTCCCATCACCCCTAGCTATCAGGACCAGTGGTCAGGGATGATGGGAATGGTAGTCCCAAACATGCTCCCATGTTGTAACTCCACCCATGAGAGTTTTTTCCCCGATCAGGAATCATAGGCAGCCAGGTAAGTATAAAGGTAAAGGGACCCCTGACCATTAGGTCCAGTCGTGACCGACTCTGGGGTTGCGGCGCTCATCTCGCGTTACTGGACGAGGGAGCCGGTGTACAGCTTCCGGGTCATGTGGCCAGCATGACTAAGCTGCTTCTGGCGAACCAGAGCAGCACACGGAAATGCCGTTTACCTTCCCACTGTCGTGGTACCTATTTATCTACTTGCACTTTGACATGCTTTCGAACTGCTAGGTTGGCAGGAGTTGGGACCAAGCAACAGGAGCTCACCCCGTCACAGGGATTTGAACCGCCGACTTTCTGATCGGCAAGCCCTAGGCTCTGTGGTTTAACCTACAGAGCCACCCGCAAAGATACTTTTAATCTGGGAGCTTCGCGACCACATACACACTACCCACGGTCACCTTGCAACAATAACGTAAGGTCCAAATTTACTTATTTTTAATGCTAAGGACATTTTTTTAAGTGCTCCATTAATGAAGCAGGAAAACAGAAGCGAATTTCCCTGGCGGAATGAAACATGTGAAAAATTGGAAAAAAGGTTTTGACACAGCACTCAAAGAGGTAGGCCATTCATCCTTAAAGGAAGCTGGAAGGTGAACTTGGCAAAATGACGGTCATGGGACACTTGATTGGGCAAAGTGTAATGCTCAATGGCTCCCTGTACTCTTGGGTTCTTGAATCAATTCCTCCTCACTCTCTCTGAAGTGGAACCCTAAGCAAGCTGCTTTGGGAGACCCATTCATTTGGGACATGCGTACAAGAATGACCAGCAGTTCTTCCCTACCTTATGATGTGTGGTGTTGTATCTGGATCCTTGGCTGTGTAATGTGCAATCGTTGTCCCAGGGATCATCCCTTCCTCTTTCCAAAGAACAAGAACAGGAGGGTGAAACTGAGGAGCATCGTTCTGATCAATGATATTTATGTTCACATATGCTTCTTGGTTGCCTGGAGAACTCCGCACCTGACCGCCTTCACAGAAAAAGAGGGGCTCTTCATTTTCCACAGAAATCACGAGTCTCCTCTTGTTATGTTTGTCATAAACCAAAGGCTGAAAAGAAAAGACACAGAGCAACCACAAAATCACAATCTCCCATTAGTAAATTCTGACTATACACAAGAACCAGTAGGGGGGTTGGGGGGGTGTAAATGATGACGTGCTGCTACCCAATTCTATGCTCAGAACAATTCTTCAAATCCTATCAATAGCTTTGTCCATCTACATTACCTTTGTGATGCTTAAAACCCCTTCATTGGTATCAGGATCCGTCTCAATGCTGAAGTTCTCTGTATCATCTCCTCCCAGTATCTTATACTTGGCTCTCCAAGCAGGTGTGTTGGGAGAATCTTTATCTTCCACCTGGAGGCGGAGAACGCCATGTTCTGTTTTGCCTTCTGGGAGGTTCAGATAATGCTTGGAAGACACAGATAGGGCATCTCAGTGAACAAAAGTCATCTCCCAAACATTTCCTCCCATTTTCTGTCCCACTGCAATGTGACAGGGTGGAGTTCAAAGTAGTGCTAAGGATGTTCCTCTATAAGCACAAGGAAATCCTGCTTGCCTAGTGATATGATCTCCCCTCTCCTCCCATTGTGTGCTGTTTTGAGGCATAGGTAGTGGAGACGGTGGAAACCCTGTCGTTCAGCCCAGACACTAAGGTCCACGTCTGAGGGGCTTCTGGTGGTTCCCTCACTGCGAGAACTGAGGTTACTGGAAACCAGGCAGAGGGCCTTCTTGGCAGTGGCACCTTCCCATCAGATGTCAAGGAAAGAAACAACTATCTGACTTTTAGAAGACATCTGAAGGCAGCCCTGTTTAAGGAAGTTTTTGATGTTTGATGTTTTATCGTGGTTTTAATATTCTTTTGGGAGCTGCCCAGAGTGGCTGGTGAAACCTAGCCAGAAGGGCAGGGTATAAATAATTTGCTGTTGTTCCTGCTAGTGCAACTATTTAATTGAATCTGGCCCCAGGATTGGACTGTGCAGGCAGAAGTTGCATTGATAAAGTGTGGTCCTCAATTATGCAGAGAGTTCTACTCTTGAATTCCTGGCGTGGGCAATGACATGCGTGGGCAATGACATGCAGAATGACTTCAGAAGCAGGGCTTGTATATATGCCGCTGACCCCTGTACACAGTTTGGCATTTGCATGTTTATTTTATTTATTTTGGAGCATTTCTAATCTTCAAAATTTAGATTCTTCAAGCGGCATACAAAAATAGACTCGGTAATGACAGGGCCCCATCCTAGAGGTCAGGGAAAGGCTGGGCATGACTTAAGCATATCCAAGAACCAGGGTGAATCTGATTCAAACAATAAAAGAGATTCCAAATAATTACATTTTTGTAGAATTTGCAGTAGCATTCTGATTAGGCTGTATACCTGCAGAGCTGTCAGCACTGATGGAAAATAATGCCTTAAAGTGGGCCCTTAAAAAGGCAAACCTTTAGACTTCATAACTGGGACCTGGAAAACTCTCTCCCACCCTGACAATAGCCCTCAAGCAATATGTCCTTACAGTTCCTTTAGCAAGCAATGGTGCATTGTTGTTTGAATCTTCCACAGCAATATTAATTGTTGCTGTTGATGACAGCTGTGGATTTCCATGGTCTGTAGCTTTGACAAGAAGTCTGAAAGCCGGGGTCACCTTGAAAACATTAAAATATGAAAACATCATCACTCTCTATATGTCCGAGATGACATTGGTGTGAATTCAATAACTCCAAAGCCATGTAAACTTTCCAAAGAGGAAAGATGCATTTGCAAAACCTAAGGCTCACGGGTGGCACTGTGGTCTAAACCACAGAGCCTAGGGCTTGCCGATCAGAAGGTCGGCAGTTCAAATCCCCGTGACGGAGTGAGCTCCCATTGCTCGGTCCCAGTTCCTGCCCACCTAGTAGTTCGAAAGCACATCAAAGTGCAAGTAGATAAATAGGTACCTCTCCGGTGGGAAGGTAAACGCCATTTCCATGCACTGCTCTGGTTCGCAAAAAGCGGCTTAGTCATGCTGGCCACATGACCCAGAAGCTGTCTATGGAAAAACGCCAGCTCCCTTAGCCTATAGAGCGAGATGGGTGCCACAACCCCAGAGTCATCCCTTTGCCTTTAAGACTCGTGGTCTGACTGGCCAAGTTAGAATCCAGCTTTCCTGAAATGGCCACACTTAGCCACCAGAAACTTTGGATTCTGGTGCTAAGATACCTATTAGCTCGCTTTATTTATTTATTTGCCATGCATGCTATGTGGGCACAACTGAGACTGCCTTTAAAGATGAGTTTTGAGGTCCATGGCGCTGGGTAAATTCAAGTGTTTTTGCTCCATGGTGTAATTTGTACAGGACCGTAATTCTGTATAAATATGGCATTTAGACCCATCCCTCATCTCATTCTCTCACCACCAGTGATGTAGGACAGAGCAGTAAGGGATGGTATGTTAAGGAAGTGGCACTTACCTGACCTCCCAACTGTTGGGTCACTGCTGTTTACTGGGAAGGCCAGAGCTATGGGGAAGCCCCCACACTGCAAATGCAGCAACAGCAGCCTGCTGGTGCATTTGCACCATGCTGACCTCCCCAGCGCCTCCATTTTTCCTCCCAATAAGCAGCAACTCGGTATCAGGTGGTCAGGTAAGCTCCACTGCACCACCACCACCCACCTGCTGCTGGAGCAAGGTGAAGGCAAAAGGTCACTCAGTGACTCATTGCTAAGTGGATCAGGCTGAGCCTGTTCTCCCTAACCCAACACCAGCCTTATACTGTATACACATTGATGGCCCATTTGTTTACCTTGCATTTTGTTTGCCTTGCATGGGATTTTTTTTTTTGCAAAGATTAGGCTGCTGAAAGGCAATTTGTAGAGGAAATACTAGGGCAGTGGATTTAAAGAGTGACATACTGAAGGCAAAATGATTTTCAGGAGTGTCCAAAAGGGGGTGGGGGTGGAAACAGAGCTTAAGAAGACAGGTTTTATTTACAAGTTCTGTACCTGATAATCTGAGCATCCCGTGACACGAATCAGGCCACTTGAAGGATCAATGGTGAAGATAGGTTCTTTTGTACGAGGTGTCTGCAAAACCAGAGAATGCTCCACTAGAGAATTTGGAGTGCCTTCTTCATCCTTGTCATAGGCCGTGGCATTGAACACTGGTTCATCTATGATTGGGGAAGGTGCAGTGTTTATAGCAAGGAAATAATAAGGATATATCTTTACAATACAGACGAGGCGTTGTGGCAGGAGCAGTGCCCGAAAGGGCTCCTTTCGGTGTGATGTTCCTGCCAAGCCCCCTCGCAACAGCAGGCTTCCTAGCCGCCATTCCAACGGCGCCTAGCAAGCAGGTGGGGGGACGCCGGAGGTATTTTGCACCACAGTGCTGAATACCCTTAAGACAGCCCTGAACATGGGTTCCGAAGGTTCCAATTGGCTGCAGGAGCTTCCTGCAGCCATGTCTCAAATTCTGAATGTTTTGGAAGTCAAACAGACTTCCGGAACAGATTCCATTTGACTTCCAAGGTACAACTGTACTTCCATTCTTGGTACTTGTATAGTTGTCCAGAAGAGCCCAGCTCCTGGCAATCTCCCCATGTGGGCAAATTTGTTACCAAAGTCAGAGCAAAGCCAACAGCTTTTGTCACAGCGTGCTCAGTGCCGTCTCGTTTGCCTGCTGCAACCCCCTAGCCCTGCCATAGACTTTAGGCTCCACCAATGCCAGCAACTCCATCCTGAGTAAAGGTGGCTCGGAAGTGGAGTGGAGAAGAAAGGAAAGCCTTCCACTTCTGAGAAGAAAGGGGCAGAGGAGGCATTGAACAAAATTAGATGGTAGGACAAAACAGAGGAGTCTTTCCCATAGGACTTAGTGGCTCATTGCACCAGGGCTCCGGCCTCTCAGGGGGACCCCAGCGAGTGGGGGAGCTGCACGGCTTTGCCAGCGGCCTCCCCTTTCCCTGCATGCCACCAGATGCTTGGCGAGGCGCAACGAGCCACTAAACCCTATGGGTCCGCCGCCACCGCTGCTGCCTCTCCCTCGGCTGCGGGAATCCCCTCAGCCAATGCCCGCCAAGCCGCTGTCGTCTGAGGGAGTGGCGGGAGTGGTGGTGGCGGGAGGGGCTCAAAAGCAGCCTACTCTGCATCACCGGTGCCCACCGCCCCACCACCACCACTCCCCAGGGCACAGGCAGTGGCGTGGCAACCGCCTCCTGCTCCTCGGGCCGCTGGGCAGCAGCGAGAATGCCAGCAGTGGGCTGTCATTGTCAGGCAATGGAGGAGGCACCCCAGAGCCTCACAAGCGAGCGCGGGGTTCCAGCAGTCTGGGCAGCTGCGCCGTGGCCACCACATTGGTGGCGTCTTCTGTGGGCAGTACTCCCAGGGCTATGAGGTGGTCCGCGAGTTGGGCCCCGAGTTCTAAATTCTGGGAAAAGGAGGGGGCTCCAGAGGGATCTTTGCGCCACGGTGTCTGATGTGCTTAAGACGGCCCTGGGACAAAGGGTGTGATGATGATGATGATAAATGAGATGGATAGATAGAGGGTAAAGAAAGATGAAAGCTGCTATAGGAGGAGGAACTGAATGTAAAAGGACCAGAGAAGGGCTGAAATGCAAATGGGAGAAGAAATTATAGGAGATGAGTAAAAATGTTTGAGGCACATGAGGTGGGGAAAGGGACAATATAAAATAAAAAGCCTTCTTTACTTAGATCCTCTGGGTCAGCAAATTCCTCCTAAAATGGGAAGACGAAGTCAAAATAACTCCAGATCAAATTACTTGGCTTAAGGAAAGCTGAGCCACAAAGAAAATGTTATCTGTGCCAAAGAAGTTGGCAGTTTCCAAAGCTGGATTAAATAGCAATAGAAATGATATCAGTAATTGCCAGCTGATTATGCCAAAGTCTGTCTGCACCGGGTACCGTTTTGTGACTGGCTCTGCCACTGCTCTATCAGTGTCAGTAATCTGCAGCCATCAAGTGGGCCCTGGGAGTAGACAGTTCGAGCAACCCTGTCCTTGACAAGGACCATGTACAGCAGGCAAAATAGGCAAACTTGGCCCTCCAGATGTTTTTGGCCAACAACTCCCATGATCCCTAGCTAGCAGGACCAGTGGTCAGGGATGATGGGAATTGTAGTCCCAAAACATCTGGAGGGCCAAGTTTGCCTATGCCTGATGTACAGCGAAGCTATCAGCAGTCTCCAAGGTACTCACTTCTGTTGTGGTTTTCTTTCATTGTGATGTTAAATTCCTTTTTAGAAAACTCAGGTGCATTATCATTTATATCCTTTATTTTGACATTGAAGAGTAAAGATCTATCCACTATTTCGTTAGTCGTCCTATCCGCAACATCAAAACGTATCTGAACAGTGATAAATAAGCAAGAAAATTAAATTAGCAACTGCTCAAGTGTTCTACCGTGTTTCTCATATTATAAGACACGTCTTATATTTATTTTTTCCTCAAAAAAACACACTATGGATTATTTTCAAGGGATGTCTTATTTTTTTCCTCCTCCTCCTGCCGCGGCAGGCATTGCTGCTGCGCCTATCACTATGTCTTATTTTCGGGGTATGGCTTATATTCCTTGAATGCTTAAAAATCCTGCTATGGCTTATTTTATGGGTATGTCTTAAAATATGAGAAACAGGGTATGCACTTCTAAAAAGAAAAAAAAGTTAATAGTAAATACCGTGAAAGAAGGGTTTCTCTCTCGATCAATGGGACGGTGCACAGATACATGTCCATTCCCATCATCCTCAATAGAAAATAGTCCAGGCTCTGGATATTCATCCACACCAGGTCCACTGATTAAATATTTCACGTTTATATCACGCTTGCGTGATACATCATTAAAGAGCTACAAAGCAAAACAGGCTGTTGATTAAAGGTTAATCTTATCAGCAGAGTAATATTTTAATGGCAAGATTCTTCTACATTTTACTATTCTGATAATCCTAGGGACTCAGCTACATTAGTCAAGAAACACCTTTTTGAATGCATTATAAACATGCAACACCACGTGGCACCAGAGAGCAAGAAAAAATTTCTAAGCGATTTCCCATAGCATTTTCTTCTTCTTTTGTTATAACAATTTAATTTCTGACGAAATTTAATTTCTGACGAAATTTAATTTCTGACGAAATTAAAAGACGCCTGCTTCTTGGGAGAAAAGCAATGACAAACCTAGACAGCATCTTAAAAAGCAGAGACATCACCTTGCCGACAAAGGTCCGTATAGTTAAAGCTATGGTTTTCCCAGTAGTGATGTATGGAAGTGAGAGCTGGACCATGAAGAAGGCTGATTGCCGAAGAATTGATGCTTTTGAATTATGGTGCTGGAGGAGACTCTTGAGAGTCCCATGGACTGCAAGAAGATCAAACCTATCCATTCTTAAGGAAATCAGCCCTGAGTGCTCCCTGGAAGGACAGATCGTGAAGCTGAGGCTCCAATACTTTGGCCACCTCATGAGAAGAGAAGAATCCTTGGAAAAGACCCTGATGTTGGGAAAGATGGAGGGCACTAGGAGAAGGGGACGACAGAGGACAAGATGGTTGGACAGTGTTCTCGAAGCTACGAACATGAGTTTGACCAAACTACGGGAGGCAGTGCAAGACAGGAGTGCCTGGCGTGCTATGGTCCATGGGGTCACGAAGAGTCGGACACGACTAAACGACTAAACAACAACAAAATATAACGGGGGGGGGGAATTCCTGTGTGTAGATCCACCCCTAATGTAGTTTTTGTGTGTGTGTGTGCGCCTTTTAAAAAATATTTAATAATAAATAATAATAATATTTATCAGCAGCAGCATGATTCTTAAGGAAAAGTTTCCCAGCCTTAATTCTTGTGCCATCTCACAGATGTCTTAGTGGTGCCAATGCCATTGCAATGAAATCCTCAAGGCTTTTTTTAGCAACAAAAATCCCAAGAGGCACAGTTTGGTGACACAGAGCAGTCAGTCCTTTTCTTGTAAGTGAGTGTGCAATTATAATGACCAATAATAATCTCTCAGACAAATGCAAAATAAGAAAAGGGAATAGACAAGGCTGCCCTTTATCTCTGCTGTTGTTTATTTTGACGTTGGAAATATTACTTCAGACTATAAGAGAAATCAGGGAAATCAAAAGTATAGAAGTTGGGCATAGAACTTACAAATTAAAAAAATATATATATTTATGTATGCAACAACGGCAGCTAGAGTTTTGTTAGCCCAAAGATGGAAAGTGAGGGAGGTCCCAAGTAAGGGGGACTGGGAACTTAAGATGATAGAATTTGCAGAACCAGCAGGTTTAACACATGAAAGAGAGAGCAAAAAGAGCATCTATTTAAAGAGGGGTGGAAAATCTTTGCTGAGTATTTGGAAAACAATTGTGCACAGCTGAAGACGCTGGCAGCATTAAGGTAAATTCAACAGTGTGATTAATATTTGGAATGATTTAAATTGGGGAACTGACTAAAATGGTTACAGTAAAATATGCAGGAATGATAGACAAGGGAAATGAACCATGGGAAGGAGAAGGGGGGAAGTCAATGGATATATAGTATTGTGTAAAATGCATATTTTGAGATAACTTGAAAACTTAATAAAAACTATTTTAAAAAAATGAGTACAGTATGTGCAATTTTTAAGTGGCACAGTCTAAGAGATGCAATTATATACATGCTGCTACTTTGCTCCATTACAACTCCGAATTTTCTAAAGTGTTTTTAAAAATTGTCTCTCAAGATATATTTTAAAGAAAGTGCCAGAGAGTGTGTGTGTGTTTGTTTTGTGGGGAGGAGACAAAATTTGTGTCCCAGAAGATAAGTAAGCATTGCCAGTGACACTTATGTTTAAAGAAGAAGATTATAAACACGCACAGGCTTGAAATTTCCAATTGTGGCTTCCTCCTGCATTAAGCCTCAATAGGGCCTGCCATCCATGTGACAAGCATGAAAGTGAGGGCTTAGAGACTTGCCAAACCAAGTCTTCCTCGGTTTGGAGACTTCCTAGTAACTCCAACTGACATTCTTCCCTGGGGGCAGATACTCTTGGTCATCTTCAAGGTGGTGATTCGCCACCACCTGACCCTATTTCCATTTATTTAAAAGCAATTCTAAGGCACTCAGTATTTTAAAAACTGCAGCTCTGCCTGGGGGCTGGCAGGGGAAAGCAGCATTGGGGGGGGGGGGAACGACATGAAGAATCCAGGAGAGGTGTTATGCTTTTCTTCCACACTGTGACCTTGGCAGAAAACCTTAAACCTCTCTGCCTGGCCTAGGAGATGAGGGCCACTTCCTCCCCACTCTTCAGATGACTGATCTAATGATTTGGGAGGGGGTACTAGCCATCTTCTCAGCTTATCTACAAGGATCAGAGGTGGGGAAGCTGTGAATCTGGCAACCTCTGTGGGCATGTGGTGTGCATCCGAGAGTGGCCACATCTGCACCTTGCATGTACTGTAGCAGTCATGGCTTCCCCCTCACTGGGCTACAGTTTCCTGAGCGGTTAACCAATCAATTCCTCTTCGCAGGGTACTCTGGAAATTGTAACTCAGAGCACAGGGGTCTCCTAACAGCTTTCAGCACCCTTAAACTACAGTTCCTGTGATCCTATGGGATCAGAATGCTTTAAATGTAGGGTGCAGATGTGGCCAGAGAAGTTGTCTATATCCACTTTAGACCTGCAAGTGGCCCCCAAGGGTTGACAAAGGGCAAATATGGCCCTCAGGCAGAAGAAACTCCCAACATGCACACACTTTAAGGTGCACACACAATGTTCTTGGCTGTTCTTCCTGCAACACATGAGCAAACGTATCACGGCACAAGCTGTTGAAGGCTTGACTCAGACGCAAATTGCCCTTGGGGAACACAGCAAGAAACACAAAGTACTAGACTATAAATATGCAGGGCTTTCCAACACGTTACACATTGGGTTTTACCTCTCCGACACGTTTTGGAAACGGCCCTTTGTCTTCCTCCTCAAGTTCTAGGGTGGTAATAACCCATCTCCTTTTGGTGCGACGCAAAGGACGAAGACTGTCGAGCAGCTTCAGATCCTGGGAGTGAAAAGAGTGTGTTCTGTTACGGCCACCTATGTGTACAGTCCTACCTCGGTTTAAGTACGCTTCAGTTTGAGTACTTTCAGTTTAAGTACTCTGCGGACCCATCTGGAACGGATTAATCCACTTTCCATTACTTTCAATGGGAAAGTTTGCTTCAGGTTAAGTACGCTTCAGGTTAAGTACGGACTTCCAGAACCAATTACACTCATATTTTGGGCTAAGTACGCTTCAGGTTGAGTACTCTGCAGACTTGTCTGGAACGGATTAATCCACTTTCCATTACTTTCAATGGGGAAGTTCACTTCAGGTTAAGTACGCTTCAGGTTAAGTACAGACTTCTGGAACCAATTGTGTACTTAAACAGAGGTACCACTGTATCACTCTAGCAGGTGCCTCTTTTCAAAACAAACATTAAAATATAGGGAGTTTAAAATAATGTTCCAGATATATCCTTCAGCCCCACGCTGATGAGTTCAGTAACAGAAGATAAGCTTCCTCCTTTGTTCATTGACCTGTGGTGGGACTTTCATACACATGCCGTAACTAGATGAATATGTACGTACATAACTTCTTAAGGACTCAATCTAAAATCTGTCCAGACTCATCAAAATATAGATGCAGATTCAATTATCCTCCCCCATCAGCAGACACACAAGCCATTGTAAAAAAAAATTGCAGATAATGTCTATCTGGTTTTTAAAGTAGGCTAATGTTATCTTCTGGAGAACTTAACCGAGTCCCCACCTGGCTGCTTCTCTTGTGAATGGTCTTCCTTAGACTGCCATCATCTCCCAGGGCATGGTAGAAGCTGTTGATGGCAAGAACCTTAACGGATGGAAAAAAGGGCAAGAGTAAGAAGGGTGCTGCTTTGGCAAAGTCATGCTACGCACAGTATTACACCCTGAAAAGCCAGGCAAATTTGACATCTGTAATGTATGCATTTTTCATTTAAATATCTGGCTTTGTTAGGAATGTGATGTTTTCACTGGGTGATTGAGGCTGTTGTGGCCACAGAGGCTTCAAAATTCAAGGGTGCTTATAATGCTATAATCTCTTTCCACACCCTGGCAGTGTCTTCCCATGTTCCTCAACCAGGCAATAAATGCCAACAAGCATCAACCTATTTTATTCGTCCCGGCCCTGAACATTTATGCCAAATGTTGCCCTTCCGTTCACCTGAAAAACTGAACAAAAAAACGAGTCAACTCTGTAGAGGTCACCAGCTTTTCCTGTTCTGTGTCATCCGCCTTGATGCAACAAACTTACTCAGAACTGTAGCTGTTTTCCCAAGGATTATACCCAACTATAACGTAACTGTCATTTGCAATCAACTGTATCTGGCCAAGTACAGTAACGTTGCTGAACCTGTTATATCAAGGTTGATCTCCAAGGCGTCTGCGTCAAATTTCTCTGGGCTGCTCTACTCAACAGATCATTACTCAATAAGGCTTCCTCTATGACTTCCCTGTTTAAGGACTGTCCAGAAAATGCATTTAATATAGAACAGCCTTCCCTGACCTGGTGCCCTCCAGATGTTTTGGGCTACAACTCCCAACATGTTGGCTGTGACTGATGGGAATTGTAGTCCGAGAACATCTGAAGGGCACCAGATTGCAAAAGGTTAGTAAGGAATGCAAGCACAAGCAACTAACTGGGGCCATGCATCGGATTACTGTATATCTTACCTGTGCTTAAGGAGCTGGAGTGCTTCCGAGTGCTGGGATTTACTTTTAAAGCCCTACACAGCTTGGGACCTGAATAAATGGTCTAATTCCACACCAACTTTCCTGGGCACTGAGACAGTATTCCGAGCTGGAGCTGCTTGTATTTCCCTGCTATTTGAGATGAGTCAAGTGGCCAACAGGGAGAAGGCCTGCTCTTTTGTGAAACCCCACTTACAGAAGTCTCACCCCAGATAGGCTCACCTGCCACCTACGTACTTCACAGAATAATCCTATACATGGTATCCAGAAGTAAACCCTACTGAATTTGATGGGACTTGCTTCCATGTAAGTGGGTATAGGATTGCCACCCTTAATCACTTTTCAGCACCATATGAAAACCTTTTTATTTCCCCAGACTTTTGCCACGTGCAGGAATTTGAATAATGAATATTTACTACTACTTTTACCCTGCACCTTTACAATTTTGCTAGTATTTTGGTTCATTCTTAAGTTATTTTTAACAGCCGTAAACTACCCGGATAACTGCATATCGAACAGCAATATAAAAAGTATTATTCCTAGATATTGATGCATAAGCAAATTCAGTACCAACAATGTTTTTCCACTGTCGTAAAAATGGGTACAATTCAGACCATGGTAAGTAGGCCTATGATTTCAGCAGGAAGGTAAAGTGCTCAACTTTGGCTGGATCACAACCAGCACATATAAGTAATTGAAATACTCAACTGACTCCTGAAGTCTGGACTCAATCAAATTTTGGTTTCATTAACCAACATCTGTAATTTTATCCCAATGTACCAGCAAATGTAGCAGTTCCAGACACAATGTACCTTCAGGCTAAACCCCCCCCCCACTTTTCTCTTGTTCAGATTCTACAATCCAAGGATGTTCTAACCCAGCCTTGCCCAACCCAGTAACCCTCCCAGATGTTTCTGCTGGCTACTGATGCTGCAAGTTGTATTCCTTGGAGAAGGCAATGCTAACTCAAAGCAGATGAGACAATACTTGAGCAAACATATGCAAATACTATGAACAAACATATGCAAATACTATGATATACTAGTGCAGCAGTTCTTGGAAGACTGAGATGATTACTTCCCTAACAAACTGATAAGATAAGCAAAACACAGGATATTTTCAGCTTAGAAAAGAGGTAGCCAGGGAGGTTTTGATACAGGTGTTCCTGGGAATGACTGAAATATGCAAAGAGTCTTTAATGTTTCTCAGTGATTAGACATCAGAAATGAAAACTAATGCCTAGCATGATAAATATATGCATGCTTCTTTCACCTAATGTTCCAAACAGGACACACCAAACCAAAGTTCAGCACAATGTCTGAATGCAGTCAGTGACTTGCTTAAGGTCAGCTACCAAGTTTGTGGCTAAGGAGGAATATAAACCCAACCATCTTTAGGAACCGTAGCCAAGGGATGTTTTCAGTTCATCAATCCAAACATTTATGAAAAAACAAAAACAAATCCTTGAAGTCATCTGCCTTCACATACCTACCTTTACATGGCAGCTAGAAAACAGAGTTCATTCAAACTGAAATAATGTCAGAGTGATGAAAATGAAGAAAGCGTAAACCCTGAAAGAACAACCGGGGGGGGGGGGATTTGCATGCAAGGAAAAGAAGTGTTTAAAGCAAGTTCTACTCTCACTGATGCCTGTATCCTTTTCTTCCCTCAACCAAGAAAGAAGATCAGCCTAGGAATTATGAAATAAAATGTGCTATTCACATTAACTGAGGCATATCGCACTTCAGTTATAACTTTCTGTTGACTATTAGGGCATGTTCTGGAACAGGTCCTCGGTTTTCCTTTTTGCAGCAGGCATGCACTTAATCTCTTGTAACAAAAACAAAGCCCTCTGCTCAATAGCAATCCTTTCGCCACAAAAGCTTGGAGGGGCTGCTCAGTGCTGGAAACATGATCCAGAGATTGCATTAATAAATTATCAGCAGGGTTTCCAAAGAACCCCAAACTGCTAATCCTTGAGAAAATGGCTCTAGAAGTTAATGAGAGCTTTACATGTCTTCTGAGGTGGGGTGTTGGAGAATTCTTCTTAAAGTGGGATTTGGGACAAAATGAAGTTTCCTTCAGGTAGAATTATTTGTAAATAAAAACAAAAGGTTGGAAGAGAGATTGAAATCCACCTGGTTGACTCTATTCTAGCCAGTCCACTTTGGGCTGTGAATAACTGTAGACGAAATATCAGACTTGGGTCAGGAAGTCCTATATTCACATTTTTGCTCAGCTATGAAACAAACTGGTTGATTTCTCCTTTGAATCCTTGCTATCTCCAACTTAGCCCAACCTATCTTGAAGACCTGTTGTGAATTTGAGGGGAACTATGCATGCAGTCCTGATCTCTCTGGAGGGAGTGAGGGATAAACTAATATCTTCTCCATTTGAAGCTAAAAAAATATCAGAAGAAGAGGAAGAAGAAGAAAAATGGGCAGCCAGCTACATAAAAATAAAGGCAATTCATTAGGTTCTAGCAGCGTAAGACTGAACTGTACACCACAGTGGGGGGGGGGGAATCCATTCTCATAAGACAGTGGAACATGTTGCACTGCAAAGTTGTACAATCTCCTTCTCGCATGACATTTTTAAAGGAATAGTTTATTTTACAGAATCTTGATGCTGTTACGCCACTGGAAACCTCAGGAATTTAAGTTTTCATAATGCCTGGTGCCAAGCTGGAAGCAGAGCAAACAACAGCATGACGGAACCCTGCGAGGATCGGTCCTACCCCACAAAAGAATGCAGAATTGCTTTTAGCTTGTTGGCTACTTTGCTTTCCAATACCTTAAAAGTTCTTGGTCCCAAAGAAGGGTCTGTTACTGTGCAATCCTGTGGACAGGAGCAAGCCCCACTGAGTTCAGGAGGACACATCCCCCAGCATGTGTGCCTAGATTTATTTATTTCATTTATATACTGCTCTATACCCGGGGGTCTCAGGGCAGGTCACAGAATAAGAGCAAGATGTAAAACCACAAAATACATAATAAAAATAAAAACAACCACCCAATAGCACCCCCCTTCAGCATTATTCTTGTTGTAACATTTAGACAATGTACTAAGCTTTAGTACTTGGGGCAATGGGATGGTAGAATGCGCACAAGGCAAAAAGATTTGACTTTTATCTAGATTTGTAGCTTTAGGAAGCAGCCGCTATGTTTTAGACTCACTTGGTATCTTTCCAATTCAACTTGCAATTTGGAACAATTTAGATGTCTTTTAAAAAGGGATCTATTTTTTCCCATTCATTTAACAAGGGGGGAGAACAGGTTCAAAACACTAGAAGGATATTGGAACAATTTTGTCTTCACATAAAAGGAATACTGACTGTTTAGGAAACTATCAGACCTGGAGAGAACTTGAATTGCACTTATCTAAAGGAAAAACAACTGATGATATTAACCAGTAGTAAGGTTAAATATATGCCTGTTGTCTTTGTCCATGGAGTTTTCTTGACAGGGATACTGGAGTGGCCTGCCAGTTCCTTCTCCAGGTGGATCACGTTTAGTCAAAACTCTCCACTATGACCTGTCCGTCTTGGGTGGCCCTGAATGGCATAGCTCATAGCTTCTGAGTTATTCAAGCCCCTTCGCCACGACAAGGCATTGATCCATGAATACTTTGGCCACCTCATGAGAAGAGAAGACTCCCTGGAAAAGACCCTGATGTTGGGAAAGATTGAGGGCACTAGGAGAAGGGGACGACAGAGGACGAGATGGTTGGACAGTGTTCTCGAAGCTACGAACATGAGTTTGACCAAACTGCGGGAGGCAGTGCAAGACAGGAGTGCCTGGCGTGCTATGGTCCATGGGGTCATGAAGAGTCGGACACGACTAAACGACTAAACAACAACAAAAGGTTAAAAGCTTACTGGGAAATGATATATAATGAATTGAAAAAGATTTTTAAAATAACGTTTTTAAAAAGCAAACAAACCCAAAAACTTTCCTTTTGGGAATTATAGGGCTAGAACTACCCAAACCGTATTGAAATGTATTCATGTATGCAACTATGGAAAGTAGTAGTAGTCCCAGCAAAAGAAAAATGGATACAAAAACTTATGGAATATGCAGAAATGGCAAAACTTACTGGAAAAATAAGAAATCAAGATAAACTTTTCATAAAAGAATGGAAATGGTTTGTTGAATATTTACAAACAAACTAAACAGATAAGAACATTGGCAGGATTATTGTAATGGCCTGCAGTTTTATAAGAGTATATATTTAAAATAGACGAATAAATGAGCAAATTAACTTAATTTGGATATGCCATGGGGACCAACAGCAGTCCAAAAGAGCTTAAAAGCACTTGAAAAGGTCTGGGGAAATAAAATTGTATATACGTTTGTATGCACGTGGCACAGGGGCAGAGCGCGTCCCGGAGTTCAGTACCGTGCGCCCCCGACGCACTAGGGAGAAAGATTATTTTTAAGAAGCAGGTGATGATACCTGGCGATTTCCAAGGAGACGGGGATCTTTGAATCCCAGGAGTCGGACGCTGCTGCATGATCTCCTCCTTGGGCTGAACGAAGCAAAGCGTGGGGCCTCCGGAGGCTCCTACTCCGATCTCCCCTTCGCCAGCCAAATCCCCACCACGCCACCCATGACCCCTCTCCACCCCTACCGTCAGGAGGAAAAGCGCAGCGCCGGAGGAAAAGGCGCGTGTCAGCGGCATCGTCGCGGCGCTTGTGGCTGGGGAGGCGAGGCTACGGCTCCTCGCAAAGGGGGCGATCCTGATCCTCTGGGCTTCTCTGCACCTGCCTGTTGGCCACAGGAAGATGCGCCTCCCAAGCCCCGAAGTGCTGCAGCAGCAGCCCGAGAGAACTTCCTAGGGAGAGACGTGTGTGGCCAAACTCTCAAGGTCTTCGACCACAAATTGCACAAACCGGCGGAGGGAGAGAATATATGCCTTTCACAGGTATTGTTGATCTTGGCTGGCCCCACCTCCTCCAGGCTCATTTGAACACCAGCTACACCCACTTAAAGGGGGGAAGAGACTTGAATATTTATCTTCCGGGCACTTTCTTCTATCCACTGACACAAGTAAACAGCAACAGACAACTAGGACAGTAATAAAAATGCCATCTTCCTCAAATAATCAGCTGATAACGAATAGTCAACTAATTATCAATAGTTACAGGTAGGTAGCCGTGTTGGTCTGACGCAGTCAAAACAAAATAAAAAAATCCTTCCAGTAGCACCTTTGAGACCAACTAGGTTTGTCAAGTGTGCATGCACACAAAAGCTCATACCTATGACAAACCTAGTTGGTCTCTAAGGTGCTACTGGAAGGATTTTTTTTATTTTGTTTTAATTATCAATACTTAACTATCACAATAACTTGATAACCCCCCAGGGAGATTAAAATCTAGCAAACAAAAGGACTGCGAGGGTGGCAGGGAATCTTTACCAAGCAAGAGAATCTCTGAGGACGCACAGATTGCCTTTTGTTCCTTCACCACTGAGCCACTCTCACACTTAAGCCTGAACTACACATTGTGGCAATGCACCCAGCTCTCACTGCCAGTCATGTGTGTACCAAAAAGGAGCTCCACTGGCCACCTGCATTTCAAGATCCAAGTGTTCCTTAGCAGTACAAAATTAGAAGCATAAGAGAGAGGAAGAGACAGGCTTATCCATCATCCAAGCAAGAGAAGCAGGGAAGGTGAATGATGCTTCAATGCCCGTTCTAAACACCACTTACTAAATCTTATAGTACCCAAGGAAGGTTAGAACAGATGAATTATTTTTAGAGGAATTAATCAAAGAGTAGGCAAAGATCGCCTTCCTTCACAGGTAAGCGGTTTCTCTTGAGATCTTAAAAGTTGCTTTGACATTTAGAGGAAGAGAACTTGGGGTATGTACGCATTAGGGCAAGCATCCCCAAACTGCGGCCCTCCAGATATTTTGGCCTACAACTCCCATGATCCCTAGCTAAGTAGCTAAGAGGGCCAATGGTCAGGGATGATGGGAATTGTAGTCTAAAACATCTGGAGAGCCGAAGTTTGGGGATGCCTGCATTAGGGGCTTAAAATGCAGTCAGCTCAGTCTCCCCCCCCCCAGTGTTTCAAGTTACATTTGCTCCTAATTTCCTGTATGTCCTCCCAGTCCTCCCAGTTAAAAGCAGGTGGAGCAAGGAAGCATAGCTGCCAAGTTTTCCCTTTTCTCGCGAGGAAGCCTATTCAGCATAAGGGAAAATCCCTTTAAAAAAGGGATAACTTGGCAGCTATGGAAGGAAGACTAAATCAGCTTGGGGCCATGAGACAGGGAGAAGGTTTAACCCTTTCCCCTCCAGCACAACCCTGTTTCTCAGATCTAAGTTGCCCTCCCAAGCTGGTATCTGTCCCGTGATGGAAAACAGACAGGTATCTTTACTGAGGAAATGACACAGGCAGAAGGGGGAGCTTTCCCCCAAAGCTGGACTCCCTCCCCAGCTACTTTTTAAACTATAAACAGAGGAGGGGGCTAAGACAATCACAAGCTTCTGTGTGCTGTCTGTGTTAATGTTTAGAAGCATTCAGTGCTGGCACACAATTTAGAAACTGTACAAATTTAAGGACATTGAACTCCTACAAAAAAGGCATTGGTCAGCTCATAAGTAAGCTGAACAATTGCACTGACCAGGTGGGCAAGACATGATTGTCCACTGTTGTCTCTGTTCTTTTAATTTATTTACTATTACTTTTATATACCCCGCTTTCCTCCTCCTTCGCTTTCCCTCCTAACAACCCTGTGAGTTAGGTTAGGTCGAGAGACAGTGAGTGGTCCAAGCAGTGTGGCCAAGTGGGGATTTGAACCCTTGTCTCCCAGGTGCAAGACCACTGCACAGACTCCTACACCAAACAGGCCTAGATCATTATTTTGCCTTAACTATTTCTTTCAGAAACAATAAACTTTAGGGGAATTAGGGTAGGTCAAAGCCAAGCTAACCTATCTTTGTTTGCAGATGGTGCAAGGCTGTCATTAGAGTAGCCCTTACTCTCCTTAACTTAATCTTTACCATGTAATGGATTGCTACAGCCCAATAGCTGGGTCAGGAAAAGTCAGAATGGTCAGTAATAAATCTTTCAGCTGAAGCTCATTCTGGAGCCTGTAGCAAACTGGGCTTTAACTCCTCAGACAACTTCATTAGATGCAGAGGCATGAAGCTGAAATGAGACCTATCAACATTGTTTAACTTAAGTTGGAGCAGAGCAATTGCAAAGATCAAACATAATTTGGAAAGATGGGACTGTTTTGAAACCGTCCTGGTTCTTGGGGATCACTGCTATTAATACTTACGTTCCCTAATCTTTATGGTACTGTCAAACCACTCAAATTGCTTGGTTGAGATTTAGGATTAGAAAGACACATGTTTCTGGTTGGAACAAGCATTAATTGCGGTCCCTACAGAAGATTTGACCTTGATTGAATGTGGACAGGCAGGATCCAAGCCACAAATAGGAAACATGCTGCCCATGTGGGTTGTAGGCAGACACTGAGAAGAAAGGCCTTTAGGTGCCCATGTGGATTTGTTTATTATTCTCTTGAACTGCTTTGTACTCATCATGTGCATCGTGATTAGGGTGAAATTTGATTCAGTTTCCATTTAAAGGCAAATCTACCCAACGCACACTTTCTGAAACCATGTAAAAGAACTGCAGCATGGCTATCCTTCTAAAATTGCATTTTTCTTAATCTGAAAGGAAGAATTTTGGAAGGGTGGTGCTTTGTTTTAGTAGTTTTTGGCACTTAGCGTAAATTTTATCTCTTATCTACAATCCTGATTTATGTTTGAAGTTTGACAGTTGTATGTTTTTTTACCTATACTGTATAGAAGTCTTTTGCTATGAGTCCCTTCGGAGGCCCTTAATAAAGACCTATGGTAAACCAAATTGATTGATTGATTGATTGATTGATTGTTCTTATAATAGCTACACTATCATCCGCTCCTGTGGCAGACTTTTCCATTTTGCTCCTATGTTGCCACACATCTGAGACAAAGTGGTTTCGTAAACTGCTGTTGACATTATCAATGATTTCATGATATCCTGTAGAAATCCTTAGGAGATTCAAGTTGGTGAGGATAACATTAAAAAATCAGCACGTAGTGCAGGCTTTCTGTGCCTAGAAAGAGTGGGATTCTCTAAGTCTTCTGCTGTCATAATGACAAGTCTGTGAGCAGAACTGTTCAAAGTTGCTTTGTCAAATACCAGGGATTAATGTACCTGGGCATGTGCAGATTTCCTGTCTGGGCTCAGGCTGGAAGTTTTATTTGGACAGTATATCCCTTTAGGAAGAGCCCTGAGATAAATCTCTTGTGGGATCTGCTCCCGGTGCCTGAGGAACAATCTGCTCAGCAGCTGGACAGAGCAGTGATACACACCCTGAAAGTCAAGACCTTTTTGCTTGCATGTATTGCAAGTGAGCCAAAACACCTCAAGTTGTGCCCCAGGCCTCAGGGACGGGCTTTCTGGCAGCAAACGTCCTGTTCTGAACAGCCTGCATTTGTTTAGCCTGGCTCTCTCCAAATATGCCTTTCACCCCCTAGCTCCCCCCCCCCCCAAGAAACTTCAAGTGCTTGTCCTGACTTGCTACAGCAAATTATCTAGAAATCGGAGTTAGCTAATGTTTCTTCCTTCCTTTTCAAAATCAATCGCCTGGTAAGTTGTGATTGTACAGCTGTGGTTGTCTTATGGGAAGGTGAGCAATGAGCTTGAGACGGAGTCTTAAGGACACCTTGGCAGGACGGTACAGCATGTTGCTGCCAGATTCAGTAAACTGCTGCCCTGGCATTAGTGAGATAATGTCCAAACATGAGCAATGCGTCTGTCTTTGAGAAGAGATAGGGCAGCTATTTCACATACATTTGGCGTAATACCAGGGAGAATGGTTCTAGGCCCTGACTTTTCTATTTGGAGTGGATTGTGAGCCCTCACATGTGCAAAGTGGAATTGTGAACCAAGAACAAGGTCGGCTCTGCTATTTAGTGGGGAAGGAGAGTTGAAAACAATGCCAGTATATTTCACATCTTGCCACCAAGGTGCCCCTTTGGTTTTAGATGGGTAAAAGGTACTGTACACTGATGTTCATTAAAAGTAAAGGTAAAGGGACCCCTGACCATTAGGTCCAGTCGTGACCGACTCTGGGGTTGCGGCGCTCATCTCGCGTTATTGGCCAAGGGAGCCGGCGTACAGCTTCCATGTCATGTGGCCAGCATGACAAAGCTGCTTCTGGCGAACCAGAGCAGCGCACAGAAACGCCGTTTACCTTCCCACTGTAGTGGTACCTATTTATCTACTTGCACTTTGACGTGCTTTCGAACTGCTAGGTGGGCAGGAGCTGCGACCGACCAATGGGCGCTCACCCCATCGCGGGGATTCGAACCGCCGACCTTCTGATCGGCAAGCCCTAGGCTCAGTGGTTTAACCCACAGCGCCACCCGTGTCCCTTTCAGATGGGTAGATGAGTCTAAAAACCCCGGGACACAAATTTTTACGGCCCTCTAAACAGCTATGGTGGCTCATTTACCAGAAGTAACGTATTTAGTGTTAACTGTGGAAGTGGGTATTTGATTCTTACCAAACTAATCCTCTAGATCAGGCATCCCCAAACTTCAGCCCTCCAGATGTTTTGGACTACAATTCCCATCTTCCTCGACCACTGGTCCTGTTAGCGAGGGATCATGGGAGTTGTAGGCCAAAACATCTGGAGGGCCGCAGTTTGGGGATGCCTGCTCTAGATGTATGTATATTTTGCTTGGAACCCTGGAGAGCTGCTGCCAGTCTGTGTAGACAGTACTGAGATAGATGAATCAGTGGTCAGGCTCAGTATAATGTAGATTCCTATGCTCAACCGTTCTTTTTCTTAACAATTTTTAAAACTCTCTTTTCCTCTCCATGGCATGGAGTTCCAGGAAAAAGCAAGAGGTGAGGGGGGGGGAACCTGTGACTTTACCAGGTGTTTTTATATAATGAAGATAAAATTGCCTAGCACTATAGCCCACGGACCTGAACTATGGAAGATTTTTCACTGAGGGGCCCGGCTTTCCAACAGCTTGCTTTTCCTGCCAGTTCCTTCTGAAAATTAAAAAAGTTAGAGACATTTTCTTTTATTCTTTTACAAACAAATAAAATTGAGCTTTCCAGAATAACACACACACACCCCCAGATGAATCTGCTTAAATCCTCTCTGGAGGGACTAATTTGCCTGCAAATTCCATCCACTTATGTGAAAAAAGAGAATAGTTTTTTTAAAAAAAACAAACAAACAAACAAACCTCATTATAATTATTAAATATTGCAAGTGTGTTGACTTATGAAAACCAGCCGTTTGCAAGCTTCATATATCACAAACACAGGCAGCTGCTGCAATATTTTGATGAGGAAAGCTTAGAGATGCTACAAAGATGCTATTCCTTCTGCCTCTTTGTGAGAACTCATCTGATAGCCACCTGTTTTGATTGAGAATTGCTTTAACTGTTCTGCTCAGTGTTTTGCTGCTCCTTAGTTGTACTGGAACATAATGTTACAGACATAACACAGCTCAAGGAACAAGAAAGCCAGGAGATGAACTTGTGCAACATAGCAAAAAGTGAAAGATGGAAGAAGGGATGTGCTAAATGTTTAATAGAATGTTTTATTTTAATATTTTGTTGGAAGCCGCACAGAGTGGCTGGGTAAACCCAGCCAGATGGGCAGGGTATGTATGTATGTATGTATGTATGTATGTATGTATGTATGTATGTATGTATAAATAAATAATAAATAAATAAAATTATTGAAGGGGGGGGACAACAAGTGGAACATGCAGCAAAAAAATTCCATGTATCCTTGCTACTTATTGGAATGATTACTGTTCAGTATATGGCCAGTCACAGCTTTCTCCAGCAAACTAATTTCTTTTTGCAGCAAACGATTAACAGGCTGTTGGAAGTGTTGTGTTGGATGGAGAACTATGAGGTGTTTTTGTTTTGTTTTTGTTTGTAAAGTTTCCTTGACCTGTGTCAGGAAAGGGAAAAAGCACCTCCACTATATCAGTGACAGTGTTTGCCATTTCAGATGCTTCTACCCCGGAGTTACAATTGCTTGGTTTGTGGGATTTGTTTCTGTTTATATAGACTGTCAACTGCTTCAGGAATAATAATAATAATAATAATAATAATAATAATAATAATAATATAGTATTTATACCCCGCCCATCTGGCCGGGTTTCCCCAGCCACTCTGGGCGGCTTCCAACAGAAAAATAAAACACAATAATCTATTAAACATTAAAAGCCTCCCTGAACAGGGCTGCCTTCAGATGTCTTCTAAAAGTCTGGTAGTTGTTTTCCTCTTTGACATTAGGTGGAGGGCATTCCACAGGGCAGGTGCCACCACCAAGAAGGCCCTCTGCCTAGTTCCCTGCAACTTGGCTTCTCGCAACGAGGGAACCGCTAGAAGGCCCTCGGTGTTGGACCTCAGTGTCCAGGCAGAATGATGGAGGTGGAGACGCTCCTTCAGGTATACTGGACCGAGGCCATTTAGGGCTTTAAAGGTCAGCACCAACACTTTGAATTGTGCTCGGAAACGTACTGGGAGCCAATGTAGATCTTTCAAGACCGGTGTTATGTGGTCTCGGCGGCCGCTCCCAGTCACCAGTCTAGCTGCCGCATTCTGGATTAATTGTAGTTTCCGGGTCTCCTTCAAAGGTAGCCCCACGTAGAGCGCATTGCAGTAGTCCAAGCGGGAGGTAACTAGAGCATGCACCACTCTGATGAGACAGTCTGCAGGCAGGTAGGGTCTCAGCCTGCGTACCAGATGGAGCTGATAGACAGCTGCCCTGGACACAGAATTGACCTGCGCCTCCATGGACAGCTGTGAGTCCAAAATGACTCCCAGGCTGCGCACCTGGTCCTTCAGGGGCACAGTTACCCCATTCAGGACCAGGGAATCCTCCACACCTGCCCGCCTCCTGTCCCCCACGAACCGTACTTCTGTCTTGTCAGGATTCAACCTGACAGTCCCTGAATTAACTTTAACCTTTGATTTGTTCACATGTTCAAGATGTTAATCGGAGGTTGGAGTGAGCTGAATGACAACCCACGGACTCTCTAATCTGCCATCCTGTTATAAATGGTCATCTGGCAGAACCACAGTGACCCGTAGATTACCCAAGATCAGAATGCTGTGTGTGGTTCAAACAAATTCCTTATCAAGAGAGTAGGAAAACGTGCCTTGAAACAGACCTCTAGATTTTCAGTGCACTAAGGAACATCAGTGTACAGTGGGACCTTGGGTTAAGAGGTCCGTTCTCAACCTGAAACTGTTCTTAACCTGAGGTACCACATTAGCTAATGGGGCCTCCCACTGCCGCCGCGCGATTTCTGTTCTCATTCTGAAGCAAAGATCTTAACCCAAAGTACTATTTTGGATTAGCGGAGTCTGTAACCTGAGGTAAAGGTAAAGTTACCCCTGACCATTAGGTCCAGTCGCAGACAACTCTGGGGTTGCGGCGCTCATCTCGTGTGATTGGCCGAGGGAGCCGGCGTACAGCTTCCGTGTCATGTGGCCAGCATGACTAAGCCGCTTCCGGCGAACCAGAGCAGCACACAGAAATGCTGTTTACCTTCCTGCTGTAGCGGTACCTATTTATCTACTTGCACTTTGACGTGCTTTTGAATTGCTAGGTGGGCAGGAGCTGGGACCAAACAACAGGCGCTCACCCCGTTGTGGGGATTCGAACCGCTGACCTTCTGATCGGCAAGCCCTAGGCTCAGTGGTTTAGACCTCAGCGCCACCCGCTGGTACCCGAGGTACCACTGTATAATTCCTTCACCCTTGGCTGGGAGATGCAACTCTTTCACTGAAACATATCCAAATATGTCTTTTAAATCACTAGATTAAATATGGGGCAAAGTACTTGTGTCATTAATAGTTGCAGTAAAGTCATCATGTGCAATTTTCTTATCCTACTGGGATAGCAATAAGAGAATCTGTACATCTTACAGTTTTCCCTTCTGCACAATTAACTAAAGAAGTATCCTGGCTTGTACTGAATCTGATGCTCTTGTTTTAACTTTAAAATAAAATAGATCCAGAAATCTCTCAATATAAATTTAAGGTGGGGGGAAAGCAGTTACATCAGCTTAGTTTCACTTTTCTTTCTGTTATTTTTATTAGTGTCCAGGCAGACCCTTTCATAAAGTTCTCTCCCTGTTCTGAGTGCCTTTTTGGAGAATTACTGCACTGCGCTGTTGCTGATGATGGACTTGAAGCAATTTTCCAAGGTCCTAACAATCTGAATATGGGACCTATTAAATTGTCAGCTAGCCCAAACCCAGATGTTGTTGGACATTGATGACGGGTGTTGTAGTCTAACAATGTAGTCTAACAACCACGTAGAACCGCTTCCAAGAAGGGCTAAACGTTGTGCCTTTGCAAGGTGAAATCGCATAATTATTTAAGGAGTGTTATTGTTTGTTGTGTGTAGTAAGCAAATCCTTTGTCTTGTGTGTCTTGTTTAACTGGTTCAGCTTCTGCAGCAAACAAGGTGTCTTATGGGAAGGCTTAAACATTATGTACACTAAATGTAAAACGAACTATAGGTTATTCAAACATCATACATAGTTCAGTGTTGAGACTGCATGCATTTGCTTCTTGAGAACTAAAGGCGGGGGCGTTTTGTGTTCTCACATCTGAGAACCTGATCCCCACATCTTCTGATTACATACTCCACAAGTCCCCTGGAAAAACCAAATACATTTGGGTGATGTTACCCATTGTTCTGAATCTGTACTTCCCTGAATTGGGGGTGGGGGCGGCTGCACCATCACCAGAGCAATTCTTTTCCTACCGGTAGTAGCTTTGTGTGTGCTATAAGTGATATTTCTTTACCAATGTAGCAACATTATTTGTGTGTAAAGAAAGATAAAGGTAAAGGACCTCTGGATGGTTAAATCCTGTCAAAGGCAACTATGGGGTTGCAGTGCTCATCTCGTTTTCAGGCCAAGGGAGCTGGCGCTTGTCCACAGACAGCTTTCCAGGTCATGTGGCCAGCATGACTAAACCACTACTGGTGCACAGAGGACCGTGACGAGTGCCAGAGCGCATGGAAACGCCGTTTACCTTCCTGCCACAGTGGCGCCTATTTATCTACATGCACTGTCTTGCTTTCAAATTGCTAGGTTGGCAGGAGTTAGCACAGAGCAACGGGAGCTCACTCTGTTGCAGGGATTCGAACTGCCGACTTTCTGATCGGCAAGCCCAAGAGGCTCAGTGGTTTACACCACAGCGCCACCCATACATGTATTTGCATGTACATAGCAGGTGGCAGCATAGGAGATGTGTTAATGTGTAGCAGACATCAGGAAAAAGGTTTCGTTCAAGCTCTGCAACAACTAAACACTCTCCTAGCTGAAAGCGGGGAAAGTGACCTTTGCAAACAACAGCACAAGGATGGAGGGGTGATGTCAATTCTCAGAGTAGTTTAACCATCAAGATTGCTTCACAGGGGGCATGTTGCGCACTAAAGGGAAATGATATGAAAATGATGTATCAATGGTACTTGACCCCTCTGAAGTTGGAAAAAATGTATAAAAGTGTATCAAATGTATGTTGGAAATACAAGGGAAGGGAAAAGAGGGAAATTTTTTACATATGTAGTGGTCATGCAAAGTGGTAAAGGGCTTCTAGGAAATGATATATAATGAATTGGGGGGGGGACTTTTATCAAAAAACCAGAAGCTTTCTTATTAGGTACAACAGGAGGTGAAATACCAAGAAACATCAAGAGACTTTTTATGTATGCGACAACAGCTGCAAGAATGCTACTGCCTCAGATATGGAAAGAGCAGAAAACACCAACAAAGGAAGATTAGATTTAAAAAATGATGGACTATGTCGAAATGGCAAAGTTGACCGTCAGGATCAGACATCAAGATGATTTTTTAAAAAATAAAAGACTGGATAAAATTTATAGAATACCTTAAAACCCATTGTAATTATATAGAAACATTAGCAGGACTATTGTAACATTTGTGATGCAGAGAAAATATTAAGATATAAAAATTGAGGAAGTAAAAGAGTTAGGAAAATATAATTAGATGCTTGGAATCAAAGTTCATTTTGGAAGCCAGGGAGGGGCGGGGGGGGGGGGAGTCTGTGGGGTGGGAATGTTTAAGTATTGTATAAATGAGAATATGTGAAATGGATGGAAATAATATTGAAAACCTGAGGATTTTTTTTTTTAAAGAAGTTTTCTCCACAGGGAACTCTGGCAGTGGTAGCTCTATGATGGGAATAGGGCCTCCTTACAATTCACAGCATCCTTAAAAAACAAAAACTACATCTCCCAAGATTCTTTGCGGGGGGGGGAGCCTGATTGTTTGAAGTGGTATTCCAGCATTTTAAATGTAAGGTGTGAACATGGTCTGAGTAGAACATTGGTGATGGGACAGCATACTCTTCTCCCCTTTAAAACACTTTAGATGGTGCAGGGCAGGCCCCATGGCAAACATAGCTCTGTCCTTCTGTGGAGGCATCTGTTTCTTGACCCAGTTGGCTCATTTGCCTAAGAGTAGAGCCAGCCCTTAATCCAGCAAGCGATGGAATTAACAGCTGTCTGTCACTCACCAAGCTACATTTCTCAGCATCTAAATTAGTGATGGCAGCATATTTTGTTGCATGCTGGGCCTCAGAATATTCTTCCCACCACTTAATTTCCACCACTGGATAGCACATAATCGCTCATCGGGAATTTCCTGGGTCCCCAGCAGTCCCCAACCCCAAAATTGCCTCCAGGTTCTTAACAGGAACAGTCTCCTCCATTAAAAACCCCTTTCCTCATTAGGGGGTAAGCATGTGTGCTTTACTGAGATACAGCTTGCACATATAAAGGGATGTAGAATTATAAGTGTTGAGGTAAAACACTGTTGGCCCTACAGACTGAAAAAGAAAAAAGGAAATTCTCCAGTAGTGAGAGCCCTGGTGTCACTTTATTCAAATCAGTATGAGGGTTTTCTAAGTATGCCATTTCAAGCACTGTTCCGCTTATACTAACATGCTTTTAAAAAAGGAATAGGAAGTATTAGCATTGTGAGGAAATTTTACAAGCACCACCAGATGTCACTATAACATAAGAAAAGGAATAAAAATAAAAAATAAGAAAATGAAAGTAACTAACTATACAAACTTAGGCTGCCTATACAGTACACCACAGCTTTTAAGCACATTCGGAGAACGTTTCGCCCCTCAAAGAATCCTGGGCACTGTAGTTTGTTAAGGGTTGCTGGGAATGATAACTCTGTGAGGGGTAAACTACAGTGCCCAGAATTCTTTGAGGGAAAGAATGTGATTTGAATGTGCTTTAAAGATATAGTGTACTCTAAAGGCAGGCTAAGGGATGCGGGTGGTGCTGTGGTCTAAACCCAGTTTACCATGCCAATTTAAAAAGCTTTAATTCAAGAAGCTTACACACAAAAAACACCTCAAGGTGACATACATGGTTCTCTCATTTTATTCTCACAACAAGCCTGTGAGGTCATACATCCCTGCGTTGCAGGGGGTTGGACTAGATTATCCTTAAGATCCCCTTCCAACTCTATGATTCTAAGTCCAAGGACACAA
The DNA here is from genome assembly GCF_963506605.1 of Zootoca vivipara. NCBI lineage: Eukaryota > Metazoa > Chordata > Lepidosauria > Squamata > Lacertidae > Zootoca > Zootoca vivipara. The sequence goes on along the minus strand of NC_083282.1, from coordinate 84,438,097 downwards.
GCAGAGCTCTGCTGGAGCAGACCAAAATCCTATGTAGCCCAGCATGTTGTTCCCACAGTGGCTAGCCAAATCTGACTAATTATCTAGTACGGTAATGTCACCCAAAGCAAAACAAAAAAAAACACTATTTCCCTCAGTCTTGTGGGGGAAGGGAAGGCATTGCCACAGCAACACGTCTTCTTTTTCCCATGATGCACTGGTGGTTTCACTGCTAGCCAGTTCAACAAAGGAAAACGGTTAGCATTGGTCTGGTTACCTCAGCAACAGCGTCCTGTAAACACTTTTGTGTGCCCAAAAATGGCTAGAAATCCAGAGCTTTTCTCAGTGGGTGCAAAAACATTTGCAGATTTTGGACACACCCACCCACCCTCATGTATCAGTTTAGGATTAACATGATGTCTTTGACCAATTTAAGTACTCCACAAATTCAGCCTGTGGCAGAGACAAGCTAAGCACCCGGCACATTGATGTGCTACATATAACTCATTATTCTTTCCCCATTCTACAGATGGGCTGCTTCGATTAAAATATAGCCGTGTTCCAAGGGGCTGCTTGAAAAGATGAACTTCATGCCAGAACGTTGCCATGTTGCAGTTTGCAGGAAAAGGCAATAGCAAACTGTAAGGCAGGCATGTCCAAAGTCCATTTCGGGGGCCTAATCCGGCCCTTGCAGCACTTTATTTCCTGGGGTAAAATCCTAAAAAAAAACCCCACACAGCTCAACAACTTCAACCGTAAGAAAAGCTCAACAACTTCAATCCTAAAAAAAAGGTTAACAACTTTGGTTGGCCCTCACAGCCCTTCACTTCATCAAATCTGGCCCTCTTTGAAAAAAAAAGTTTGGACACGACTGCTGTAAGGTGACAACAGAACAGCGGGTGGGCAGCCCAGGCAGATGAGCAGCCCAGGTGAGGCACAGAGGAACAGGTACCCTCAGGTAGCCCAGGTGGTTGCTGGTGAGCTGCCTGTTCCTCTGTGGCTCACCTGGGCAAGGACTGAATGAGCTTTAAGGCGGGGCCAGGGTTTGGCAGGGCTGATGCGCAAAACCACCAGCAGCAACGGCCCCTAGTTGTAGATTTTCAAATTTTATACCTCAAAATTCACCCGCGACTGTCCTGCGTTAAGGCATTCTGCATTTCCGCTCTATGAAAGCAATAATGAGCATGTATGCTAAGTGAAAGCAGCACAAAGAATTACATGCCACTCTGAAAAATGCATTTAATCGAATACAAGCATGTTTTGCAAAAGTGGTCAAACGTAACACAATATGTAATAGCCATGAAAGAATATTGCAAGGTTTTCTTTAAAAAAAAGATACTTGACTTAGTGCATTTAAATTTAAATCTGCAATTAATTTTATTCTTGTACAGTATTATAGGTATTAACAATTCTTTCTTCTCAAGTTACTTGGATCCAGACTTAGTCATAGTTAAAATAGACCCTTTCAGTGGATCTACTCTAAGTATGATCTAGTCTGGATCCGATCCAACAATACTTTCTGTACATATCATTCCCAAAACCGAATCTCAAACATATTGTGTGCTAAAAGACATTCAGTTGCTGAGCAAATATTGTAAATACAGCATCTTTTTCTAAAGTGCTTTTAAACATGACAAATCATCAATGAAACACAAATCTTAACACGGGTAGAGAAGACAATGCAAGTCCAATATATTGACTGCCCTGAGAACTGTATGCAAAATATGACAAAACTGCCTTTGCACGATGGAAGTAAAAACTGCAAGGCCAGTTCATGCAGAAATCAGATTCGATGTCTCAACTTTTCAGATGGGGCGAATGCAGCTGATTTGGAAATTGGGGAGGAGAAGCATTTTAGCAGAAGGGAAAGGGGGAGCGTGGTGCTCTGGCACCCACAATAGATGGAAACGGTGGCTAATGTGTGGATATCGCAGTAACACTTCAACAAACGCTATTTTGCGCATCTAATGAAAATGATCGTTAGACATCCCTATCCACATGGTCTGTAATGTTACACTGAAGGCTTAACGAGAATGATTTACTGATTTGTACTTCTCCAGAGGCACTGGCAGTATAGGAACTGATAGTATAACTTGAATATTAGAGGCCTTAATGATGGGACTTTGCATGAGCAAATTCTTCTCCCTGTAGACTTAAGCCAGATTTCTCGTGTCACTCTCCCCTTAGCCAGTGCAAAATACCTGACCTAACCTTTAAACAGAATCTTGGCTTAGCATATTCTGGCAGTGTTAATGCAGTCCGAAGCCTCCACTATCACTAAGGGTTGACATATTCCACCATTTGGCAGGGGTTCGGCCCCTAATAGAGGCAGTTAGCAGCCCGTACGCTGCAATGGGTTATTTTAAAGCACTGCTTTAGATGCCTGTTTCTCAGTGAATATTTATCTTCCGTGCTTTTCCTTGATGCGCCTTTGCTGCCCTATATAAAATAAAATACAGCTCAGCCTGTATCAGGAAAATTAATTTGTATAAATGGCAGTGGCCTCCCAAACAGAAGACATTTGCACAAATCACCGTTTTTGTTTTCTTTCCAGGCTGTCACTATTTTGTTGGTGCAATTCAGTAGTATATTCAGTGGCAAATTCAGGTTGCACAATAAAAAGTGATCTGGCACTTTTGCACAACAAACCCAATCCCCTCCCCAAATCAGATTATTTTGCAGTAAGGAAAGCAATGCTCTGAAAAGTATGGGATAACAACTGCTTGTCACAATGTCATATAAATGCCCCCCCCCAAAAAAACCCAAAACAGAATGCTCCAGAAACAGCCAATGTTATACAACCTCCCTATTAAATTTGTGTAAATAAATCATGATGAATGTTCAATAGATGCTGGGTTGCAACTTAACTGATGTAACATATGGAAGTACATTTCTGAGTCATTTACAGGACGATCCTATACATGTCAACTCAGAAGCATGTCCCGTTGAGTAATGGGACTTACTCTCAGGTAAGTGTTCCTAGGATTGCAACATTATAATCAAGTAGTTCAGTAAAGTTTTTGCTCTTGCTTTCCCCAATTACACATCACAGTGGGGAGAAAAATGCAATGCCTCCCCCATATTCTGTAAGCCCTAGACGTTGTGCTACTCAGTTAACTCTTTCCTCCTAACTAGGTAGAAGAAATTATCCCCTAAGAAAGAAACCACACAGAAATCATACACAAACTTCTAGAGACTCCTAATTAAGAAATATAAATTTTACTATGCAAAATTTATATTTTGCATAGTAAAAGTCACCCTGAGGTGACCTTTCCTCCCTTTGGCATGGCATGCAAATACACCTTTTTGTGATGAACCCTGGCATTTAGGAGTTTCCAAAGACATCTTTGTAAAGGTCTGCAAGACCATGTGAGCTTAGTTGACATAGGGAAACCAAACTGTGGTTCCCCAGCTTCTTAATTTTCCCCAGGGTCTCTGTCATGGCACCAATCTTTATTTTTAAAGTACAGAAGTGCTATTTTGTTGAGAGCTGTTAATTGAAAGGACTGCACCCAGAAGCAATAGGCTCCTTTCTGAGTACCAAGTGCTGGAGACAACAACGGGGGAAGATAACTACCTATGACCTTCATGCCATGCTTATGAGTTTTAGCTTCCAGAGGTATTAGGCTGAAGGGAACAAAACTCTGGACTACATGATACAGGAATGTAACCCGCATGTTCTTATTTACAGCACCAGCCCTGGTTCACTCCTTTGGTCCTGGACAGCACTTTTATGTTCTAATGCTTTACCAGGGGAGTCAAAACAAAAAAGGCTGCAAGGACACTGAACTTCCCCAAACACAGCATAGTGTTGCACAGAATGGCACAAGGATTGGTGTTGTGGTCATGCACAACCAACAGTCACAGCGCAGTGTGCAGATGTGTTTGGATCTTATAACAGTGCAACTTTCCTGCTATCGTAACAACCCTCTTTCGGGAGTTTGGATAGGCAATCGTGCTTTTAAAAATACACAACAGCCACCACATAAAGCAGAAAACCTTATGCAATCACAGCATAAGAGTCACGAGTACAATACCATATGGACACCTTAATTATTATTATTATTGCATACTTGGGGTGTACTGGTGAAACCTGCAACAAAATATGTTCCACTGTGGATTGTTCCAGTTAAGGGCACCAGCCAGCCAGGTCCTCTTCTATGATATGATCTATTCCATTCCGTTCTGCTCCACCCCACACAATTTTTTTTAAATAAAACCCAACTATTGACCAGCATTTTATGCTCACAGAGGATGCTCAGTTGTCAGTGGGCTGTGCTTCCCCCTCCCCCTATTGTTTTTTTCCCATAAAGATTTTTTTGTACTTCTGTAAACCTCAGGCTTCCCCCAAGCTTCCTCTCTACAGGGATGTTGTTTGCATAAGGACCCATACATGGTGTGAGTTTGCTGAACTTCTACTGAACTCCACAGGGAAACTCCATTAGATTTGGTTAAAATCTCCACAACCTGCTTACTGCTTAGTTAATAAACAAGACAAACGAACGTCCTTGTTGGCTTAGTCACCAATAAGGAATAGATTTTCCACTACTCCACGCTCCTTTAATGCCTGCCAGACCCTTCAAAGGGGGCTCCGGTTTCTGAAGGATGACCCCTTGGGAAAACCTCCAGCACGGAAGCAAATGTACAGCTGAGATGAGTTTCTACTCTGGGTCTCTGGGATCCCTTCCAGCCTCCATGCCTGGAATGCACTGCCATATAGCTGCCCTCAGGTTTCCCAAGGCCCAGGCCCATTCCAAAATACAGGAAACTTGAAACCAAAGACCTTCGTCATGTAGGAACAAAGTGAACATGCTCCAAAACTCAGTGCAGAGCCCATCTTTTTCACACAGAAGGTCCCAGGTTCAAGGAGAGCTAGGACAACGCTTGCGTGAAACCCTGGAGAGCCCAAGCCAGTAAGTGTAAACACTGCTAAATAAATGACCAAGTGGCCAACTCAGAATCGTAAGAGTTGGAAAGGACCATAATGATCATCGAGTCCAGGATTCCCCAAACCTGGGTCTCCAGGTGCGGACTACACTTCCCATCATCCCTGACCACTGGTCCCGCTAGCTAGGGATGATGGGAGTTGTAGCCCAAAAACAGCCCAAGACCCAAGTTTGGGAATCCCCTGATCTAGTCCAACCCCCTGCAATGTCGGAATATACAGCTGCCCCTTACGGGGGATCAAACCTGCAACCTTGGAATTATCAGCGCCATGATCTAACCGACTGAGCTATGCTACTGCTTTGCATACAGCTACAACAATACAAGGCAAAATAGGGGAGTGAGGTTTTGGTTTCCCCCGATATCATTTGCACTGATACTCAGTGCTCAGGTGTGGCCTAGTTAATATTAGATATTTGGTTTATGATCTGTTCCAGTGTCCTATGTTCATGGCACATCTCCAGCTGAGGGCTACGCTTAGTCCTACCATGCACAGAAGTGCAGATCTATCTGAATCATCATCATCATTAGCATTGCCAGTAATGGTGGGCTTCTCGAAGTAGCTTGCTGTTAACAGCACATATAGGTGCCTAAACATATGACAGGAAATCGCCCTAACACACATGTATATAAACTGCAGCAGAAACATGGCACATGGACATACGATCCTATCCTCAATCACAGCTTTTAACTTTATACATTCATACTAGAATTGCATAAAGAAGTTCTCTCAGCACTTTTCCAAAGGACCCCGTGGGGCTGAACACCATACACACGGCTTTCCCTCAAAGAAGCCTAGTATTTGTAACTTCTCCTTCACAGAGCTACAATTCCCAGCCCCTTTAACAAGCTACAGTTCCCAGGATCCTTTGGAGGAAGACACATGCTTTATATGTATCTACAGCCCAACAGAGTTCTGCCCCAAATGTAAGGTTTCCCACTAACAAAAATGGGCAGTGTTTGAGGCACTGGGATGGACTGAGACCTTAGCATGGCGGCAGATGGACTGTGCAGAATCTTCCTGTGCCCCCCATGCTTACTGATCCAGATCAACCACCCCTCTGACCATTTTTCTTGGGGGGAGGGTGTTGGAATAATCCTGCATTCAAGGGCGAAGCACCATGGCTGGTTTGGAATTTGAATCCAAGGCCTCTTGCAGCCTAAGCGCATACATATATCCTGAATCGAAACATTCCCAATATTCAACTGCGGTTTATCAGCAACTGTGATGCCATCATCCGCGTTATATCTAAGCATTTCAGAGAATGTTTTACTTTTGTAAAGTTCAGCATTATTTCTCTTTTACAAATATTGGCTGTCTTAGCTGTATAGATGAACCGCATTCCTATATCTTATATTCCAGCAATACTGCATGATAAGGATTTGATCAGGAGTCCGTTATCCTCAGATGGCATATATTACTAAGGTGGAAAACTGTTCTGTGAAATAAAGCAAGCAAGGAAAGAAGCAGCTCTGCATAGGCTGTTGTTCCTTCCCACAAATCTGTTCTGATTTTAAAATGGAGGGATTTTCCAGCAAAAAACAAAGCCACAGTTTGTCTTTCTTTCACAACAAGCGGTCCACTTACAAACAATCCTTTTTAGGAACTCAAAATGCCTAATATAGAGACACTGCCAGGTGTGCGTTATAAAATACAATGTAAAAATATATTTCTATTTAAACATCAGTTGTATTTATTAACATCCCTTTTGCAGCCAAGACCCTGCAGTGTCTTTGACCAGTGCAGACATTTTTCTGCTGTAAAGCAGCAAGAGCAATACTTACAAAACAAAAAAGTGCAAAAGTGCATTGACTGAAGTGCAATATGATAGCCAGTGTCAAAAAGTGGGGAAAATAATTTGTATGATTGAAAATACCCTAATATATATTTCATAGTCTGCTGCAAGAATTGATTCAAAGCAATAAAAGAAATCGGCTCGGATCTCCTGACAGTGCCTTTTCCCCAGTGATTTATGCATTTGGTTGCAACTCAGTGTAGGCTATAGCCCTTTATCCTTTAACTCTCTTCTATAAATAGCTTTTGTGCCGATCACTTGTTACTCTTTTATTTTGAAGGATCTGTGCCATTCCGAAGGGTTTCTTTGGTGCCTCTGGAAGGAGAGAAATGCCAAAGGAGGACAGGGCTGGAGAACTGCAAATAGCTCTTTCCATCTCCTTGCTTTGCTTAGATGAAGTGAATCCAGCTCTCTTCACATTCCCTGGGCATCTTGAGTGGGTGACTCCGGCAGGTGAGGGCGAAGTTCTTCCCTCGGTTGTTATCCCAGTACTCCTGCCCGTTGACTCGGTACAGTACAGCAAACTCAACCACTGAGCTCAGCTGGAGGAGGAACGGCGCCACGGGAAGGAAGAACGTGAAGACATCCGCCTGGGCCTGACCCCCCTTCCCAGGAACGCTGCTGTGCCACTGGGCACTGACTTCGTGCTGACCCCTCCAACGGTTGAAGGTGTATCTCACAGCCACCTGCTTCTCAAAGGCCAGGTTGACCACTTGGACGGTGCCGCTCAGACCCAGATCTGAGCTGGTGACCCGCTCGAGGCACACCAGCTGCCGCTGCAGGCGGCTGTGGAAGTCCTCACAGTCCACAGGCTGCTGGAAGTCGGGCACCAGGCACTGCATGGTGAACTCCAGGTCCAGCCTGCTGCAGCAAAGGTCGGAATTGATGGACAGCCTGGAGAGAACGTGCAGAGGGATGGACGGATCTTCCCCGACCTGGAACACTTTCACCTCGGCCAGATCCAGGCCCAGAGCATCGGCAAAGCGCACTTTGTTCCGGCGGGTGCTGCACCCCGGGACGCGGCACGGCGCCATCATACTCCTCCTCCTCTCCGGAGAGCTGGGCAAGGACCTGGCCCGGCGGCGCATGATGGGCCTAAGGTGCGGGTCACAGCTTGCCACCGCGGCGTTCTGAGGATGCCTCTGCTGCATCTCCTCGGAGACGGAGACACTCGGGAGGCTGGTGCTGCTGCCGCCATGCTGGTTCCGCCTCCTCTCTGTGCTCCGGGCCTCTTCTTCCCGCAGCATGTTCTGGTAGAGGTCGGAGAGGTAGCTGGGAGTCCTCCGCGGGGCCCTCGGCACCATGTGCTCGGGCGGCCGAGCGGCTTGAGCAGGCAGCGACCCTCCTGCCGACAGTTTCTGCCGAGACATGGAGAAGGCTCCAGGCAGGTGGATACACTGTTCGGCAGTGGTTTTAAGAAGCAATTAGTGGCTTCTGGAGAGATGGCACTTAGTGATTGAGAGCCTGGCCCAGTCTTTTAGCCTTCAGACACTGAAGGACCCAGGGCAAAGATGCTGAGTGCCAGGCGTCTCCAGGCTATCGCACAGGCTGCAGGGCGAGTCGAGGCTGTCGCACTGGATGCTGGAGGCCTGGGTGCTGTCGCAAACGCTGGTCACCGACTGGAGGCTGTCTCTCTGTACGCTGGATGTGTCAAGGCTGTCACAGAGGCTGAAGACAGGCCGGAGGCTGCTGCGGTAGAGGTTGAGGGAGTCGAGGCTGTCTTGCAGGAGGCTGAAGGATGCCAAACTCTCCCGGTAGCCGGAGAGGGAATCGAGGCTGTCGCTCTGGATACTGGAGGAACCCACAGCGCTCCCGGGGCTGGAAGGGGCTTGGAGGCTGTTGTGCTTCGCGGAGAGGGAGTCGAGGCTGTCGGACAAGCTGGAGGAAGTCTGCAGGCCGCCTCCTCCAGCGATGGGAGCCTGGAGGCTGTCGGCTGGGATGGCGTTGCTGCTGGAAGATGGATGGGGGCTCCGGCTAGAGGCGGAGTCCGCGTTTGCCGACTCTGGACCCCACATCCAACTGCGCGCTGGCTGTCCCCGGACCCGCGCGCCCCTGGCGTGGATTGCACGGGGGTCGGCAGGTTTTCGCTCCGCACCAGGCAGGCGCGCGCAGCCAGCGAGCTGCTCTCCAAGCGACGCAGGCAAGCAGGCGGTTGCTGGCGGATCTTGTCGTTCTCTGCGGCCGCCCAGCTGATTCCGACGTAAAACAAAAGGGAAAAGAGATGTGGCCGCTTTGCAACCGGGGGAAGCGGCAGCACGCCCTCTGTGACGCCAGGGCCCGCCCGGACATTGCAATTGGAAGCTGCCGCGGCCACGCCGCTTGTTCAGGCGCCCGCCCCGCGGCTCCGCGTGAGCGCAGGGAATCGGCTCGCGGCTGCGCGCGAGCAGCGAGGGAAGCCGGCGGTGCCCTTCCTCCTGCCCTTCCTCCCTGGGAGGCGGGGCGGGAATGGGAGTCAAAAATGCAAGAAAGCAAAAGCAGCACGGGGAATAGTGGGGTGAAACGTGCACCTCACAGAGAGGAAGCGTAAAAGCAAGGTGGAGCAAAGGAGGGGAAATAGCTGGAGAGATACATTTTACAAAACAAAAATTGCATTGACTGGCAAACGGAACACGAGCCTGGGATCGTGAGATCAGGATGCACGGCAGCAAGGCGTTTTGGACTACAACTCCCATCAAGCCCCAGTCAACACGCCCGAGAGTAATCCCTCCTTTCTCACGCACGTGAACTTGGAGGTCTTGGGTGGAGCCAGTGGCAACGAAATGCGGAGACGAGGGTCCTATGGAGGTGGACGTGCATGTCTCCTCCGCCTTGTGCTTTGATTTGAGTAGGTGCGGATGATGAGGCATTTGCTTGCACTACAACCCCCATCATCCTTGGCCGTTGGTCGTGGCTGATGGGAAATGGAGTCGAAGGGCAACCGCAGGGCCACACGTGCCCCATCCTCGGAACAGCACTCCTATGCGCCCTTGCCTGGGATTGTGTGTGCTATTTAGTTCAACGGAAAATAAAAAAATTCCTTCAGTAGCACCTTAAAGACCAACTAAGCATCTGAAGAAGTGTGCATGCACACGAAAGCTCATACCAAAATAAAAAGTTGGTCTTTAAGGTGCTACTGAAGGAATTTTTTTATTTTGCTTCGACTCAGACCAACACGTCTACCTACCTGTAACTAGTTCAACGGACTTATCAGGAAACATTCTTCGGAATGCACCGTCGGTCACAGCTAACCCCTAAAACCTCCTACTTGTGTTGCACACACTCTCCCTGGTTTACCTTTGACATTGTAGCATCAGTGGTTGTTGTTGTTGTTGTTTCTTAAAAGCAATCGCTCAGTTCCTAACAAGAAAACCAGCCAAACGAATCCTCCCCTTTCTTTTTTAGGTTCGCTGCTGCCACCAAGTGGATATCTTTATTTTTCCCTCTACTAAACAGCCTTTTAACCTTCTGGGCCAGTGATGGGCAACCTTTTGAGCTTGGTGTGTCAAAATACGCCAAAAACCCGAGCATAACTCGGGTGGTGTGTCACTTCGAGAAAAAAACCATAATTTCATGATATTTATAGTTTAAATAACAAAAAATGTATAATTGTAATATAGTAACTGTATTTAATAAACCAAAAACTAATTATTTAATCAAACCAAACCAAACCCCTTATGTATCACAAAGTGCCCAGAGTTGTTGAGCTTTTTGGGGGGAGCTGCTGAACAAAGTTTTGGAGGTTTTTTGGGGGGGATGCCCCAAAGCTGCTGCCCTTTTCTGGGGGGGAAAGAGAACAGAAATAAATGATGACTAATACCTTCGCTGGAACTAACACGCAGCACCAACATAGTCTGCCAAAGCGCCAAAAAACAAACAAACACAACAGCACAGAACAGGTTAAAAAACGAACACTGTTACACCCAATCATAGTCTGCCAAAGCACCAGAAAAAACAGCACAGAAAGGGTTAAAAAACCAATCTCTGGCTACCAACAACAACAACAAAGTTTTGGAGGTTTTTTTGGGGGGATGCCCCAAAGCTGCTGCCCTTTTCTGGGGGGGAAAGAGAACAGAAATAAATGATGACTAATACCTTCGCTGGAACTAACACACAGCACCAACATAGTCTGCCAAAGCGCCAAAAAACAAACAAACACAACAGCACAGAACAGGTTAAAAAACGAACGCTGTTACACCCAATCATAGTCTGCCAAAGCGCCAGAAAAAACAGCACAGAAAGGGTTAAAAAACCAATCTCTGGCTACCAACAACAACAAAAAAAGGATCTGGGTTTTAACAGCGGAGACAAGCTGTAGGAGGAGCGGGAGAACAAATGGGGGGGGGGACAACAACTACAGCAGCGCGAATGGGCCGATGGGGCGCATGCCAGCAGTGAGGGCTCTGCATGTCACGTCTGACATGCATGTCATAGGTTCACCATCACTGTTCTGGGGTTTATTTGACCCAACATACCCCTGTCTTTTCCAGGGAGTCTTCTCTTCTCAAGAGGTGGCCAAAGTATTGGAGCCTCAGCTTCACGATCTGTCCTTCCAGTGAGCACTCAGGGCTGATTTCCTTCAGAATGGATAGGTTTGATCTTCTTGCAGTCCATGGGACTCTCAAGAGTCTCCTCCAGCACCATAATTCAGAATCATCAATTCTTTGGCGATCAGCCTTCTTTATGGTCCAGCTCTCACTTCCATACATCACTACTGGGAAAACCATAGCTTTAACTATATGGACCTTTGTAGGCAAGGTGATGTCTCTGCTTTTTTAAGATGCTGTCTAGGTTTGCCATTGCTTTTCGCCCAAGAAGCAGGCGTCTTTTAATTTCATGACTGCTGTCACCATCTGCAGTGATCATGGAACCCAAGAAAGTAAAATCTTTCACTGCCTCCATTTCTTCCCCTTCTATTTGCCAGGAGTAGAGATGTGAAGGCCCGGAAAAAACCAGAAAAATTGGGGGGGGGAACCGGGTTTTTTCTGGTTTTTTTTCTGAAGCCTTTGTTTTTTCCTGAATTTTTTTTTAAAAAAAGATTATGGAATGTTTTATTTTAATATGATGAATAAAATATTTTAAGATAAGGGGTTCAAATATTTTATAAATCATTTTTAAAAAAATATGTATGGTATCAGATTATTCTAATTTCTGTGAGGAAAAGCAAGTCCTAGGTTACAAACTCTCCAATGCAAGAACTAGATACATTTATTCCTTTAGGACAGGGGTCCCCAAACTACGGCCCGCGAGGCTCTTTCATGCAGCTCCCGGGGACCCCCACCGCCCGCTCTTACCAGCGCGGTGTGGCTGCCCACTTCCGACCCAGAAAAGCGCTGTAAATAGCTTGTGCGCACATGCAAGCGTCATTTCCGGTGTACTTCCGGGTCAGGGGAGGCTTCTGCACATGCGTACAAGCTATTTACAGCGCTTTCCAGGTCGGGAGTGTGCCAGAAATAGCGTTGCACATGCACATAGGCGTGCATGGCCGCGCACTCCCCCGCCTCCGCGCGATGGGCGCGGCGGGCATCTGGCCCAAAGCCAGGTAAGTTTGGGGATCCCTGCTTTAGGAGGTGCTGTTGTCACCAGAAAAGAAAAAGGTTTCAGTTTTGTTTTTGCATGCGTGTGGTATGCATTGGTTCTGTTCTTCTTCACTAGGCCTCAAAGCACTGGAAGAAAATATAGAGCAAAATAAACAGCCTGAAAGTATATGTGCTGTCGTGGCAATCAGAGAAGTTTTATGAAAGGGGGGGGGGAGAAAATATTTTAAACATTAAATGCTGTAAAACAGTCTTTAAAAAGTGAAATAAATTAATTTAAGCATATTGTTGTTGTTTAGTCGTTTAGTCGTGTCCGACTCTTCGTGACCCCATGGACCATAGCACGTCAGGCACTCCTGTCTTGCACTGCCTCCCGCAGTTTGGTCAAACTCATGTTCGTAGCTTCGAGAACACTGTCCAACCATCTCGTCCTCTGTCGTCCCCTTCTCCTAGTGCCCTCAATCTTTCCCAACATTTAAGCATATAGTCGTAGCTAAAGTGGTTAACAGACCACACACATCAGTGTGAGGACATACATAAGGTCTCATGGGGAAAACATGGGAGGTGGAGTAAGCATGTTGTATAGCAAACAGTGATGAATAACAAGTTTTATTTCAGTTCCTGTTTGGATACACTATATTTTTTTAATATGCTAGTTGTGATAATTTTATGCCCATTAAAATTCTCCATAGTTATATCTTATGTTTCTGAAGTAACAGAATAACTTTCAATCTGGAAAAGAAAAAAGAAGTGCTAATGTAGCTTTTTTTTTTCAATTTTTCCGAAAATTTCCATTTCCCCCCGGAAAAAACTGGGGGAAAACCGGGGTTTTTTTTCCGAGCTTCAAAATTTCAGGAAATTTTACATCTCTAGCCAGGAGGTGATGGGACCAGTGGCCATGATCACAGAGGACGGGATGGTTGGACAGTGTTCTCGAAGCTACCAACATGAGTCTGACCAAACTGCGGGAGGCCAAACTGGTGTGCTCTGGTCGGACACAACTAAACGACTAAACAACAACAGCAACCCCTAAAAATTGTTAGAGTCGCATGGCACTTTGGAATGGAGCAAGTTTTTCCGAAACAAAATATGTTCTTTCTTAATCTTTCAGTAAGGCAATGAGTGAAATAGTTGTGTGTGTCCCCCCCCCCCAGAAAATGACTGAGGAGGGTGGAACTAATTTTACAGTCAGTCAACCAGATGCTAGGTGTGGGTGGGTATATTCAAGGCTGTTCCTGGCCATCACTAAAAGGCCCATCTTTAAACCAGACGTCCTGTAGAGTTGGAGAGGAAGGCCCCGATGGTCATCTAGTCCAGCCCCCTGCAATGCAGGGACCTCAGATAATGCATCCATGACAGATGGCCACCCAACCTCTGCATAGAAACCTCCAAGGAAGGTTGTCCTTCACTCAAAGGAATGGACACCCTGCCCGAGGAGGAGAAAGGAAGCATAAAAATGAAATGAACTATTATAGAATTTGGACTGGAGCAATGCCTTTATTAGGCCAACTAAAAGGTCTCAAAAGAACGTGGAAGGTTTTGAGCTCTCCATAACTCCTAGGGTATGTTCACATTAGTACCTTAAAATGCAGTGATGCCGCTTCTCCGTTGGCACACTGCTGTTCACATGGAGGCAGGTGTATCTTCACCCCTTGGGGGGTTTACCTGCTCCTGCAACACCGACACACCCACCCAACTCCTACTCCTGAAGCTTTACCAACAATTTACAGGTAGGCTCCAGGATGAGAAGGAAGTGGTTTTATTTTGGCTCACAAGCAAAAACCAGGGGTGCGGCTGCCTTGATGCCATCACGCTTTCAGAGACCTGCGAGTATAGGGTGGTATACAAATTTAATTAATAGATACAGTAGATAGATAGAGGCGGTCTTCTCATTTGCCTTTCCAAAGCCGCTTTCTCCCCCTCTTCCCTTGGGATGGGGCTCTCCATGTTTCAGACCTCTCCCACCTCATCTTCTCTCAGACGATCTCAAATTAATAATATATCAAGGATAGGTTTTTGCATCCTTCCAGTCATAGATAGTCTCTTCCCTCCGCACAGGGAAGTCCCTCCAGGAGACCACAATGCCTTGCGACTTCAATGGCCCACCTACACAGCACTAGGGGGTTGGTGGGGCGAGGGGGGGGGGAATGCTCTGCTTCCATATCCCGGCGATGACGGCTTTGCAAGGATCTGCAGACGCGGCTAGATAAATAATGCAGCTGATGTGTGTGTGCGCGCGCGCGCCGCGGACTCTGATACCACCGGGGAGAGAAGGCTGATTAAATCTCACTGATATGATAAGGGAAGTCACGTGGAGAGACAGACAGAGCGCCGGGGAGGAATGCATGGGGTTTGTTTACTGCAGCAACCGGAGGCTGCGAAGTGGAGAGAGACCGTTCGCTTCCTTGCTCTGACTTGGGCGCACCAAAGGATGCTGGAGAGAGGATCTGATTCTGCAAGGTGTAGAATCGCGCATCGGCCGATGTAAAAGCAACCGCAGCGACAACGACAACCCCAAAGCAGCCATTCGCCTATAATGGGACCGGGCATCCGAGAGTATCCCTTTCCGCTGCGCGCAGGGAGCCTGCAAAACGAAGCTCCGGCCCATGAGATCCTCGAAGGAAAAGGAATGGTAACGTAAGGATCTCTCTCCCCTTTCTCGTTCTGGAAACAGTCAGCTCTGCGCATGCAAACGCGTCGCCTTTTAATGAAATGATGCATGCAGATCGGCGGCTGGTTGATGAAGTTCAGGGAAAGAGCTAGGCTAGAATGCATCTCCCCCCCCCCCCTTTAAATTTATTGTTCCACATCTATGCAAATAGCTGTTACAAGTTTGCTTTCTTTGTGTCGCAAACCAATACTGTTGCAAAAGCTCAAATATGGCCCCTTTTTATGTAAAATATGTCATGGATATAAGCTGGTATCAAGATAAACTGATCCATATACACTGTATAAGACATACACTGCATTATGCGCTTATAGTTCAGAATAAATGTGATATCATTCTGACATCGCACTTCAATGTGGGAATGTTGTTGTTTAGGTACCATGCTTGTTTTGGAACAGGGATACAGATAGTTAAGTCTGCAATCGAATATATCTGGGAGTAAGTTTCATTTATTACAATGGGGCTTACTTCTGAGTAGACACATATAGGATTGTGTGTGTGTGATTTTTGAGGGGGTGGGTGAACTCTCTGGTTTATAATTCAGGTAAGACACTATCACACCTTGTTAGCTTTCAAATACGCAGGTGCCCGCTGGTGCTGTTTCACCCCAGGTTGCTTTCAATCCACCAGTGTTGTGAACTTTTGTTGGTGTGACGATTTTTGTTCCATGGCTTCTTTCCAAAGTGTAGGAGTGAGGGAGGGTATATATACTGACCTAAATCTTGCTGCCATTTTCTGTGTGCGTAGCTGCTCTAAATTCAGCCTGCGACCACAAACTGCATGCGAACGGCGAGCCGACATTTATTTCAAGAAGCAAACTGCAATATGGGGTTCAAGACTCAAAAGGGCTAGTAAAGTTAAAGAATATATGGTAAGTAGGGAAGAGAAGCTGTTGCTGGATCAGACCAAGGGTCTAATCCAGTCCAACAGTAGCTGAGTAGATGCCTCCAGGAAGTCTACAAGGATGTGAAGAGAACAGCCCTCCAGGATTGATTGTCCCCCAGTATACTGCATGTGAACATGGAGTATACTTCATGTTAAGTATACTGCACTTAACTTCGCAGATAGTCACCGATAGCCATATCCTTTGTGAATTTGTCTTATCTCATATTAAAGCCACTTCTAAGCTAGTGACCACCAAAATGTCTTTGGGCAGGGAATTCTGTAATTGAATTTTGTACCCTGTGACTACGTTTTACTAGCCTGTCATTAAAGTGCATGTTAATGCAAATTTTAATTAGCAGAGATACCATTTACTCGGGTTTTTGTTTTGTTTTGGTGGTGGGAACGCCGAGCACGTATTTCTGATGGTTGTACAAATATCCTCACATCCCACAAGAGATAAGCAAAGTGTATGGCACATAATAGTTATTCACTGCCTCAGTAGCCAGTGTTATTGGAACACCAGTATTTGCTTCCTCGTGGGTTAGATTAGTTGGTTAGTTGATTAGTTGGTTAGAGTGCCAAGGTTGCAGGTTCGAGCCCCATAAGGGATAACTGCATATATTCCTGCATTGCAGGGGGTTGAACTAGATGATCCGCAGGGTCCCTTCCAACTCTATGATATCATGAACATCTCCTGTAAAATCCCTTTTCTTCCTTGTCTCTTAACACAGGCAGCATCGAATGGTGGAGGAAGTACTTAACACCTGTGAACAAAATAAGGCATCTGTTTCCACTGGCTGTCCAAACACCACCACCTTTCCCCCCCCCCCCCCACATTTATATGCTGGCAACCTAGTCCAATGAGTCAAGAGAAACAAAAAGGATAGGTTGTCCTTAGATTTACAGCAATTGCCAGAGACCGCATATGGGGGTGGCACATTGTCACAAGCCAGAGAGAGGCCTGTGGGTAGTTGCTGGATCAAGGAGGCCCATCTGGTTATCAGAAATATGGATGCTTGCCCTCCATTTGCTTGGTTTCTTGCCTAAACATTAGTAGGCTCCCAGAATGGCTGGCAAGGTTGCAGCACAGAGATAGTCGAGGAAATAGGAGCAGGAGGCAACACAGTTTCTAAACAGAATGCAGAAACCCGAGAGCTGAACCACAGACCATTCAGGTCCTTCCTGAGACTTCTGAGGTCCTAATCCAGAGAGGGCACCTGTATTTTCAGTGTTCCAAACCAGCGAGACAGAATGCAGGCGCTGGAGCCTCTTGCTCCTTTTAGACCCAGGCAGTGGAGGAATGGCTAAGATCTGTGGGAAGGTTGTGGAAGGATAACTTTTGACCAGGCTTCCTCAACCTCGGCCCGCCAGATGTTTCTGGCCTACAACTCCCATGATCCCTAGCTAGCAGGACCAGTGGTCAGGGATGATGGGAATTGTAGTCTCAAAACATCTGGAGGGCCAAGGTTGAGGAGCCTGCTCTTGACTGAGTCCTCATGTTGGGTCCTCATTTGGTGCCTTGGAGAAGTTAAAGCAGGGATGGGGAAGCCGTGGCCCTTCAGATTTTGTTGAATTCTAACTCCCATCAGGCCCAGTGGGAATAATCTGTGGTCAGAGATCATGGGAGTTGTAGTTTAACAACATCTGGGGTGGACCACATCTTTAGTTAAAGGCAGGGGTCAGCAAGCTTTTTCAGCAGGGGGTGGGTCCACTGTCCTTCAGACCTTGTGGGGGGGCAGACTATATTTTTTTTGGGGGGGGAATTAACAAATTCCTATGCCCTACAAATAACCCAGAGATGCATTTTAAATAAAAAGACACATTCTACTCATGTAAAAGCATGCTGATTCCCGGACCGTCTGCGGGCCTAATTTAGAAAGAATTGGGCCACATCCGGCCCCCGGGCCTTAGTTTGGGAACCCCTGGTTAAAGGCATAGGTACCATCTGAGAGTATGGGCCCAGAAACCTTATAAATCATACCAGATACAACATGACACAGGTGGTTCATTTTTTTTTTAATTGTAAGGTAGATGCCAGTGTTTGCCAACCTGGAAAGCCTAAGTTCTAGCTCTCTAAAATGTGACAATAGTTATCTGCCTTCTAATCTAAAAAAGTATTTCATTTTTTAAAAATTGCTCTTAGAAATCACAAGTTTAGAAGTCTTTGCCATTCTTCTGTGGGTAATGTCCTATAAATGTCCATGCCCAAAACACACACTTAAGTAAAACAGATGCAGTAATGGAGTTCAGCTAATGGAAATGGCACATTTAAAATTGCATAGGAGCAATCACACAGGAATAACAACTGCAGGAGAATTAGAAGAGATTTCTATAATGGATTAGAAATGTCTGCAAACAGGAAAAAAAAAATTCTGTTTTTTGTTTGTTTTTAAATAAACCCCTTTGAAAACAGTCCTCTTTTTAATCATTACTAGTTCCAGTGGAGGAAAGAGCCATCCAAATGCCAAGGAAATCAAGAAATCGCCACCACATAGAAGACCTTCTCCCAGCAGACTTGCCAAAAATATTTCAGCCGCTACTGAAAAGGTAAAGTTTCTTACGCTTCATGTCAGCATTTTTATTTTTATTTTGCAGACATACTCTGTGGTTTTTCTACAGCAGTTATAACTATACATTACTCGATTTTTCTTAGACTTCCTGTCATGCAACAGAACACAAGCAGGCAACTCTTCACTACAAAGAAAAAACCCAACTTTGTGAAAATCTCCAACAAAACAGGTAAAGTTCTCTTGGCAGTGTATATATGTGGTATACAAGCCCATTGCATGCATGAATGAAGACTGCGTAGGTAGAAACACAACCGTTGGCATGATCAAGTTTTGAAAAGTTCGGGGAATAGGACATGAATGTTTATTCCAAACTACTGACCTGTTGGGCAATATGCTTGAGCTGGTGATTTTTGTTCACCTTTCGCCACTTACGGATGATCAATGCTGGGAGCTTGATGTGCAGATGAACTTGTGTCAGATAAAAACAATTTTAAGTGGCCTTGGGTTGGTTTGCAAGGAAGGGCAGAGGAACTGAAGCATGGAATGTTGGGGAAGAAGCTATCAAAGAACAGAGAATCTGGACCTCATTTGTAATACAAGCTTTGAGCTTGGGGAAGAGCACCACAATCAGGGTGGATTAGTCAGTAAGACTTGATTTAAATCATTTTTTTACAGAAAAACCCATTCTTGCTGGTATAATATTAATATATGCAACCAGATGAAGGTTTCCCTTTTTTGGAATAATAAATATTCAGAGTGGTTTTTACAGTTATATAAAAAATTACTGATTTGGTTATACTGTTAGAAATACAAAGACAGGTAACTATGAAATTATTGTTTATATTTGGACAACTTTTCTGCTGTACTTTATTGGAAGGAGAAAAAAAACCATTAGCTTAATAACAATGTAAACAATTTATTTAACTAAAACAATAACATTATAGCATATGTATCCATGTTTGTTAACTGATGTGGTTAAACGATTTTTTAAAAAAAGAAACCTTAGACTGAGTTTTAGCACACATGAAAAACTTAAAACAAATCCTTATTTTCTGATGAATAGCCTTTGGACTATAATGTAACTTAAATAGAAAACTATCTTTAGAAAGATTTTTCCTCCAAAAGCATTTTATTTTAAAAATCTGATTTTTTTAAAAAAAATCTGATTTAAATCAATAAAATCCGATTTAAATAAAAAAATCTGATTTTTTTTTTAAATAAAGTATTTGATTTTTATCTACCCTGACCACAATACTTCGGAAGCAGCCGTGCGCTAGATCCATATTTGAAAAGGCAATCATGCTACCTTTATTTTTCCTGTTTATCTTAAATCTTGCATTTTATTTCATCACATGGTAAAAAGTTGCCAGGTGCCGGTTTTCTTCTTATTCAATGTTTATGCTAAATAGACAAGCTCCTGAAATAGGAAGGTTTTTTGGAACACATTTCCAGACAACGCACATGTTCACAATTGCAAACATCCAGCTTAGCTGAAGCGTATTGAATGGCGTTGATTTCAGCATGGGTTTTGCCCAGAACAAATAAGAAGTGTTCATTGGTTTTCTTTCATATCTGCTTTTCCCTCTTTAATGTAATTGCCAGCATTTAATTTTAGATCCAAATTGACATGCATTAGCCATACTGTTTATAATAAAAGATGTACCCTGTTTCTCATATTTTAAGACATACCCATAAAATAAGCCATAGCATGATTTTTAAGCATTCAAGGAATATAAGCCATACCCCGAAAATAAGACATAGTGATAGGCGCAGCAGCAATGCCGGCCGAGGCAGGAGGAGGAGGAAAAAAATAAGACATCCCTTGAAAATAAGCCATAGTGTGTATTTTTGAGAAAAATAAATAAATATAAGACATGTCTTATAATATGAGAAACACGGTAAATCATTAGAAATATTGTTTAATATGCTGCAGTCTGGTTAAACTGGTTAAACTGCACCACTCTGCAGACTGTCTCGCCAGAGTGGTGCATGCTCTAGTTATCTCCCGCTTGGACTACTGCAATGTGCTCTATGTGGGGCTACCTTTGAAGGTGACTTGGAAACTACAACTAATCCAGAATGCGGCAGCTAGACTGGTGACTGGGAGCGGCCGCTGAGACCACATAACACCGGTCTTGAAAGACCTACATTGGCTCCCAGTACGTTTCCGAGCACAATTCAAAGTGTTGGTGCTGACCTTTAAAGCCCTAAATGGCCTCGGTCCAGTATACCTGAAGGAGCGTCTCCACCTCCATCATTCTGTCCGGACACTGAGATCCAGCACCAAGGGCCTTCTGGCGGTTCCCTCGTTGCGAGAAGCCAAGTTGCAGGGAACTAGGCAGAGGGTTTTCTCGGTGGTGGCGCCTGCCCTGTGGAACGCCCTCCCAACAGATGTCAAAGAGGAAAACAACTACCAGACTTTTAGAAGACATCTGAAGGCAGCCCTGTTCAGGGAGGCTTTTAATGTTTAATAGATTACTGTGTTTTATTTTTCTGTTGGAAGCTGCCCAGAGTGGCTGGGGAAACCCAGCCAGATGGGCGGGGTATAAATAATAAATTATTATTATTATTATTATTATTATTATTATTATTATTATTATTATTATTAACTCAGCTGAGCAGAAAGATGTTGCAGAGGCATAGCGGGGGGGAGCACAGTAGGTGCCACTCACCCAGGGGGCAGCACCTACCATGGGGCCTGGACACCTGCAGACTCCATGCTACCTGAAATGGCAGCATGTGCTGCCCCGGGAGCCCAAGCGGCTAGCTACGCCACTGAGATGTTGAGCTGTGTTCCAAACAGATTAGAAGCAGCTTTCTTGAGTAAGTTGAACAGAAGTGTTTTGCTCGGACGTCAGAAAATGCCGCAAGTCTATGCACGCTTCCTTGGGCGTAAGTTCCATGTAACTCAGCGGGACTTACTATTGAGTCAACATGCTTAGGATCATACCTTTAGGTTGTTGTTGTTGCTGTTGTTGTCGTCATCTGTCTGTCTTGAGAGACAATGGAGTGCGTCTGCAGGGGTGAAGTCAAACCGCTGTGTTATCAGCACCAAGGTGACCTCCCCGGGGCACAAGCCTTCTGGCGGTTCCATCACTGCGAGAAGCAAAGCTACAGGGAACCAGGCAGAGGGCCTTTTCGGTAGTGGCGCCTGCCCTGTGGAACGCCCTCCCATCGGAGGTCAAGGAGATAAACAACTATCTGACATTTAGAAAACACCTAAAGGCAGCCCTGTTTAGGGAAGTTTTTAATTTGTGATATTTTAATGTATTTTAATCTTTGTTGGAAGCCGCCCAGAGTGGTGGGGGAAACCCAGCCAGATGGGCGAGGAATAAATAAATAAATAAATAAATAAATAAATAAATAAATAAATATAATAATAATAATAATAAGAAGCCTGGGAAGTGCATATGGAGGTCCTGGGCTGCCCAGAATATAAGACCCTCCTCTCTGCCTCACCGATGTGGTCCAAAGGGAAAGCAGAACAATATGTTTGACAATACCTTCTGTCCAAGATTATGATGGACTTCAACTCCATTCAGCCCTAGCCAATGCATGATAAACATAGCTGCCAAGTTATCCCTTTTTTAAAAGGGATTTTCCCTTATGCTGAATAGGCTTCCTCGCGAGAAAAGGGAAAACTTGGCAGCTATGATGATAAATGACCATGGATATGGGAGTTGTGGTCCAACATCTGGAGGGTCATATGTGAGGCAAGGGACAGTTTTTCAACCATATGAGCTGTGCAGACGAGGGAATTTCAGTAAGTCCTACTTCAGGATTCCTGCATTGCAGCGGGGTGGTCTAGATGACCCACAAGGTACCTTCCAACTCTACAATTCTATGATCTGGAGGGCATCACTTTGGCTCCATGCTATACCCACTTACCGGGGAATTTAATGGGGCTTACTTCTGAGTATCAGATTACCTTGTAAATTTAAGATTTTTGCAGATGATTACTTATCAGATGTAGGAAGAGTACAGAATACTCAGTGCCTGGACTGGTATCAGAAGGTGAGCCTTTAATATCCTGCCTTTATGAAA
Source organism: Zootoca vivipara (assembly GCF_963506605.1). Taxonomy (NCBI): domain Eukaryota; kingdom Metazoa; phylum Chordata; class Lepidosauria; order Squamata; family Lacertidae; genus Zootoca; species Zootoca vivipara. The sequence continues at coordinate 84,415,758 of NC_083282.1, read as the reverse complement.
ACATTTATGAGATTTTGCTTCCCCTGCTGCTTCAGATGGCAGATATACCGGAGTGTTCATTTTTTGTATACGTGTCCAAAATGCAAAGAAAGTATTTCCTGTTTCCTTTCATGCTTTCCACTTTATAAAGCTCCCACATCAGGTTTTCATACTGCTCTATCAGGGTTTACAGATTTTCAAGCAGTTTTCTACCTCAATGTGGGTAAGTAGGCTGTCTAAACAGTAGCACTGTTTACAGTGGCAACCGGGGGGGGGGGGGGAATAGAAGCAATCTTTTACAGACCATTGCAATGCCTTTTAATAAAGACCACCCAATATGAAATGCCATTAAGATGCTAGATAAGAGGTTTGGAGAACCTGTGACTCTCCCATCATCCCTTATTGTTACCTATGATGGCTGGCAGTGATGGGAAGAACATCAGGAGGGTTGCAGCTTCCCTGTCTCTGCTTTATAAAACATTTTTATAACTAGCTCCTATTATATCTCCATCTTTATGTCTTTGTACATTTTGTCTTTTCTCCTTTTGTGCTTGGTTTGCAATCATACATTTGTGGCAGTGACCTTGCCTTACTTTTTAAAAAAACAAAAAAAGACTGACTAAATATCATTTCTTTTCCTGCCTAGAACAACAAATGTTTGCACTTCTTTGTACAAAGCGCCAAGGTTAAAAAAGGAGCCTCTGGTCAGAAAGTATTACGAGGCTGGATGGAGCAAAATCCCTTCTGTGCTAAAGGATGCTTCCTGGAGTGATTCCAGCGGAGCAGAAGATGGGCTGACTCAGAGTTTTTGTTGCAAGCAAAAAGGCAATTTAGAGAGAAACTCTGGAGGGCATTCAGCTGCAGCAGACCCCTACAGCCCGGGATATCAAAGCGCCTCTGCTGGCGCGATGTTTCTTGACTTCGAATCCATGCGGATCATGAAGGACGATTCTGATCAAGACAGCGCCAGTGACCTTTCCGACTCTGAGAGAATCCCCATTCCCCCTTCGCCTTGCACCCCTCCGGAGCTCAACCTGCGAGCGGAGGAGATTGACCCTCTGTGCTTCGAACACCTCTTTGACGCAAAATTCAAGCAGCCTGATTACTATTACCCAGACTTCCTGCCGCCCCCTTTCAACACATGGGACTTGAAAGGGCTGGTGGCGTTCGTCCACACGGAATGCAAATCAGAAACTCGGCCAGAGCCGGCGGGGACGCTTGAGAAGTACGTCGACCGGCTTTTGGAGCTGGAGTGGCTGCAGATGCAGACGATACAGGCTGAGAAAGGGAAGGCAGCCAAGACAAGGCCTCAGACTGCTCCCGGTGCCCTCCGGACCTTAAAAAGCCCTGGCAAAAACAAACCGCTGCACAGTCCTTTTCCACAGAAACAACTGACTGTCCACGAAGGTTTCCCAAGAGTCCTCACCGGCCAGCAGGGTCACAGAAGAGAGTTGCATGGTGAAGGACCCAGCCAGGTTGTTCCCTATGAAGGTCAGTTGAGAACAGCTGAAGCGACGTGTGGCTTCTCAGCTCGCCCCAGGCCCCGAGGCGAAGCCAAAAAGCGGCCTACCACCAAGCAGCAGTTGGTCAGTAAGCATCCTCCTGAGAGTAGCTCTATGATCCAGGGAGCTGGCAACATCAGGCCACCCAAGCAACCTTCTTCCTTCCACGGTTCAGCTGTCCCTCTCAAGGGGCTGCCAGCTCACGCCTGCCCAAATCCCCAAAAGAACGGGAATGCTGGTAATTACGTTCCTGCCAAAAAAGTTTCAACGGATAAGAAGCTAAAGGCAAATGGCACGAAGCAAACGCCATGTAAATTTAAATAATGCTGCAGTAGCAGAGTTTGCTGTTCTTGTTGCTGTGGGGCTTGGCAATCCTTTCTGTGTGGCAAAGAGCTAGAATAGCAGTTCAAGTGCTGGGGAGAAGGAAGAAATATGCTCCTCCCTGATTCCCTTGCCATGCATTGTGATTGGACTTGGTGTCAGAGGTCTGGTTCACCCCTCCCCAATCAACACAATCCAGGAAGCTAAGTGCACCATCCCTTGTGGTGACTCCCACTGCAGGGGCCAGTGGGAAAAGGTTCTTGCTTTTCATTACACACCGATAAAAACCTGCTCAAAGCCCACCCGATCTTGTTCCTACACTGATTTGAAATATCTGGTTCTTAAGTGGCCAGGTAATAACCCTTTTCCTTTCTGTTGAGCTACGTTTTCTCAGGTTGTTTTTTTTACAAGAAAATGCTGTTGTGAGGTGGGAGGACCTTGCTGTTTTCCCAAGATACTTCAAAGTGTGCTGTCATGCGGTGATATAGAGATATGCTCGTAAGGAAACAACAGCAGCAGCAGCAATTTATTATTTTTATGCTGCCCATCTGACTGGGTTGACCCAGCCACTCTAGGCAGCTTCCAACAAATTATAAAACTGTACTAAAACATCAGATATTAAAAACAACACATGCTTGTTTCCAAACAAGCTTACCATTGCCACATTTGCACCTCAATTTTACCGCACAGGGATGCATTTATAAGCACCAATACAGGCATAAAAGTCATGGGAATTTCTCCCCTGTTTAAAATGATACTGCAGAGTTGCTACATTTGGAGAAACAGAGATTTATTTGCTTTAATCAGGGAAGCTTCAAATAGAATGGGAACTCATCGTTTTGGGGACAGTCATATGAGAAGAATGGGGATGATGAATATGTACCATGACTTGGGGATGATGAATATGTACCATGACTGTCAGGCCACAGCTAAGTGGTAGAGCATCTACTTTGCATGCAGAAGGTCCCTCGTTCAATCCACAGCATCTCCAGGTAGGGCTGGGAAACTCCTGCCTGAAACCCTGGAAAGCCACTGCCAGTCAGTGTAGACAATACTGAGCTAGATGGACCAATGGCCCAACTGTAGATGAGGCATCTTCATATGTTGCTATGATAGAGCCATGGGGGAAGTTGCATGGCAGGGTGAAGAGATGGCGCCATTGAAGATTTCTCAGCTGATCAGATTGAGGGGGAGACTGATGGGGCATGAATGAAAGGAATACAGGCAGGTCTGTGGGAGACCTAGCTAAATAGACCCTGCTCAAACAGGATAAGAGTTTACCTGGTAAGGGTAGATCACAAGCCAGATAGTGAATCTGGAACACACTATCCAAGCATCCCAAAGATGGCAGGGCCTTCTCTCCTAATGACAAAAGCATGTGTTGCCATATGCTAGAGCTTTATTGTGAAGTTGACACTAATTTACTCTTAGTAGTTTGTGGAGGAAGTCTGGGTTCCTCAGGAATATTCATGGCTAGATTGCTCAAGCCACACATTCCAAGAGTCACCACTATACATGGTTCATCATCTTTGATCTTATATCAGCAGAAAGTATTTTTGCTACAGCGAAAGGGTCTTCTGTTGGTCTTCAGTCAAAGGGTTGGTTATTTTTGAATGCAGAAAGTTTTAAGGGGGAAACATTATTTATTTCACTTGTCTTTGAAGGATTTGCTCCTGCCTAATCCTGGAACAAGCAAACAAGGAGAACCCGATCAAGCCTTTTGCCTTGTTTAGCAGCAAGTTTGCAGGCAGTTCCTGCCATTGTGTTTGTGGCAGTGTTTTCCTTCCAAAGTCTTTGTCGGCTTAAAACTGAGCCAGCAAGCTTTATCTATGCAAAGTCAAAACATCTCTGAGCTCCATAATTTTTCTCAGCCTCTGTGATGGCTGACCATTTTCCACTCTGGCTTGGGAGCTAAAAACGTTAGGATTCTAAGGGTCCTTCCAGCAAAGCTAAGTGTATACTTGGAAGTGAAATATCCTGATGATTTTGCACATAATTTGAATAAGGATCAGCATAGCTGATGTTTGACATAGCAGCAGCAGCCTCATTCACAAAAGCATTACAGTCACAAGAGAAACCCAATCCTTTGATGCTCTGGGTTGTATAAAACTAATTGCTTAGTCTGTGAAAGGATATCTGCTTGCACAACATAACTCCCCCCTTCTCCCACCATGCACCAAATCTGTGGGCAGGAGCTTGACCTGTATTTCCAATGTGGCACAAAGACTGTCTGATCACATCTTCAGGTGTAAGCAAGACTTCATAGTAAGCATGCAACTACAAATTATAATCATGAATCAGGTTCTCTCCATAATATCTAGTATAACTTAATTCAAATTGTGATGTCATGATATTCTACATTTTGTTGCCAAGTGGACAGCTGAAGGCATGGAATAGGAGAGGAGAAATGCAGCACAGTGCAATATGCGTAAGTTCTGCTACAAGTTATGCAGAACTAGTAATGGAGGCGCCACTAAGATTTTTTGAATCTTATCCCGGTGCTTAGTTTGGTCCTCAACACATTCATTGACTCGTATTTCTAGTCCTCTCTTGCTTGGTATACCACAAAGCACCCAAAATATCATTTAATCTGCTTAAAACAGGTAAAATTTACCAAAGGCAATACTTTGCTCTACAGCTGTTTTGGAAAGGCCAGAGTTGAATGCCTACAGTGCTTCCAACAAATGGCCAGGATTTTTTTCCAGGTTTTAAGGGGATAGGAACATGATAAATCCAATTCAGAGAAGTACTGATTCAGAACTATGTGTTACGTCACATTTAAAATGGCCACAGTATAGTTAAACCATGGTCTCGGGAGGTTGGTGGACACATGGAGCTCTCTGGTCCACAAGGGCTACTGCATTTGCTTCAGTGGAAGACGAGGGCTGTAGAGGCATCATTTCATGCCTGCAAAGCAGCACCCTCCTCCGGATTGAATGGGGAGGCCCCACGCACATGAAATCTCTCTGTATGCATCAGAAAACACTTGGGGATCTGGAAAGCAGAATAAGGTTATGGCAAGGCAGTTGAAAATGTTGCCCTGACCTCTTCCACAGAATGTTCTTCAGCAGAAGACATTGATAATAAATGTGTATGTATACCTTCAGTTTATTTTCAGGTGTGATTTAATTGGAAGTTTAAAAAGCAAGTTGTGTGCATACTTAAACCAGCCTTTTATTGGTATGTATTCGTTCCCCCCTGCTCTGGTGCTTTTGATCATAACTTTCTAAGCTCTGAAAGCATGGAAATGAGTCACATCCAAATGTCCTTAAAATAAATAATGAAACAGGATTTATTTGTTGTACTTCCATTGTAAGATGCCATGTTCTCAGGAATGGCTGAAAACTGATTGGTGTATTTATTTATTTATTTTTGAACTTTGCAGGTGTTTTCTTCCAAGTCAGACCTAGCCTTGAACCATATCACTCATCTGTGTTATTGTCTGAAGGTCATACGATATTGTTACATATATATATATATATATATATATATATATATATATATATATATATATACACCCAATATCCTCAAGCATGTGTTGGTCAGATTTAATATCAGCTTTTTCTGTCAAAAAACAAAATCAAATAAACTTACTTTGCGCAAGGCTTTGGGATCTGTTTTCATGGAAATTTTTTGTTTAACTGTCCCTCGTTACAACATTTCCCCAATATGTTAAATGTGGCTTCATGGACTGCTGGTCTCCTGCCCTACTGTTCCAACAGTCAGCAGGCACCACTGGTAGCAAAGACAGTATTTACAGATGCACTTTCTCTGTTTTGTTGCAAGCATGAAAACAGCTTGCGCAGATCTATAACATGGTGGAGGGTTCAGGGTGCCTGGTACCAACCAAGCTGTGGTGTCAGTGAGCTGACCACACCCAACCCCAGAGCCCAAAGCATTTTCAACTATTCAAAAATTATTTAAAAAATGGGAAGGATGACAATAATCAACTAAATAGTACATTCTGACTAAATAAGTATGTATCTGGGGCCATCACCCAACTAAAGAAAGTTGATTAATTGTATGGCATTTAATCAGTTAAGTCTGCATGTAGGTGCACATTTTAAACAGATAGTTCTGAAGAAGAAGCTCACTTTGATTTGTGATGATGCCTGCAGTCAGGCCCCATCTTAAGAAGAGGTTTTCCCTCCTTTTGGGGGCAGGGAATAAGGGGGAATGGCTGTTTTAAGTTGGTTAGAGCAGAGCTTTCCAAGCTGTTGTGACATGTCAGTGTGTCGGCTGCAGCGGTGTAGTTGTGTTGCACAAACACTCCCCATGCTCCTGGGGCTGGGAAGGGGTTCGTTTAACCCCTGTTTACTAGTAAACTGAATTACTGTGTTGTTAAATGATGCATTTAAAAAATAAGTGTGTCACCAACCTGAAAAGTTTGGAAAGCTCTGGGTTAGAGCAGACCCCATCTCACAGGTTGGATGTGAAGATAAAATGAGGGAGATAACTATCTGGAGACTTTTTTTTTTTTAGGTTCTTGGATTAGAACATTTAACATCTGCATGGTAAACTGGGTGCACCATGTTAGTCTCAAGCACATATTCAAATCAATTAAGTTAACTGAGGGGCGGCACAATATAAAAAAGTAGAAGCATCCTTCCATTGGGCTCTCTGAACTGGCCTCCCACCAATCTCAGCTGAAAGAGTGACTGACATGGCGCTATCTTCCCCCTTCCATCTGCTGAGCATATGGCCAGGTGAAAGGCTCACCGGCCATATCCCTGCCAGCAGAAAGCCCCAAAGTAGAGGGGTCCAAAGTGGAGCCAGCCCACGATTCCAGATTTGTCTCATAACCATCACCCGCTGCCATTGGGTCCAATCCAGACCTGATCCCTGCAGCTGGCCAGGCTCCAGATCCATGGCCATTTGATGTACCTTTGGGGACAATTAATTTGGTATGTATTTATTATTGGTTGTTTATATGGAGGCCTGTCATTTCAATCTCTGTACTGTATTTGAATGTAATGGATTTCATTTTATACTATTGCCAGCTGATGAAGAATTATCATTGAAACAGTTCATTATCCTGGAAGAACTGTTCTGTCTGCTGCTGCTGTGCTCGGAGCACCCATCATCTCACGTTTGTAGGATATTGACCGTGGAAAGGCATTCTGCCTTTTCTGCCTCCATTTCAGTGATCTTTGACAGTGACTTCCTACTCCCACTGTTGTAAGCCAAAAATGGCTTATCTTCTGAGTTAGCCAATAAAACTCAGAGACAAGAGGAGTTAGGAGTCCATTATGTTTATTGCAAAGCAATAAGGTTCCAGTCGAATCTTTTCGGAATACTGGAACCCCGCCCAAAGGTCGGGCAGGAATTTATAACATTTCAGACAAAGGATTTTGATTTAACCAATCACATAAAGCATTACATCATTTAATATTTTAATATTCATCATCTCATTTCATATTTAATACGTATGTTATTACCTAATCTAATACGCATGTGCAATAAGCATTGCTAACTAGGCCAAGGATTGCTAGCTAGGCCTCTGATTCTCAATAAGATGTTACATTGTGAGATAGTATGCGTGTTGGGAACCTGTGTTACGTGTACTATATAACAATTTGTGTTCTAGCTTATGAATTGCTTCTTTGTGATTTACGTATTAGCTGACCTTCTATCCCAGTAGGGACGGCTTCTTGCTGAATCATCAGTTTCTTTAAAGCAACAGGTTTCCATAATTCACTATTATAAGCATATTCCAGGATTTATAGGGAATTACATTATTAACTTAATTGGGGCCCTTTGGGCCCCTGCTACACCACCATTCCTGTTCATGGAACATTTATTTGATTCTTATTAATTTGTGACTCCATGCACATATTATATGTCTTCTGTTTATGAATTTTGAAACAGTATACAGTAGTGTTATAAAAATATTGTCAGTATATTAACTGATGTGTTGCTTGTTGTTGTTCACAGGCTCCAGTTGCCATGTCACAAAGCCCCTCTTGAATAAGAGGGGGCTGGGCTGGGGAGGAGGGGTTAGGACTGCAATTTTAATTCATGCAATGAATTTAACTGAAAGCCTTTTGGCCCCTTGCACAGCTACCGATGCAAACTGCTTTTCTTTTCCTGCACAATCTTGCAAGGGACTTAACCCATATAGCTTTAAAGCACATGCAAATCACATCCCCCCCTCAAAGAATCCTGGGTACTGTAGTTTACCCCTCTCAGAATTGCAATTCCCAGCAACCCTTAAAAAAACTAAACCTCCCAGGATTCTTTGAGGGGTGAAATGTTCCTCAAATGTACTTAAAAGCTGCAGTGTATAGGTTGCCCATATTTTCTTATGTTACAGTGACATCTGGTGGTGCTTGTAAATTTTCCTCACAACGTTTAGCACTGTATTTCCTATTCGCTTTTTAAAAATGTTAGTACTAGTAGAACAGTGCTTGAAGTGGCATCACATACTGATTTGAATAAAACGGCACTGGGGTTGTTGTTCCCGGACGTTTTGCCTTTTTTTTAATCTGTGGGGACAATCTTTACCTCAGCGCTTATTTTTCCACGTTTTTAGAATGTGCAGTGAATGAAGCAGCGTTTCAGCGAGCCACGTGCTCTCAGCTGTACACATTTTTGTTTTAAACACAACAGCGCTATAATTTGGGAAAGATTTAAGAACTTGAAAGCCTTTTGGTGAATTCTCCCCTCACACCTTAAAAAATGGAAGCCGTATTTATTTACTGTGACTGGTACCATTACTACCAATAACAATAAAAGTTAACTAGCGCCATTTATCATGAAGTCCAGTGAAGTGAGGGCGTTATGAAAATACTGAGGTGAATTGAAAAGCACTTGAGGGGATACTGTGGAGAAGGGAAAACTCAAAAAGACCAGGAAGATGGTAGTGGCAGTTTCTGCTTTCGCGGGGGGGGGGGGGGATAGAAATACTGTACAGTAAATTGAGCGCTCGACATTTGCGCAAGTAATTAACAGAGGTTTAACTGACAGTTGCGATCGACGACCACGGAAACCTCTGGAACGAGCAGGGGCGGGGCGAGAAACAGCGGTTGACAAGGACCGTTATCAGTCACGCTCGTCACCCGCTGATTGGCTGGAAGGAACAGGCGCGCGGAGAGGCGGAAGAGGAGGAGAAGGAAGCGAGCGTGACTGCGTGGGGAGGGGCCTTGGACTTGGGAGAGAGGATTTCCTCGCCCCTCCCCCTCTCCGGCCCGTCTCTGACTGGCCCCGCCTTCCACCTCAGGACGGCTTAAAACGATTGGCTGCCAGGGTTCCTCGAGGCGGGCGTATTGCTCCGGAAAGGTGATTGGATGGCGGGACGGCGGCGAGCCTTGGCGGCTTCCTTCGGGCGTCGTGTGAGGGAAGCGCCTAAGCCGCCCTTTCCTCGCCTGAGAGCGCTGGCCAGGTAACCAGGTAGAGCCGCTGAGTAGAGCAGGCCCACGGAAATGAACGGGCCTAAGTCAGTCACGTCTCTTGGTTTCAGCGCGCCTGCATCACGCGTGGCTAACGACGGGTGCAAACCTTGTGTTTTAATATACCCCTCCCCCCGTTTCCACTTCGGATTTCTTGGGAGCGATTTTGCTAGATTGTTGGTTTCCTTTTCCTTCTGAGAGAAATCTAGCTAATTTTCGTGGAAATTTTGTATTTGCTTCGCTCGCCTCGCTATTTTCTTTTTAACTCCTGTGCCCCTTGGCTTATTTTACCCACCAGTTTCCCCATTGGGGATAGAAACATGAAACGGACTCCCGTTTGCAAATGTTTTAAAAACCCAGTAATCGAAATCGTAGGGCTTTAAGCCCGTTGGACTCACCAGGAGTGAAAAGGTAACTTAAATTGGATCGCTCCATGAAATCGACGGGGAAATTCCACCCTGCAAGGGAAGGAGGGGAAAGTGGGTGTGACACACAGCTGTCAAGTTTTCCCTTTTCTCTCGAGGAAGCCTATTCAGCATAAGGGAATTTCCCTTAAAAAAGGGGAGAACTTGACAGCTATGGGGTAACATTTGCCTAAGGGAGGTTATACAAACAGTTTAAAATAAGTCATTCTTTTTACAAGTCTTCCTTGAGTATTTTGGTCCACTTGAACTTCATGGAGACAAGAAACTGCTCCTATTGAGAGTTTTAGCTTAAACTGCATTTATCCAGGCAGGTGTCAACCCCAGTTTATCTACTGTAAAACTTACCCTTGTTACCCCAAATCCTTACTAGCAATTACGCAGCATACAACAACTTTTTCATACTGCTGTAACATGGTTGTAGTTGCTTTGATAATTACTGCTGCTAGGCAACTGCCAAAGAAATAAAAAGCATTCAAAGGGCTTAGATTGCTGGATCTTGCCTAGTCATACCTGGCTTGTTCCTGTGCCTTTAAAAGCACGCTGACCTTCTGAAGCAATCAGAATATGAAGTGTTTCACTACACAGGGCTAAGCATTATCACTTACTAGTTTCTGTACACTGAAACATCATAAAAGGTACAGATAAGGACAATTTCAAATTTTGTCAGCCCCAGAAAAGAAGACCATCAATATAATGTTTTCTCCTGTAGGAACAGAGTTATCCCAGAATGAAAATAAATAAACGTGTAAACTCCAGGGCAATTTGTTCATTGTTCATTCAAAACATAAACAAACATGGTTTGGGATGCAACTGAGGGAGGTTACAGTTTGCGTACATTTTTATTGCCTGTGCAAGAGAAAAGGAAGGATTGTCACTCTAAAAGTTCAAAATAACGTACATTGGCTAATGAATCTAATGATCTAATCCTAACCAGCTTCCTAGTCTGTCAGGTTTTTATGGAGCGATAGGGCCAAGAAATGGAGGCAGTGAGAGATTTTACTTTCTTGGGCTCCGTGATCACTGCAGATGGTGACAGCAGTCAAGAAATTAAAAGACGCCTGCTTCTTGGGAGAAAAGCAATGACAAACTTAAACAGCATCTTAAAAAGCAGAGACATCACCTTGCTGACAAAGGTCCGTATAGTTAAAGCTATGGTTTTCCCAGTAGTGATGTATGGAAGTGGGAGCTGGACCATAAAGAAGGCTGATCGCCGAAGAATTGATGCTTTTGAATTATGGTGCTGGAGGAGACTCTTGAGAGTCCCATGGACTGCAAGAAGATCAAACTTATCCATTCTGAAGGAAATCAGCCCTGAGTGCTCACTGGAAGGACAGATTGTGAAGCTGAGACTCCAATACTTTGGCCACCTCATGAGAAGAGAAGACTCCCTGGAAAAGACGCTGGTGTTGGGAAAGATGGAGGGCACGACAGAGGACGGGATGGTTGGACAGTGTTCTTGAAGCCACCAACATGAGTCTGACCAAACTGTGGGAGGCAGTGCAAGACAGGAGTGCCTGGTGTGCTCTGGTCCATGGGGTCACAAAGAGTCGGACACGACTAAACAACAACAACAGGGCCCCTTCTGCATCAGCAGCCTTGCTATGCGTGTCAGGCAGAAGGAAGGGGCAGTGACATTGCATCTGCAGCTTGGTGCTGGCACTGCAATTGAGCCTCATACCGGTAATAGGTGGAAGGAGGACCCCCTATGGCAGTGCAGTGATGCTGGTGCAGGTGTCAGCAAACTTTTTCTGTCCCTCAGACCTTATGGGGGGCCGGACTATATTTTGAAAAAAAATATGAACGAATTCCTAAGCCCCACAAATAACCCAGAGATGCATTTTAAACAAAAGGACACATTCTACTCATGTAAAAACACCAGGCAGGCCCCACAAATAACCCAGAGATGCATTTTAAATAAAAGGACACATTCTACTCATGTAAAAACATGCTGATTCCCGGACCGTACGCAGGCCGGATTTAGAAGGCGATTGGGCCGCATCCGGCCCCCGGGCCTTAGTTTGGGAACCCTGTGCTGGTGTAACTGCAGATTGAGTCCACCAGCCAGCAGGCTAGGTGAAAGGATACTTTTGCCCAATCCAACTCCTCCTCCCTCCCCCCAAAAAAAGGCCTGGTGCAAAGGAGATTTGAATTGCTCTGTCAGGTGTGCTTAGTGTGAAATCAATGGGACTTAAGTGAATGCACTATTTTTAATTTGAAATCAGGCTAACAATATTATAATAAACCATGGCAGTCCTAATTCCAGTGGGATGGTGAAGATGTACCACTAAATCATCAGTTTCACTTCTTGGGAGTGCTTCTGGATGTGTGCCTACTGGATAGCTAGGCTAAGGCTGTGACAGCAGCTCATACTGAGCTTCAGCTGATAATCAAATTTTCTTGGAAAATGGGGGTCTAAACACAATGGTGGCACATGCCCTAGTAAACATGACTAGTTTGTTGAATGTGGAACTGCTCTTTAATATGTAGCATAAGGTTAGTCACAGAGTTTTTAAGTAACTACACACTGAGACTTTGGCTGACCTTGCTAAGAAGTTGTAGCATTACTGAAAAGGGCCTGCAGCATCTATCTACCAAATTTGATGGGTGCTGATCTTAAATAATGGAAGTGTTCAAATCCCTAAGGTAAGCTGGGCCTGAACTGTGTAGGGATTCTTTAACACATTGAAATGTATGAGAAACTGTTAGAGAAGTCCTTGTATATTAATGGTTATCTGTTTTTGCCATTAGCAAGCAGGCATTCTTCATCAGTTGTAGCTTCTCAAGGACACTTATAGTAGGCAGATACACAAGTTCAAATATTAAAAGGTGAAAATTGTGTTGCATAACTTGCAATGTTTGCATGTGTACTACTACATAAAATGAATCAATACTCATGTAAAGTAGATGCAGAGTCAGATTTCGAAACAGATTTTTGTGTTTTGATTGCCACAGAGAATCTTAAAGATCACATCATTTAAACAATTGGTTTACTTGTACATTTTTATTGTGCTTTTAATATTATTGACAAAATGTAACTTTTCACAGTTGTGTATATTTATATTAAAATGTGCATTTTCTCATTATTATTTTTTGCCTCAGGTTAAGTATATTAAACTGTCAAAATGCCTGTTAGGAGACGGGAAGGACAGGTATGTGCTGCTCTGTATCTCTTCTGAGTTGTTTTTGTTTTAATAGCATAGCATAGCCTTTTACATTACCAAATACTGTAATAGTTTAATGGGCATAAGGTATGTATTTATTTGTTTTTAATAGTCTGTACAGGCCTTCCCAAGAATGATTTTTTGTTCAATCTAGAACCTAAAGAGTTGTAGAAAATTGATTTATCTGATATTTAGCTCACCCTTCCCCCCTTGCTTTGAATGTGCATAAAATAATAAAACTGCAGTGTAATTGAATACACACATGGTTACCCAAACCACTATCTTCCAAGTATCTTTGATTCAGGAACAGGTAATTGATTCCTAGTTCCTAAGGAACGTGTACAAATGACATAGAGCTTCTACATGGTATTCCCCTCCTTTGATTTCAGAGAAAGGGGCCTCATTGCCTGTCTTTTCCATTGACTTGAATGGAGAAGCCCTTGTGAGCATGGGAACTTTGAGTTGGAGTTGTGTCCAGTGTAGTACTGCTTGAGCACCCCTTCAGTGCAAAGATTTCTGCTTGCACAATGGAATGTTCTCCCCTTTCCGGTCATTGCTGTTAACATTAACATCTTTCTAATATTTTAGCACTATACCTCTCTTTTATTTTTTTAAAAGCTAGAAAAGCGTTTTAGTCCTAATTTAAAGATTGATTTAAAATACATATTTGCATAAGATTTGTCACTGTGCTCAATGTAACTGTAGTATTAAGTAGTACTATTTGTGTTTTTCCCCCATTCTGGTAGCTGGAAAAATGTATAGATGATGCTACAAGAAAAAATGACTTCCAAGCATTGGAAAAGTTCTTGGAAACTGATTTTTCTGGTGGTGTTTCTCACAAATGCAGCAAACAGTTTCTCAATAAATTAGACAAACTTATATGCCAGGTAATGGATTTTTGTCTTTGTGTTACTTCAGTACATGGTGGAATGTTTTATAAAATACTGTTTAGGGCAGTTTGAATTATAGGAGAACCATGGGCCTGATAGTATTATGAAGTATTGTTGATAGAATTCTGCCTCTTTGAGAGAAAAATGGTCTGTTGTGAGTTTACAGACTCCATAAAAAGGTAAAGGTAAAGGACCCCTGACAGTCCAGTTGCAGACAACTCTGGGGTTGTGGCACTCATCTCACTTTACTGTCCGCAGACAGTTTTTCCAGGTCATGTGGCCAGCATGACTAAGCCGCTTCTGGCAAAACCAGAGTAGTGCATGGAAACACTGTTTACCTTCCCGCCGGAGCAGTACCTATTTATCTACTTGCACTTTGACGTACTTTTGAACTGCTAGGTTGGCAGGAGCTGGGACCGAACAACGGGCGCTGACTCAGTCGCGAGGATTCAAACTGCCAACCTTCCGATCGGCAAGCCCTAGGCTCTGTGGTTTACACCACAGCGCCACCTGTGTCCCTGAGATGAAAATGGTCTGTTGTGAGTTTACAGACTCCATATTTCTGTTAATCTCTCAGCACAAAATCACATATGAACCTACTTGACATTTTCTAAGTCAGGGGTCAGCAAACTTTTTCAGCAGGGGGCCGGTCCACTGTCCCTCAGACCTTGTGGGGGGCCGGTCTATATTTTGAAAAAAATTATGAACGAATTCCTATGCCCCACAAATAACCCAGAGATGCATTTTAAATAAAAGGACACATTCTACTCATGTAAAAACACCAGGCAGGCCCCACAAATAACCCAGAGATGCATTTTAAATAAAAGGACACATTCTACTCATGTAAAAACATGCTGATTCCCAGACTGACCGGGGGCCAGATTGAGAAGGCAATTTGGCCGCATCCAGCACCCGGGCCTTAGTTTGGGGACCCTGTTCTAAGTTCTTCTCCATCGTCCTTTTGCCAACAGACATGTGTTTGGTGGGAACAGGAGAGAGGACTTTAGAGTTCTGTTGCCTTGCCCTCTCTGCTCACTTTTAACTGGACTATTAAGATTGTTTAATTATAGCATGCATTTTACAGTAAAAGCACCATTATCCTTTTATTCTGTTGGCTGTTTTCATATTTATTTATGCAGTTATAATGGCTGTTTTTTAAATTTTTAGGAGTACAAATTTTTTGTGTGTGTGATTTACATTTGTGTAAGATGACTTCAATTTTATCATTAAAAAGTATGATGTAAAATTCAAATTTCTTTGTTGTGGAGACAAGCAGTTTATTCATTTAAAAAAAATATGTTTCCTTAAATATGTGACTTCAAGGGGTTGGGTCCTCCAAAATAGTTGTGGAGGTGGTGCTGGTGTAGGGCAAGGAGGGAATCAGCAACATTTCTGCCACCCCCAAATTCCTGGATCTTTTCTTTTTGGATGGAAGGAGACCTTCCTTTGTGGATAACAAGTCTGGATTCAACCCATTGTTTTTATCCTGTTAAGTAATTTTTTTGTATAATTTTTGTTTTTCAATTTCAGGGACTTGACAATGAAGAAGTCAATAATGTTTCCACTATATTGAATACTCTTCAGAAAGAAGGCAGAAATATAACCATATTAGGGGAAATTGGGTTTCCAGCAATGATAGAGTATGGTCTTGTTCAAAAGATAAGTATAGGAAATTCAAAAATATTTCCTAGGAGTAATTAGAGATAAAGTAATAGCAACATAGTGGATGTCCATTTGATTTGAGTGCTGAACAGTGATTTAAAACTGATATTCACTGATATTGGCCCCTTGTATATGTAACACTTAATCATAATGATGCAGATCTCCTTCTCCCCAATAATTGTTACATTCATTTGAATGGAGAGGGAATGAGCCCCGTCCCCAGGCTGATCTGCATGAGTGGGGAGCAGTTATGTGCCTATGTGTGTTCTCTCTCTCTCTATGTCTCTCTGTGCAAGCGTGTGTGCAAGAAACTGTGTGGTGACCACACCCACCATTGACATGAGGCAAAGTTGACCATGACCTAGGGCCAAACGGAGGCTTGTTACCCTTGGTTTTTAATTGGAAAGCAGCCTCGTAAATTATATAAATAATAATAACCTTATACAAAACTTTTATGTTTTCTCTACATGGTAAATTGGTATGAAAAGGCTAAAGAAATTATCCAAAATACAGTAAATGAAAAGAATGACAAATTTGCCACTCTGTTTGAAGACTTCTTTGATGTCCTTATGGTAAATATGCACCTCTTGCATTGTTCCCTAAACTGACATGTATTTATTAAATATTTATAAGATATACTTATTATATATTTGGAAAAGAGCTTTTTTTATATGTACATTATTTTAACTCATTGGTCATAATTAAATATTTAAACTTTAAGAAAACAAGAAATCCAACTATTAAAAAGCTAATTAGATTTTTGTTGTTTATCCCATATGCAGATAAAGGATATCATGTTCAGAAATTTTATTGGTTTATTTCAAATGTAAACTATAGTTATGCACATATAAGCAATCACATTAGGTTGTATCTTCTCTTCTTGTCCATTTCCTCTTCTTTTTCAGCATAATTTTGTGAAAATATAGTTATTATATGTGTATTTTTCTGGGGTCTGCCTAAACAGAAACACAAAACAATTCTAAAGATTTCTCATTGATAGCAGAATTCAGTGGTTTTGTGCCAATGCAAGATGGGGCACCCAATTTTTGCTGATCCTTCCTATTCACTGCAGCCTGTCTGTTTCCCAAAAAGCTGCTTCCTGAAATGCTACACCTCTAGAAAAATATGGGGTATTTGATGCAGGGTTTAGCAAAATTCAGGTTCTGCCTTGGATAAATGGAATTGCTTTTTAATAGCACAAAGTCACCATTGGATACAATCAATTTCTACAAATAAATTAGTCCTGATTGTGCAGAGTGATTTTAATATGTTGTTTATTTAAATTGTAGATAGTACATGATACCAGCAGTAAAGGTATGCCTGAAACTAATTACTATATTTCTAGTTGCATATACTGTTGGTCCTATAGGTGTTTTGATTAATCAGTAATGAGTGTATTCTATATATTACAGTCAAATAGCCTAGATGCGTACACATTGCAAAAAGAGAAAATGCACCCCAAAAAGTGGCAGGGAGAGGAAATAGACTTACATAAACTTTACATATACTAATTTATGTGCAGAGAGGGAGAAAGAGAAATGGATGGATGCACATTTAGGCTGTGTACACACAACTGGCTTAAAATGCTGCCAAGTCATTCTTTTTCCAATTTGGATGAATCTGATTTGGATGGAAATGTACGAAATGCAACATTTCATAAGAAGTAAATATAGATACAGAATAGAGATGGATTGTGACTAATTTTGTGTATATACCACTTCCCCAAACAGTGGTGGGGGTGCACTGGATAAATAGTAAATAGAAGGATGTACATAGCCTTAGGTATTTTTACAGTAATTCAAATAGAAATCCAGTACATTTCACTATAATGGGGAATACTGTGATCAGGTAAACTGTGTGCCTGCTTAGTTTGCTGTCCAGATGTGTGTTGATGGGCCTCTTCAAGAAACCTACTGCCCCTACTGGATTAGACAGCCCTTCAAATAGAAGGCTGTCTTCTGTAAAGTAAGACACATAGCAACCATATTGGTTTATGAAGTTTCAGATAATCTACAAGCTTTGAAAGATGCTAAGTTTGTGACTTTCTGTAGAAATGAAAAGGACAACTGTTGAATCATTATGGAGAAAGAGGCTGCAATCCTCTATACAGTCTTCTTAAATCCCATTGATTTAAGATTTAAGCAGCCTAACTTTATACAGAGATGCAGCCAAAAGCTCTAGCAAATGAGCTTTTTTGTTCCTTGTTCCTTTCAGGTTGCATAAATTAAAGATGGCTGGAATTTAGAATGCTTGGATGTTAAATTTCTGTTTGTTTTGTGTCACTTCAGACAAGCAATATTGATAAAGCTTGCTTTCTAAATGAAAGGCTTTATTCACACTAATTGCCAGCATTTTTGAAATATAATCATATGGCTTTGTGGAGACTTATGTAAATGATATATTGCAATATTTGTTTAGGTAAAATACAAGTACTAGAAAATTTTGTTTTGCGAACATGCATACTTGCTACCGATAAAAGAATTAACATTTATATTCAGCAGGAGGTAAGAAATTTATTTCTTCTGAACAATGATTATCCACTGTTACCTGGAGTATTTTTAAAAAGTTTTTATTCAGTTTTTAAAAATACAGTATAGAAATAATGCACATATGCCTACTTCTCTGATCTCTGTGTCCATTTGTTTTAACGTGTCTATTTTGATGCATTTCTTGTATATATTTTTGGAAAATGTTTTTCTGCTAGCACTATCCCATTTTTATAATTTAAATAAATTAACATCCATTTTTTTCTCAAGCACTTTCAAGAACATTTCCTTTTTTCACTCTCTTATGTAATTTCTGTTGTTCAGCCCCTTCTGTATTCTTTGACTTCTCTATCAGCACATGTCTGTCTTACCACCCACTAGGGTTGACTTTTGAAAAGTGCTTTTGTATTTTTAGTGATGCTGCATTGTGTACAGTCCAACAAAGGCCTGATTGACATGTTCTTCAGCAGATTTATGGGTAGATAGTTTATCCAGACTTTAGCAGTGGAGAATTTCTCTTATTCCACTAAACTCATAACCCTGTGTTGTACCCTTAGACTCAGATTTATATATTACATAATAAACGTTTAAGATCTGCAGTCATTAAGATTGAGATTCTTAAGTTACATTGTTTTAATGGACAATTAAAGATATGCATTCAGGGCCGGCCCTACGGCCAGGCTGGGTGGCGTAGGGCACCATGGCACCGGCCCGCCAGGAGGGCGCCGCGAGCTGCGCCCGCCCGCTGGCCGGCCGATCTGCCGGCCCGCCGCGCTGCGCCCACCCGCCCACCGCACTGGGAAACGAGGTGGGAGGGCGCCGGAGAGATCGCGCTGTGCCTGCCTGCCCACCCGCCGCGCAGCGCCCACCCGCCCACCGCGCTGAGAAACGGGGCGGGAGGGCGCCGGAGAGATCCTGCGCACCACGGCGCCAGGGGTGCTTAAGACGGCCCTGAATGCATTGCAAATATTTCTTGTTCTAATGTGCTTTATATTCAATTGTTTATTTTTATTAGGCAGTAAAGAAATTGAACACAATGCTTGATTCTATGCCCCAAGATACTGGAAAGAAAGTTCTTTCTACAGAGGAAATGCAAGAAGTCATGTAATTATTTAATCTTTACTATAATTATATAAGTCTTTCCCCTTTTCATAAAACTAGAACCTTCGTAGGAGAATCTAATTTTGTGGCAAAATCATTTTGCTGACATGTCTTAAGATATTATTTAGGCACAATCCAGCCTCTGGGTTAAGCATTTTTAGAAAGCTGCTCTTAGAAAGCAGTATCAAAGAAGAAAGAACACAAAACATAAGAAGCAATCCTATGTACAAGATGCTGCTGTAAAGAAAGCCAGTGTAAATTAATGCAGGAATCTCAGCCAGATCAAACATGACAGATGGCCAGCCAACCTCTGCTTAAGAACCTCCAAGAAAGGAGAGTCCACCACCTCTCATGGGAGTCTGTTCCACTGTCAAACAGCTCTTACTGTTCTTCCTGATGTTAGTCAGAATCTCCTTTCTTGTAAATTGAATATTGCTTCAGCTGCTACCCTCTGGAGCAGGAGAAAATAAGCTTGCTCCATGTGACAGCCCTTTAGATATTTGAAGAAAGCTATCATATCTCCTCTCAGTCTCCTCTTTAGCAGGCTAAACATACCCAGTTCCCTCAAGTGTTCCTGATAAAGATAGACCAAACTTTTTTTGTTTTTGTTTTTTTACAAAAATCAGCCCAAAAAATAAACAGAAAAAAAGACTTTTTGGAATAAGATTTTCTTAATTGTGGATATCACAATGAAGGGGATGCACAATAATTAAACAAAAGTATATATTTTTATTTTTTTAAAAAAAACATGAATCATAATATTTTGTTTTGCAGGAATGATATGGGAAAGAGAATTTTGGAAGCTGGGGGTAAGTACAGAGGATACTTATGTTTATTAGCTTAAATAATGTAACAGAAGTATGGTAGTTTTGCTATTGTGCCCATATTGGCAATGTTAACAGTATAAAGAATCACATTTGAACATGAACATTAATTTGACAAAAGCATTTAGTTCACACATTTAGTTCTCACCTGGGAGGTTTCCCCGCTTCCTCCAGCTTCTCACACTGGGAGATCCTCTCTACCCTGCCTCTCATGCAAGGCCCTTCCATCACTTTCCTGTATGCATCTTCCTTTAATTTAAGATAGGGAACTTCAAAAATCAAAACATAAATATAGATAGAATTAACAGAAATAAAACAATAATTAAAGATCATAGAAATGTAAGATGTAACTAAAATGAAAGGGAGAGGTTTTCTTATTCTCTGTTTGCCAATTATGTAGATAACAATTATTCAAAATATGTATTCTGTGTTAATATCTAGCTGTATTCACAATCTGCTAGGTGTTGTTTTCTTCATCTTCAATCCAAGGCATCTCAAATTTGCCTTTTCCACTCTTTGAAGAGGAGATCCCCATTGGCACACAAGGACTCTAATCATAGAATTGGAAGAGACCACAAGGGCCATCCAGGTCAACCCCCTGCCAAGCAGGAAACACCATCAAAGCATTCCTGACAGATGGCTGTCAAGCCTCCGCTTAAAGACCTCCAAAGAAGGAGACTCCACACTCCTTGGCAGCAAGTTCCACTGCCGAACAGCTCTTACTGTCAGGAAGTTCTTCCTAATGTTTAGGTGGAATCTTCTTTCTTGTAGCTTGAATCCATTGCTCCGTGTCCGCTTCTCTGGAGCAGCAGAAAACAACCTTTCACCCTCTTCTATATGACATCCTTTTATATATTTGAACATGACTATCATATCACCCCTTAACCTTCTCTTCTCCAGGCTAAACATACCCAGCTCCCTAAGCCGTTCCTCATAAGGCATTGTTTCCAGGCCATTGACCATTTTTTTAAATAAATGATTTTTATTAGGTTTTACACAAAGAAAAATACAAAAAGGAAAATAATATGACAATCTTGTTTCTTCAATATTAATACAACAATATTCCTCACTTTATATGAAAAGAACAGCAAAAATAAAAAGAATAAGAAAAAAGAAAAAAAAGGGAGGGAAAAAAAACAAAAAAAAATTATCATACTTCTCAACTTCAATTCGATTCTAAACACTTAGGACTTTCTCGTACCCCCTTCTTGAGTTCTCAATAATTCATTAATTATTGCAGTTTCCAATGGCCTTTGACCATTTTGGTTGCCCTCCTCTGGACACGTTCCAGCTTCATGAAGCATCTACTGCAGGGGTCAGCAAACTTTTTCAGCACTGTCCACTGTCCCTCAGATTTGTGGGGGGCCGGACTATATTTTTGAAAAAAATATGAACGAATTCCTATGCCCCACAAATAACCCAGAGATGCATTTTAAATAAAAGCACACATTCTAATCATGTAAAAACACCAGGCAGGCCCCACAAATAATCCAGAGGTGCATTTTAAATAAAAGGACACATTCTATTCATGTAAAAGCATGCTGATTCCTGGACCGTCCGCGGGCCCGATTTAGAAGGCGATTGTGCCACATCTAGCCCCCGGGCCTTAGTTTGGGGACCCCTGATCTACTGTGTATGCTCAGTCCTCACTGGGCTGTTTTAGAGGCTTTTCTCTCTAAAGGTTATACCTACTTCTGCAAACCTTGAGTTCCCCCAAATCATGCTCATGCTCCCTTTTTGTTTCTCAGTAGCCCAGTTTTGGCTACATGGCAATCATAAATTTATTCAGTATATCATACATTGTGTCATTTTTTAAAAAATATAAGCAACTAGTTAGCAAGTGTAATATTTATCCCTGGAAGGAGGTTTTATGCTAATATCCCTCTCATGTACATTATAGACTATGACCTCCAAGTTGCCATTGCAGAAGCTTTGTTTAGAATGACATCAGAAAAACAGAGGGAAGAACTGGCAAGCCAATGGTTTTCAATGGAGTTTGTTAGTAATGCATTTAAAGAAATTAAGGATTCTGAGTTTGAAACAGTAAGTCACATTCAAATACTGGATATTTCAAAGCAAAGGTATGATTGCAATACTTATGCTGCTTTTCTCCTTAACAGGATTGCAGAAAGTTCCTAAACCAGGTGAATGGCATTCTTGGAGACAAAAGAAGGTATGGAGTTAGCAATGAACCACCCTAAGATCTTTTGATGTCAGGTGGTAGAAGTGTAATTAATAAGAATAATAATGGAAAACAGTTTTTTAATTGGAGAAGAATGCAACATTAGATATATGCACATGCAGTGATATGACCTTTCATAAGGATCTGCACTGGCTGCTAAACTGCTTCCAGGCCAACTTTGGCAGTTTGATAAGGTCCTATACTGGATGTAGCCAGATTATGCAATGGGTCACTGCTTTCTGCAGAAAAGTCTCTTATTGAAGTCTGCAAAATATCAGAGAACTGCTCCACAGCAACCCAGATCAGCAGTGTCATTGTGGCTGCCGGTTCTTTGTGGAAAAGCGATCTTGTTAAGATATGACAGGAACCCACTTTTTGGAGTTTGTTCCTTCTTTTGCTTGAGGCAAAAATCTCTCCAATAGAATCTTCCAACCAGGTCGGGAAAATATATAAACATTTTTTAAGGAAATGTTTTGTCCATAAGCAGGAGCTTAAATTTTTCCCCATTTGAAAATATAATGGAAAGTGGGAACAATTACCTGTGTGAGTGATGAGGTGGGAAATGAGCATATCTTCATTCTGTAAATACTTTTTTGACAGGGTTTTTTCCTATCCTTGTTTATCAGCTATGCTTTGTGAACATGAGGTAAATTCATTTCTTTTGTCTTTTGTTTTATTAGAACTATTGATGTTTTTGGTTAAAATTGAAACAGAGATACGTGTTTGATAGACTGGCAAAAAATTATAGATTCTTTAGAATGAAAAGGCAAATTGGTTATTATGTATGACATTGGAAATTTGACATCAACCTAAAATTTTGGGCCAATTTGAACCTGGCATTCCTAGATTATTAAATTTAATAATGTTGAAATGAGTGTTGACTAGTGGTTCTCCCACATCTCTTCCTTTTTAACATTGTCCTCTTTGCATCTTGGCATCTTAGTTACAGTTCCCCATTACCTCTGAAATGGAGAACTATGTTTTGATGTTGGTTTACTAGCAGTTTGATCCTGGTTAGTAAATTAACATTACACTACAGTTTCTTGTCTCAAATGTAATTAGGAACAATGGTTTTAGGGGACGAGGAATGAAGTGCTGAATACTATGTGCAAGCTGAGAGTGTACAGGCCTTACCTGTTCAATAAAACTATTGTGTATTTAGTAAGAAATCTTAAACCATTATACATTCATTTATAATTTTATATTTTGATTGAATTTCCTTTAGCTACAGATACCAGCAGATGACAACCTTGAAGAATTTTGGATTGATTTTAATACTGGTAGCAAAAGTGTATCCTTCTATGTTGCTGTGGATGATAGTGTAGGTTAAGTTTTCTTATTGTATTAATTTTTTTAGGGATAGTTTAGCATGCAAAGAAAATCAGTTAAGCTTTGCTATGAAGGTACATTAGAGTAGCTGAGTGGATCTAGTAGGTGTAGACTTTTTTCAAAACTACACTAGGTGTGGCAAGGGGCTGCATGGACTTGTCCTGCTCCTCCTCCAGCTGATGTGTCCATATCCTCAATCAAACGTAGCAACTTTCCTAGCCCACGTGCCCACTTTGGATAGCTGGGTGAAGGGAGCAGGTATAAAAAGTGAGTGGAAAGTGGCACCTGTAACAGAAAAAAACTGGCAGATCACTTAGAGATTTTGTTGACATGCTGGTCCACTATCCTCCACAGTGTTCTGAAAGTAGTGCTCCAGGAGAATTAGTTGTTAACCTGAAATGTATGCCTTTTAACACCATATTAAGCAAGCAAGCAAAAATACAGTAAGAACTTTCACCCCTTTTCATGAAATGTTATTTTTAGGCTCATCAGTGGGAAACTGTTTGTATTCCTGAAGAAGAAGTAAAAACATACATTATTGAAGGTATTGAGCACATAAATTTATTTCTTATTCACAGTTACTATTTCTATTAAAAGGGAAGGATGGGATTCATAATGAACCAATAGTATGATCATTACTCATTCCTTTTTTAAAACAACAACACAAGAACCCTAAAGTATATTTGAATGCTGTGTGCTTTTGCAATTTTTACAAATAATTAACATACAGTATAAGTAATAGCAATTTAATATGAACACGCTTCATTTTTGCCTAGAGAAAGACAAAAAGAAATTGTTGACAATACATTTACACAATCCAATGTATATTGGTCTCCAAGAAGGAGAGAAAATAATGCTGCATTTTGATTCAGCATTGGAAATTGTGGATGCAGCATTGAAGGTTTATGGTGCCAATAAACGTCAGGTAAAAACAAACCAATTTCTTTTCTCATCTATCCTCTATCTAGCAACTGCAACAAAAATGGACATTTCACTTTTTAGTGATTAAATAGTTCTTTTCATAGTTGGTTTTGTTTCTATTTATGTATTGCCAACTATTCCTAAATGAACACAGCATGCAAGCACTTGTCCCAAACTAAGCTAGAGTTTTCCAGTTCTGAAACTGCACGGAATAAAGCAGTGGTGATTTGTGTAGGCAACTGTTGAGCAAAATGGGGGAAAGAATAGAAATGTACAATAATACATTAAAATGTACAAAACTAGAGACAGCCATCCCCAATAACCTTATGCTTACCATTGGAAGTCAGCTATGTCCTGGTCTTGATTGTGGAGATCACACAATATTAATTTCTCACTCACATACATACTGCTACACCAAAAGCGGTCTCATTAAAAAAAAGCCCTTTATAATCTGAAAAGTGCATTCTTTCTTTGTGTAAAGAGCCTAAACTTCAAAAGTAAAGCTTTTCCTACTTACTATAAATTATTTGTATTTTGTATTTTCTATTATATTGTGAAATATTTACTACTAAATATTTTCAGGGATTTACGAAGAAGAATACTATGTCAGTTGCCAAAACAACAGTACATGTCATTTTTGATGAAAGTGAATCACAGGTGTGTATTTCAGTTTATAAGGGGACAATATTAAAAGTAAGCTTCTGACTAATAAATATGGAAGGTATGCATTATAGTCTGAGATGGTGTATATTTTATCATTTCTTTATCTGTTCAAGTCTTTCACATGAAAACCTTGTTATTCAAAAGCCTAAAAGTGACTCATCCATTCACATAAATCCCAGCAGAACAGCTGGATGTTTGCATGTGTGCAATTTAAACAAAATACTTTTGGGGCTACTATTTTATTCAGAATCTGCATGTGAATGTTCGAATCCTACTCCCAATGTCATGCATAATTTTATACACCTCAATCATGCTCCCCATTACTTGCCTTTTTTTTCTAAACTGAAAAGCACCCAAAATCAAAGCTTTCCCTTCTATCTTTTTCTCCATTAAGTTCATCTGAAATATTTTGAATAAATTTATTAGTATTGAACTGGGATTTTCTTTTATTTTTTAAAAAAATACTGAACAGCTTATTGTACCAGAAAGTCAAGTATCACCTTTGGAAGAAAACTCCTGTAAACCACTGGAAGATAAAGATACTCATTCCCAACCACATCAGCATCTTCAGACACAGAAAACAATGAATCAGAAACTTAATAAGGGGGACTTCCAAACGGTTAAATCCAAGGTAATTTGTATAATAAAATGCAAAGGAAAATGATGTATATTACATTGCACGGTTAGATTGACATTATTTTAAATTATGCTTTTCTGTTTTATTTCAAGATTAATCCAGGTAAAAGGAAAGTATCTGAGGCATCAATGGTGGTGCTATCTACTGCCAGGTTGTGTATGCAGAGTCCATTACCAGCGGTTAATACTTGTAAGTTAGATGCAATGTTGTAAGGTGCAATTTACTGTCATATTTGCCATCTGCTTTGAAAAATGCTTTGTTTTTACAACACATCAACAATTATGATCAACATCCAGGACAGGGAATAAAATATCCTTAATAAGATTTTGGGCAGAGCAATCCAGTACTCCAGTTATGCTAGGTGTGAGGGAGATATGACTCTGTTGTGTTGGCAGACATATATGCTTCACCTAGGAGGCAAGGGAAAAATACAATTCAGAAAACTCCCAAACTGTACAAAAATGGCTGATATACCCCAATCAGGGCTCTGCCTGCAACAATCGGCGTATGAATTCACATAGATCAGAATGAGCCCTTAACACCCATCATAAGATGACAAGATGACTTAACACTGCCCTCACTTCTTGAACCCTGGTGACTCAGACCACAATGGCCCCACTACTGCCAGTCCAACAGGGTTCAAGCCTTTCTTGCTGCTCAAAAGCACAGTTTTTAGGACAATACTGCTATGTACTCCCATCTGGAGTTTTGCCACTGGGTGTGACAGGTCTTGGGACAACAGTTGGGGACCACATTGCCTTCTGTCACGCTGTTAAACCAAAGTCAGCCCTCATTGGGAATAGCCTCTCAGACCTGACACCTGGTGTTTTACTAGATTTGATCTCATGCTCTCCGCTACAGTCTAGAGGCACCCCCCACAATTTTAGGACCAAAAGCAGCCATAACAGCTTTTTAGAATCATGCCAAGAAGCTCCTGGATTCCTCAGCCACCACAACCCATGAAATAAGTCATTTATGTGGGTTAAGGAAGCATTAACTGGGTTGGATAATGATTACAAGCTATGACAAGGCAGGAAAGCAGAATTGTGGGAGGTGTAGTGAATCTCCTCAGTTTTTTCTCCTGCCCTGGTAAAAGCAGTTCGTTCCTCCCGGCCTTCACAGAGGGCATACTTGTTGCCTTGTTTGAACAGCTCTGCCTTCTGGAGTGAGTAAAGCAAACCAAGTGAGGATATCCTCCTGCTAGTGTTCAAATCCAAAATAAGGCATAAAACAATAACACCAGAAGCAACATAAGTCATTGTACCCTTAAAGATTTTATCTTTTGACTTTCTTTAATGCCTCCTTTAATGTGAAATATATCAAAGAAAGATGATTGTGCATATGTGAGGACCTTTGATGCTAATAGAATATATAGTTCCTTCCTCCTAAATCTCAAATGTTAATGTTGTATTCAGCACTTTCCAGCATTAAGTAGCAATGAAGCATCTTTTTATTTGAATTTTATCAGCCAGTAGTTGCTTTTTATGTACCTCAAATAACGGGCTGCCTTTATTGAGCCTGCTAATGGTTTCCACAAGCATTTTCTTATTCATTTATGTAGGACACAGGATAGGCTCTGGCAAAACTCTGGGGAGGGGAGTCTATAATTATGAAGAAGCCAGAGAACAGTAATGTGTGCCCTTTCTGTTTGATATTGATTCACGGTGGTTTGAAATCAGGCGATGCTTTGATCTTAATTGTTGCAGAAGTAATTGAAAATTGCCTTATTTTGTGCAAAGTTGCCTCAACTAGGAACCCAGTGATTTATGACTTAATAGTCAAAATCATTTTGTATTGTTGGCAGAAAGTTATAATCATCTATGCTATTGATGGCCCATTCTGTCATAAGGCAAATTGCAGTTATAGATACTGAGTACTCTTCAAAGGCACCATCAAATTACAGTAGCAGAGTCTTAAGCTTTTAAAGTCAATAAATGGTTAAATCTATATGTTGACCTTTAACTGTAAGGAGATGCCCTCTGTCCCCAGCCTTCTGCCCAGCCCCCAAAACACCTCTATGAGAGATAGAAGATTTTGTGAGTGGTGCAAGGTGAGCTTCTTGGCTAAGAGGTGGGTTAAGAGCATAGGAAACTGGATTATATCAATTTGTCCATCTAGCCCAGTATTGTCTACTTTGACTAGCCCAGTATTGTCTACTTTGACCTTCCTACAAACATGGAAGGTGCCTAAAGAAGCCAGGCTGGCTATCTAAAGAACTTTTGACTGAGTTAAGATTTAAAAGGGATATGTACAAAAAATGGAAAAGGGGGGAAATCTCCAGAGAGGAATTCAAACATATAGCCAGCACGTGTAGAGACAAAGTCAGAAAAGCTAAAGCACAGAATGAACTCAGGCTCGCTAGAGAGGTTAAAAGCAACAAAAAGGGCTTTTATGGGTATGTCCGTAGCAAAAGGAAAAACAAGGAAACAGTGGGGTCACTCAGAGGAGAAGATGGTGAAATGCAAACAGGGGACAGAGAAAGGGCAGAACTCCTCAATGCCTTCTTTGCCTCAGTCTTCTCCAAGAAAGAAAACAACGCCCGACCTGAAGAATATGGAGCAGATGATTCAGCAGGTGAAATACAGCCCAGAATAAGTAAGGAGGTAGTACAAGAATACTTGGCTAGTTTAGATGTATTCAAGTCTCCAGGGCCAGATGAACTACATCCAAGAGTATTAAACGAACTGGCAGAGGTGATTTCAGAACCACTGGCAATAATCTTTGAAAATTCCTGGAGAACAGGCGAAGTTCCAGCAGACTGGAGGAGGGCAAATGTTGTCCCTATTTTCAAAAAGGGGAAAAGAGAGGACCCAAACAATTACCGCCCAGTCAGCCTGACATCAATATCAGGAAAGATTCTAGAGCAGATCATTAGGCAAACAGTCTGTGAGCACCTAGAAAGAAACTCTGTGATCACTAAAAGTCAGCATGGGTTCCTGAAAAATAAGTCATGTCAGACTAATCTGATCTCATTTTTTGACAGAATTACAAGCCTGGTAGATGAAGGGAACGCTGTGGATGTAGCCTATCTTGATTTCAGCAAGGCCTTTGACAAGGTGCCCCATGATATTCTTGTAAAGAAGCTGGTAAAATGTGGGCTAGACAATGCTACCATTCAGTGGATTTGTAACTGGCTTACTGACCGAACCCAAAGGGTGCTCATCAATGGCTCCTCCTCATCCTGGAGAGTAGTGACTAGTGGGGTGCCACAGGGTTCTGTCTTGGGCCCAGTCTTGTTCAACATCTTTATCAATGACTTGGATGATGGGCTTGAGGGCATCCTGAGCAAGTTTGCAGATGACACCAAATTGGGAGGGGTGGCTAACACCCCAGAGGACAGGATCACACTTCAGAATGACCTTAACAGATTAGACAACTGGGCCAAAGCAAACAAGATGAATTTTAACAAGGAGAAATGTAAAGTACTACACTTGGGCAAAAAAAATGAAAGGCACAAATACAGGATGGGAGACACCTGGCTTGAGAGCAGTACATGTGAAAAGGATCTAGGAGTCTTGGTAGACCACAAACTTGACATGAGTCAGCAGTGTGATGCAGCAGCTAAAAAAGCCAATGCAATTCTGGGCTGCATCAATAGGAGTATAGCATCTAGATCAAGGGAAGTAATAGTACCACTGTATTCTGCTCTGGTCAGACCTCACCTGGAGTACTGTGTCCAGTTCTGGGCACCACAGTTCAAGAAGGATACTGATAAGCTGGAACGTGTCCAGAAGAGGGCAACCAAAATGGTCAAAGGCCTGGAAACGATGCCTTATGAGGAACGGCTTAGGGAGCTGGGTATGTTTAGCCTGGAGAAGAGAAGGTTAAGGGGTGATATGATAACCATGTTCAAATATATAAAAGGATGTCATATAGAGGAGGGAGAAAGGTTGTTTTCTGCTGCTCCAGAGAAGCGGACACGGAGCAACGGATTCAAACTACAAGAAAGAAAATTCCACCTAAACATTAGGAAGAACTTCCTGACAGTAAGAGCTGTTCGGCAGTGGAATTTGCTGCCAAGGAGTGTGGTGGAGTCTCCTTCTTTGGAGGTCTTTAAGCAGAGGCTTGACAGCCATCTGTCAGGAATGCTTTGATGGTGTTTCCTGCTTGGCAGGGGGTTGGACTGGATGGCCCTTGTGGTCTCTTCCAACTCTATGATTCTATGACTGGCAATAGCCATGTTTCCAGACAGAAGTTTTTATCATCACCTCTACCTGACCCTTTTAACTGGAAATGTGTTGGATTGAGTTGAACATGGGACTTTTTGCATGCAAAGAATGTGCTTGACCACTGCACTGTGGTCCCTCAACCTGGTTTTAGAATCCAGATCTTCCTGGGCTAATCCTCTGTCTCTTTCTTACATCACACTGTCTCTCAACACTAGAGTTGACCCCCATACATATTCCAATCTAGAAAACCAAGCAAGTTCATCGGTATTCCTCTTACCTTTTAATGCTACATTTCTTACAGTGGGAGACAGATTTTCCTTAAAGACAGTAGTCCTAATAGTTGGATTGATCAGCTGCAGATTTGCCAAATTCTGATATTGACAATAGCTTTTTATGAAATGTAAGAAACTAAGAGATCAGCATAATATGAAAGTGGACCTCAGTATTGTTTTGTGCCTGTAGTAGGCTTATATTTGAAATAGGATTTATTTTTAAAAACACTTTTATTATAAGGTTAAGTTTCAAAGTGTGTTGGCAAATCTTTCCAATATGATTTTTAATGTTTCCCAAGTTGCTTACTTAAGGAAAGTGACTGTCATCTTAAATGCCACACACACCCCCAGCTCAGTTACACCTGGCTCTTAAAAGCTTGGAATGTGGCAGTCCTGCTGTGCCATGACTATGCTCTGGGTCTCTGACTTCAGCTTAGACACGGTCAGAACCAGGGGAAGAGACTCCGGAGCTGAGTGATATGTCCAAAACCTGGACATGTATCCACTGGCTGACCTAGATGATGACTAACTCTTACTTTTCTGAATGTATCCTGCATGTCCACTAAAATAAATGTTCACAGTAACATTCCTGCTCTCTGCCTATATCTGTCTCTAATCCTATTCTAAAGTATAACTTTTTGGTTCGACCAACAGGATCTGGGTAGCCTGTGTTAATCTCTTTATTTGAACGAAACAATTTAATCTTTTGTAAACATTTGGTACTTCACATGTGTCATTTTACATGCTCAGATCTCCATATTGATTCTGTAAATAAACATTTTTTCTATTTTTAAATCGAATTTGGGACTCCAAGGTGTTTCTGGTTCCCACAAGTAAGTGAAGCAAGAAAAGTATAGTGTGAGATCCCCCATGGTATGTAATGAGTTCCAGATTAAAGATTAAAACTGAGAGAGTAATAGTTCTGCTCTGTTCAATATCCAAGTTGTAGTAAGCCCATTTGCTGCAGTTTTGGCACAAACAACACAGAACATGCGAACTTCATTAAAATAATTCAAATGTGGATTTGTTTCCAGCAACTCCACTGAAAGGCAGAGTTAAAGCACCTCTTAAAATGACGAGCTCTATGGGAAGAACTGATATTTTCTCAATAACTGAGGGAAGAGCAGCGAATTTCAACCAAGAAGATGATTATGTGCCTCTATCTTTGGTTACCAAGTCTGTAAGAAAGAATAATTCTGCTGCAAAAAAGGTAGTTATATGTTTGCGTAACTTAGGGTAGACTCACATGGAAGCTTCAAAACCGCACATATGGCAAAGAGCTGCCCATTCTTATATGGGCTGGCTGGGACCAGGTTTCTGATACTGGAGAACACATTGGCCAAGGATTTATGACACAACTATGTGATAGCTGTCCTACACTTCCTTTTAGTTTAGCCAGGTAGAAATCTCAAAGCTATTAATTTTGCTCTTACTGAATCTTTGTGTACACTGTTTGCTCCCTTTCAGAAGCTTAATTTATAGTTAAAATACATCTAATAAATCAAGACTGAGTGGACTTTGGAGTGCTTAGCTGTATTGCAAAATAGATCATCATTAAATTCCAGAGCAATGCAAACACAAAAGGCTAATTTTTATACCACACTGTAGAATGTCAATCCAGCCAACCTTCATTGAGCTTGGACCATCAGTTCTGCTCCAAAGCCCCAAAGAGGAGTATGTTGGAGGAAGATGCTTTTTTGTCTGTCTACTGTTGCTTTTTTCATTACCTAACATATTTATTTCCCTTTAATTAGTCCAGGCCATTCACACTTACCTGCGAATAAATCCCATTGAACTATATAGTATTTCCCCTGGGCATGCATGTACTGCATGTATTGTACTGTACGTTTTTTAAAAAAATGTTTTATTAGGATATGTGGTATTGATCTTTGAGAGTTTATGTATTTTGTGCTTGAACCTGTGAAACGGTTTGAACAATATTTGAGAAACAGATGAAAATAAATGCTTGCTAATTACATCAATATTTTCTATTGTTTTTATATACAGCAAGCTCCAATTCAAAATGTTTTCAACATGCCTTACAAGGAAGTTTTAAACACCAGTGAAAAACAAAAAGCAGGCAAGTTGCTTGACACGTTTCACTCTGCTTTTTAAATTATTTTTCTATTTGTCTCATTTCAGTTGATTGTATGCAGCTATTGCAGCTGAAGAGCGGGTTAAAATGTTCTAAAAAGAGGTACTTCCGCTTGAGGCGCGATGGAAGATGGCTGATTATTCCATCGTTCCGACATCAAGGGGTATTTAGAGGCTGTTATGGGAGTAAGCAGCATCCCAAAATCTCCCCAGAGAGGGGGGGATGCAGTCTCATCCGCAGATGCTGATTTAACTCGGTACCAAATTCGGAAAGAAGGAGGGGCTGGGGGGCACTGGATGGAAAGCCCTCAAGATAGTCTGTCCAGATGGAAAGCCCTCAAGATAGTCTGTCCAGACGCTGTCCCAGCAAGCGTCATCAAGTACCATGATTTAAGATGAAAAATTGGATTAAAATTATGGACATGCTTCGGACGAGGAGGGGAAAGATTCTGCCAAAAACCCCAGCCACTGAGGAGATAATAAGGAAACATCACATCAGAGACAGAGTGGTATGTCGGATGGAACAGAAAGGGGAGGGAGACACTTTTTAAAAAATTATGCCTTAAGATTTTACTTAACGAAACTCCCCTGGATGAACCGTTTTTAACATCCATAACAAGCGAGAAATGGAAAGTTGGGAATTCGTTGATATAATATGGCATTTAAAATATAAACTGTGTGGAAATGAAAATATATACAATTAAGGTTTTTATTATCTGATACGCTTGGAAGACGATCGAAGATTCCCTAAATAAATAGAAGCAGATCTCATCAGCAGCTGGAGCTTGTTAAAATTCCTTGTGGACGGTTTCAAGAAGATTTGTGGGATGTGACGCAGTTTTAATTAGGGAATCCACCATTTTGAAGTAAACCGGGTTACAGACAAACAGTCATAGAGCGAGGGAGCCATAAATATGTCATTGGATGTGTGTTTTCAGTTTTGACTTGGCTGGCCTTTCCTGGAAAGACTAATTTGTACCCGGTTTTGAGAAATTAAAGAGCAGACGCGTGGACTTGATTTATTGGAACTGTCGGAAGATGGCGGCTGCCAGCAATGATAAGACTCTTGGATGGATTCAGCAAAAATTTCAGTGCGTGAGGAGACACTGCAAACTTATGGAAGAGAATCATAGACATAAAATCCACACAGAAACAGATATGCTTGGTTAAACTCACTTGTGGGAATATCTCAGAGGCTGTAGAAGATTGAAGGATAACAACAGAATTATTGGAAAGGATTTGGACTATATTGATTAGAAAGGCAGTAATTTATGATCCAGAATGCGGCAGCTAGACTGGTGACTGGGAGCGGCCGCCGAGACCACATAACACCGGTCTTGAAAGATCTTCATTGGCTCCCAGTTTGTTTCCGAGCACAATTCAAAGTGTTGGTGCTGACCTTTAAAGCCCTAAATGGCCTCGGTCCAGCATACCTGAAGGAGCGTCTCCACCCTCATCGTTCTGCCCGGACACTGAGGTCCAGCACCGAGAGCCTTCTGGTGGTTCCCTCATTGCGAGAAGCCAAGTTGCAGGGAACCAGGCAGAGGGCCTTCTTGGGTAGTGGCACCCGCCCTGTGGAACGCCCTCCCATCTGATGTCAAAGAGAACAACAACTACCAGACTTTTAGAAGACACCTGAAGGCAGCCCTGTTTAGGGAGGCCTTTAATGTTTAATAGATTACTGTATTTTATTTTTCTGTTGGAAGCCGCCCAGAGTGGCTGGGGAAACCCAGCCAGATGGGCGGGGTATAAATAATATATTATTACTATTATGATTATGATTATGATTAGAACTCTCCAAGTTTGAAGCATGGGAAGCAAAATATTTTTTAATTTGGCAGAATATTTGGATTAACCGATACGTATTTGTATAATTTGGAATAATTAATGTGATATGATTGGATTGTTGATGTGAAAAATTTAATAAAAATGATTTTTTAAAAAATGTTCTAAAAAGAAATAAAATTTGGATGGAAAATCTTTAACAAGATGAAGATTTTAAGTCCAATTTTATGTCTATGTTTCACTTAGATGAATTGATGGATATTGTTCCTGATTCTCAGCTGGTAGAAAAAAGTGACACATCATTGTAAGTAATGGAAATCAATTATAAACAGTAAATCTAAATGTTAACTACGGTAGTACTGATAGCAGAACACTGGTGGATGGCTCTGATTTCATGTCAGGAGGTGTTTTCCTCCTTAATAGTTTAGAAAGGCCTATATCATCAGTTGTCTTTTCCTTATGCACATCTTCTCTCTCAAGCAAAAACATGGATGTTAGCAGAGTAGGGTCCAAAATCCCCTCCAGCCTATGGCTTGGAAACTTTGACTGTCACTTATTATCATATTTTCTTTTGGCCTTCCTTACGCCTTGCTTACTAGGTTAAAAAACGACTCTTAAACGAGTTAGCATTTAGTTAGTGCAAGAGTTCTTTGTAGCTCCAGTTATTTGCCCATGCAAAGATAATTCAGTTAAGTTCTAAAGCTAGCTTACAGTTTTGGTGGTTGCCCTGCTGCCCCCACCCTCTATGGGCATGCATGGCTCCCACCCTCTAACTCTATTTTTTATAATAATTTTATTAAGTTATGCCAATATAAACACACTAAAACAACAACAACAATATAACATTATAACAAAACAGAAAATAAAAAGAGACAAACAATAACAATACATAAATTCATTTAAACTTTTCTTTAACTTCTCAAACCATTGTCTTTGAGACCAAGTCCCCCCTGACTGATTTCCATTTCTAATTCTAATCTTCTTTAGCAGTTTCATAATCATCATTTTAAACATTTAAACAACTTATCATTCTATCCATTTTTTTACATCAAAACAAATACCTTACATTCACCTTGACTTTTCTCCTAACATCTATTTACATCCCTAAAGCCTAATAAAGTTTTCTTCCATAGAAGTTCAAATTCTTATACACTACAATATTTCCCTAAATAAAGTTTAAGCTTGTTCCAATCTTCCTCCACTGTCTCTTCTGTCTGGTCTCGGAGTCTCCCTGTCAGCAAGTTCCATAAAGACTTTCATCTTCATCTGCCATTCTTCTATAGTTGGTAATTCTTGTTTATTCCAGTATTTTGCAATTAAGATTCTTGCTGCTGTCGTGGCATACAAAAAGAAGGTAACATCCTTTTGGGGGATTTCTTCCCCTATTATTCCAAGTTAAAAGGCTTCTGGGTTTTTTCATAAATGTGTTTTTCAACACTTTCTTCAACTCATTATAAATCTTTTCCCAGAAGTCTTTTACTTTGGGGCATGTCCACCACATATGGTAGAAGGTTCCTTCTACTTCCTAACACTTCCAGCACTTATTATCATAGTTATGGTATATTTTAGCCAGCTTAACAGGTGTTAGATACCATCTGTACATAATTTTCATTAAGTTTTCCCTTAATACATTACATGCTGTAAACTTAATTCCCTTCTTCCACAACCTCTCCCAATCTGCCATCATAATGTTATGCCCCACATCTTTAGCCCAATCAATCATCACTGATTTTACTTGCTCATCTTTCGTATGCCACTCCAGCAATAAGTTGTAGATTCTGGAAAGATTCTTTGTTTTTGCTTCTAATTATTCCGTTTCCAACTTTGATTTCTCTGTCTAAAAACCAATTTTCCTATCCATCTTAAACATTTCATTTATCTGTACATATTGGAACCAATAATCTAGTTTGTCTTTCAATTGCTCATAAGATTTCAATTTATATGGGTTCTCCACTTCCATCAAAATATCTTTATATTTTAACCACTTATCTTCCATATTTACCGTAACCTTTTATGCTTCTTAGCCTCTAAAGGCGAAATCCACCTGGGTGTTTTTCTTTCTAACAAATCTTTATATCTTATCCACACATTACACAATGATTTCCTTATGTGATTTTTGAAACCTTTATGGACCTTAACCTTGTCATACCATAAATATGCATGCCATCCAAATGCATTATCAAAACCTTCCAAATCCAACACATCTGTATTCTCCAGCAGAAACCACTCTTTCAACCAGCAAAAGGCCGCTGCTTCAAAATAAATCTTTAGATCTGGCAGTGAGAAGCCACCCCTTTCTTTAACATCTGTTAGTAATTTATATTTAATTCTAGGTTTTTTCCCCTGCCAAATAAATTTAGACAATGCCTTTTGTCATTCTTTAAAACTTTTCAGCTTATCAATAATCAGAATGGTCTGAAATAAAAATAACATCTTTGGCAATACATTCATCTTTATAACTGATATATGGCCCATCTAAGATAATTCCCACCTTCCAACTCTATTTTCCTTTGACCACCCCAGCAGTAACTTACTTGGAGAACTGCTCTTTGCTAAGTATTTTCTCTGTGAGGGGAAAAAATTGAACTACTCCCCCCCCCCTTTATATTTTCTTTTACCTATGTTTCCTCCTTATACTTCTGTCTTTTTGTTTTCATTGGTCACTCTCTGGTTGTGTTTTTTCCATCTTTACAGGTTTGTCACTCAAGGGGTGGGATTTTTTCTGACATAGTCTTTGTGTCTTCTACTTTCCCAACATAGCCAGGCTTTTACTTGCCAGGCAAGCAGTAGATGACTTTGTGTCTTAAGAGCACTGCTTTGGGAGAAGGCATTGTTAATTGCTCAGAAAGTCAGGCTTACTCTTTCAAAACCTCCACATTTTTTGCAGGGGAGCAGAGCAGACACCAGTGGGTTTTGCATTTCTTCAGGAAGATGGCAAGCCACTCATAACAGATTTTATGTGTTTCCTGGAGATGAGGAACCTTAAGGTTTTTTACTCTGTCTTATACAGACAAGCGAGTTAGCTCTGCAGCTTCTGAGCTTCTGAGCAATTGGTTTACAGTAGTCTATAGGGTCCAAAAAAAGAAAGAGAAGTGTGTTTCTGGAGCACTTTTCATTGCAACAGTGGCCAAAACTTCACATTCCTATGCTTCACAAAGCCTCCTACTAAGCAGGGAGGGACAACCACATACAATAGTGGTAAAAGTAGGATTTTCTCCCCATTTTCTTTATTTAGGTTACCTGGCATTCTGGAAAATTCTGTTGCAGAAGCTAGAACTCGGAAAAAACAGAAGTGTTGTGTACCCGAGGAGATAATATCACATTGTAACAAGCAGAATAGTGCACTGGGAATTACAGACCATCAAGGTTAAACTTTTACTTCATTTATTAAAAGTGTTAAATCAGGTTTTTCTTTAAATCCCATTTTTAACTTCATTTTATGTATGTGTGATATTAGGTCCTAATTCATGTAGAAAAGCTGTCAAGCCAAGAGTGTTCACGTCAGTATTTGAAATGCCTTCTCCAGGGCTGAAAAACAAACATCACAGCTATGGAAAAATCGTGGAGCAGCAGTACAATGAAATCAGTAAAATACCAGGAAAAACTGGCAATATAAAGAGCACAGAGTCACGTAGCAGTTTTAAACATTTGGATGAGAGCATATCAAAAGATAACAGCATAAAGCTTGCTCCCAGTAAACATGAAATATCACTTAAAGCAACGACGAGTTCAAGACATTCAGTATTAGTTATGGAAACCAATGATGATGCTAGCTTTGATGTTTCTTTTGGAAAAGGAACTACTGACAAGAAAACAGATCAGGTAAAATGAGAGAAGGCAAAGCAGCCTCAGAATTACTTTTCTATTTGGAAATCATAGTCATGACTTTTCAGATACTGTATTTTAATAACTTGTATATTATCACTACATCAAGTAACCCTGCCAGTTTACTTCACAGTTTGTTAAGATTTCAAATTGGTACAGTGTCACGCACCAAGCCAGTCAGTAAATCACACAATTCCAAAGCTACACGATCTTCACAAACCTGTCTGTGTTTCAGGCCTAATGAGCACAGCAGCTCATGCTCTGTAGGTTCTACTCCACGAACTCAGCTGCTGAGAATAAAAGTCCCGCCCGCCTACAGCCATCCATGTCTCCTTCAGGGTTTCTTGCAAGCAACCAGAGACTGCACCTCTGTGCAGCCTGCCTTGAAGAAATAATAATTTTGATATTTATATGACGCCCATCTGACTGGGGTGCCCCAGCAACTCTGGGCAGCTCTGAACAAAATATTAAAAATGCAGTAAAACGTCACCCATCCAAAACGTCCATGCACAGGGCTGCCTTCAGATGCCTTTGCTCCTCCCGTTTCATACCTCTTCTGGTTCCAGGGGGAAGGGGAGTTTATTGCAGCAGGGGGATGGAGAATACCCATTACTTTCATCTCTGCCTCTGAACCTCCCTATTCTCACTCGTCTGCTTCAGCTTCTGCCTCTGATTCTTGATGTCTGGTCTGTCTGCCACAGCTCCCAACTCACTGAGCCCTGTTACCCTTTAACATTTGACACCTCTTCTTCACATTCTTCTCCCTCTTCTCCCTATGTCATAGTTGTCCAACCATCACTCTGGACTGGGTTCCCCAGCTGGTTTCTCCCACCACTCCTCTGTGTTCAACCATATAGATATCATAAAATCTATTTAGGTTAAAATATTATTTCAAAGAGGTTGTGAACTGATAAACATTATCACTTTCAAAAGATATTTTTCTTTAAAATTGGTAAGTGCTTCATAAATGTTATCATTAAAGTTGACTGCATTTACAAGTGCCCTGGTACCTAAACCCGTGTTTAAAATTATTGCACTTAATGGAGACAGTCTGCAGCAGGGATAGTGAACATTGTGCCCTCCAGATATTGTTGACCTACAGTTCCACCATCCTTGACTCTGATTCCAACCCTGATCTACAAAATAAAATGTAGGAAGAGACATAGCCTGTAATTCTAGGGAGAACTAATGTGAATAGGGGAGAAGCTTGCTTGTTTGCTGGATTTTTTAAAAATGAAAGTTTTGGAAAGATTCCATTCAAAACCTTTCTTGTTCATCCAGCTGATAAACTCCAGTAAATAACTCCCGAACCATTTTTGCTCAGCTTTATGCACACTTATCTCCTTACTGCTGTTAATATCATAACTGCAAATGGCTTTAGTGGAGCAGAAATTTACTGCGTGTTGTATGAATGTTCTTCATTTTCCAACTGGTATACAGACACCTTTGACTTTCCGAACAATGCTGTAGAAGCTGTACTATTTTACTAATCAGATTTTCTGGGAAATTTAACAAATTATTTTCAAAATCTTACAGAAAGCAAAACAAAAAGAAATGATGGAAACTACAGAAATATTACTAAGTAAAATCAGCCACCGATACAAAG
Organism: Zootoca vivipara; assembly: GCF_963506605.1. Lineage (NCBI taxonomy): Eukaryota > Metazoa > Chordata > Lepidosauria > Squamata > Lacertidae > Zootoca > Zootoca vivipara. The sequence continues at coordinate 84,376,536 of NC_083282.1, read as the reverse complement.
GAATGGAGGGTGCAAAAAATACGAGAAAATTGTGCCAGTTCTTTGCTAACAGGAGGTATTGTATACATATTTTCTTTTTATGGTAGTTATTTGCAGGCTAGTAATGTATTTAGAATTACAATAGTTTACTGGTCTTGCTTTAATTTCCATGATATTACTTAATTCCCTTAAAACATAGCATTAAAGCAAATATTTTTTACTAATGAATTTTCTGGTGTGAAATAGATTTATTATATTATTTTTACTTATTTTTACAGCACATCTTTAAATAAGTCAGGTTGTAAGGTATGTGGTTTTTCTATACAAAGAGGTATATTAAAATTTTGTTTTAAAATTGTTTCAATACGTAAGAATAAAATATACAATCATATAGTAAATTTAATGTTTGACTCAACCACTTATTAATCATTACTGATCTAAAACTCCTTAGTGATATTTCATCTTTAAGGTTTTGAACCTATTTGGGGGCACCTTATGAGGCCAAAAAGCAACTTTTAAATATTAACATAGTTAAATCAGTCTTGTTAAAGTAAAAAAGGATTGCATGAGTTGAGGAGTATTGCTGGACAGGTTTTTTCTAACTCTTCTTTTATGCCTAGAAAAAAATTCAGAGCAGAAGTTCTAGAAGTTTAAAAACTACTACTTTGCTTAACGTAACTACTGGGGACCTTATGTAAGTAAAGCACCATCTCATACAAGTACAATAATTTAGATTATGAAGAGTATACTGAATAGAATTTTATCTCTTTTGATAGGGACGATGTCTACAACTTTAATCTGAGTGGATTTGATGAACCTACAGTAAAACTTGGAGTAAGATCAGTATTGTAGCAAATAGTGTGTTACTAATTATAAACAGATGATCACAGTCACATTAGGGACTGCTCTACATTAGGTAGGGTATAGCAGCCCAGATAAGGCAGTCAATTTGGGAGTACCATTATAATGGGAAGAGCAGTCCTAATGGTGGGAAGCGCAGAGTGACAGATTCACTGTCACATCCTTAACCTTATGCCATATCTTCAGGCTGGATCCATAGTTGGAAATTTTCTGGCTCCGGCTCCAGGCATGTCCCCAAACTGGGAGAAATTTAGAGGGAACAAACTGCACTTAATGTAAATGAATGATTGCTTAGGTAAATAAATAATTATAACACCATTTTAACGCAATCTTTGCCCACATTCATTTTCTTTACATAGTATAAATGATATACCGTCTGGCATATTTTTTTTTTTAAAAAAAACATTTTATTCAGCATGCTGCTTTGGTGATGATGATTTTTTTTTTAAAAAAAATTAATGATAATACATTGATCCAATTGAAGCCACAGACAACTAATCAACAGGGCACTCAGATTTAGGTGCATCAAATACATCAAAGAGTTCATCCTGCTAGCTCTGCATTCAGATTCACATCTGCATCGTAGGTAACTAGAAGAGATTTTGCATACAAAGATAAGCATAGACAGAATAAAATAAAATCACTCACTGAAATAAAAGGATTTCTTTAAAACTGATAGTCCAAACACCATACCCTGTCATTGTCTATCCACCTGCTCACGCTTCCAAATGACAGTCACTAGAAAGCCCAGTGAAAACGATGTGCTCCTATTGCCACCTAAAACAACATGAATGTTGCAAGGATCTCCTTTGGCAGAGTAACTCCAGCAGTTGAGCAATAATGGCAAATGAAATCTGTGTATATGGCAGTTATAATGTGTGGAATACAGGCTGCATGAAGCAGCTCACCTCATGCTTTATTCAAAGGGCAGCATGATTTGTATGGAAAACATGATTCCCTCAGATACCCATAATATTATAAGGATATATTAAATTAAAAGAGGAGCTGATTATATTTTCCATGCATCTAACATTTTAATAGGGATATTTGATATTCCAGAGGTTCATAATGTGATTTGGAACCATGTAAAAAGTGTTTATTTGGAAGGGGCTTATCAGTATCTAACCCTTTGCATTGCTATAGCTATATACAAAATAGACTTGATTAATGGAGGATATGGAAAAACAATTGTAGTATTTCCTATGCTGTTTCAGTCTCTATAGTCTTTCAGAAGGATACAGTCTGTTTTTGTAAATTTCATTACAAAAAGGAAATAAAAACACATGATTGCTTGGGTGATATAACCATCAAAATTAGATGAACCAGAAAAAAATTCAATGAGATTTGATTTATTTCTATTTGATTTATGTCTTTTGGTATTTACATTTTAGATCCAAGAATTTCATCTTACCGAACTGGAAGCTAGTACTGATGTTCCAAAGAAAAAGTAAGCATATTTGGATCATTAGACCCAAGTTCCTTTTAACCCACCTCATGATAATAAAAGTATAAGTACATATATTTTGATTTGCTTACTACAGTGGCACCCCTACTTACGGATGCGATCCGTTCTGGGGTGCCGTTTGCACCCCGAAACATCCGTAACTAGAGCACTGCTTCTGCGCGTGACGCAACAGAGCGCTCCTGCGCATACGTGCGTGGCGAAACCCGGAAGTATACACTTCTGGGTTTGCCACGTTCGCAACCCGAAAATCCGCAACATGAACCTAACGCAACTAGAGGTATTTTACATAGCCATCTCAAGACAATGTACGATAAAACAGCAAAATATAGGTAAAAATATAAAAAACCCATAAATTTGAAACAAAACTAAAACAGACACTTGTAGCAAAGACCCATTTATCCACCTTAGAAAGCTTGTTGGAACAAAAATGTATTCAGTTGTTTCCAGAAGTTTAGATAGTGGGCACCTGTTGTATCTTGATAAGATTTTCCAGACATTCAAGTAGTCAGAAAACAAATTAATCCAAATAGAGTACCTACTTTAGGTATAATTTTTACATTATTTACTTTATATTTGTTTCAGGAATCATGGAAATAAAGAGGAAATTATAATCCAAAAGAAGCAAGATAAGAAGGTATTTAAAGACCAGGAATACAAAAGAAGTAGAATTCAAAGTCCCCAATATTTAAAACAGTTTGACCAGTAAATACAAGGGGTGCAAAAAGCCATCTACGAATCATGAATGTAATCCATAGATTAATATACTCACAAATCCAAATTTATTGCATGGGGAGGTTTTCTGTGTGCTGGAAGTGGAGGAGGAGGGGGCTGCAGCGGCAATGAATGGCTGCCTAGTGTGGAGCAAAGCAGCCACTGTTCTTCTGTTAGCCAATCAAAAAACTACTAGGAGAGAAGGGGTAGAGTTAACTTGGGCAGACCTGAGAGGGAACTTCAGGCCTGGCTCTAGGTGCAGTCCCGGTGGCGCAGGGCCGGGAGGGGGGCGCTATGCGGCAAAGCCGCACGGAAGCCATGCTGTGCGCTGCGGGGGCGCCGGCGCGATCTCCGCGCCTCAGTGCCAGGGCGCCTGACCTGCTTGAGATGGCCCTGGGGAACTTAATCCCTCTGGTCTGCCATAAAAGAAATTAGGATTTGCCAAGGGGGGAGCCATTGTATTTCCAACCTTCTTAGCCCTACCCACCTTTTCTGCTATAATATGGTGTTAGCTAAACTGTGTTAAGTTATGATGAGAGTGCTATGGACCCAGGTTTAGCTACTAGTTGACAGTTGGGAAATAATTTTACCCAGGACCATAATTGGCTATTTTGACAGCCACTGGGTTTAAATCAGTCATGGTAAACTAGTTTCATTGGTTTTGGTTGTCTTCAGTATTTGACTTGTTTAAGGACTCAGTCATAAGTAATTTAGCTGGAAAGGCTCCTGCAAATTTAATGTCAGTAAATGGTTTATCAGTGTTTCCTTATTTTATAGAACAGAACTAATAAAAACAAGAAGCACCTTTTCAGTGACACAGATACAGAATATAGAGATGATGACAGGACAGATATTAGCTGGCTAAGAGAATCAAATAGAAAGCCTAAACTGCAGCTGGTTGACTATAGCAGACCCAGAAAACAGAAGTCTAAAACTCTGGATACAAGTACGCAATCTATATATTACAAAGTTTATAGCTGTAATGACCTTCACTTTGTTCTATGATAGTAAATGTTTTATTATTTTGCTGTCTTGTAGACCTTCAGTGTAGTATACTTAGAACATGTCAGATGAATTTGTAGAAGTGGATATTGTATTTTTCCCTGACAGATTTAGTGGTGGAAACTAGTGATATTTTGCTGTTTCTTGAGTGGGTAAAATATGAAAATAGTATATCACTTACTGTTCAACATACTCCACTGGAACAAACTTTGTAGATCAGGAATGACAGGTTAGAGTTCCTGTTCAGTAATGGTACTCACATTTAAAATGGCCATATGTACCTACATTGAGGTGATCTAGGGCATGTTTAATGACATGACACAAAGATTTTAAAATTTGTTCTGAGTAGTGAAGCAGAATATAATTGGCCTAAATGAAGTTCTATTGCACTTGATGTTGTAAGGTTTTGTTTTGTTTTGCTTTGTTTTGTTTTAGATATGTATTCTGTATCAACAAGCATGGGGGAAATTCCTCAACAGATGAAAACCATAAATGATAAGGTATGATAAAACTTTCAAACTGTATATCTTAGAAGCATTAATACTGAATCTATCCATATGACAAGACATATAAATAATCTGATCACATAAGCAAAGTCGATTCAGTTTGCTGTGCGATATAAGGAGGAGCTGTTTGGCCATTTTTCATTTCATTTTTTCTGCCTTGCTTGAAGCAGACCTATAATTTCTTTGAACTCCTATTCTGGCCTGTTATCTTTACTCAAGATTTGCCAGTCTTTCCTGTTCACTGAATTCCATGCATTGATTTGCCTGTTTTCTCTTCAAAGGGGGGTAGAAGCAAGGATTTAGTTTTCCTTGCTTGTGTTCACCATAGCGTTTCCTGACTTTTTCCTGTTACTTCTGTTATACTTTCCTGCTACTAGCGACATGCCAAAGAGTGTTTTATATATGAGAGCCATTTTGTGTTATTCCATGCCCTCACATTTTGTGGTTGGCCCCCACTTCCTCAAAATTCTGAATGTGCTCATTGGCCTGATAATTAATAAATCATCACTAACACGTTCGTACATTGTTTGAATAAATAAAGGTACCAGTTTCTACCTATCAATGTGATAATGATTCTGTGGGGAAAGCAGCACCAGCCAGATCAAGACAACCCAGAAAAGCAGCACTAGCCAAAAAACGTTATAAAGAACTCTCAGATTCATCAACTGAAAGTGAAGAGGAGTCAGTACACTTAACTAAGAAAGACGTTTTAAAAGAACATGTAAGTTGTAATTTATTGTGCAGCATTATTAATTATTTTAGATTCTGTTAGTGTTTGCATTTTAAAGACTCCCTAGTAAATTAAAAATAATTGTAAATATGTTTAAATGCCCTTATCTGAACTGATCTTAAACAATCAAGCTGTAATAATATAAATAATACAATATAATACAGTGGTACCTCTGGTTGTGGACACGATCCGTTCCGGGGTGCCATTCGCATCCCGGAAAGTCCACAATCAGAGCTGCGCTGCTGCGCACACGTGAAGTGTGATAAAGTAAACACTTCCGGGTTTGCCGCGTTCTTAACGTGAAAAGACGCAACCTGAAGTGGACCCAACATGAGGTATGACTGTAATAGAAAACATTTTTTAGCAGAGGGTAAGGATCCCATTTCTCCCTAGCACTCTGAATTTGTAATTGTACAAATTTAGTGTTGTTTTAAGCACCAAATAAATGCCCATGATAGATTGTAGTTCCAGGAGAAGGGAAACATAAAAGGCAGAGAAATGTGTGAATATTAGTACCAGATTAAAGAAGGAGAAATTGAAATACTACAGGAAAAATACTAGGGCAAACATAGCATGATAGAAATACAGTTACACCCTTGGATTGCCACTTTGTCTAATGGTAAAACACCGAGTAGAATTCAATGTCACTCCATGATATATTTTCCATCAGTGTAAGCCTTTAAGTTTGCCAGATAGAATGATTCCCCTCTCCTTCTTGCCCTGTGTGCTGTTCTGGAGGTTTCTTTTGACACACACCTCTGCCAAATCAGTTTTTGGGGAAGGATGGAAAAGCCCATTGTACAAGTGGAAGTATTTTTGCAGGGCTTCCACTGATGAAGATCATTAAGTGAATCCTGCCCAATATTTTTGAATAAATATGTTAATTATTAATTTTGTTTCCAGCATAAAATTTCCCGTGTACTTAGTATCTAGTGAAATATGTCAGGTTTGTTTTTTTTGTATCTCCAGCCAGAACACAAAAGTATGAAAAACAAAGCTGTCAATCAACCAAAGGTACAACAGTGTGCTGCTTCCAGTGAGGTAACCAAAATAAAACAGGTACAGCAAGTAAAACAGTCCACTAAATCAAAAGATAATGTGCCGAAAGAACAAATGGAGTTTTCACCACTGTCTTCGTCTGAGAGCCTACCTTCTTTTGAGACACTGAGAAGTAAGTTTTATATTTTTACTTTGTTATTGTGTGATAATACTGGGTAAATACTGAAACTTAAATACATGCATACTGGTACAGCAAAGCATTAAAACATAAAATTATATAATCATAAAATAAAATAAAAACGTAACAGTCGTTTATAACACGCAATATTTTACAGTTTTGGGATAACTAAAATAAACTGTAACAGTGAAACCCAGCAAGTTTTTTTGTGATTTTGTTGCCATATATCTCTTAACACTGTGATTCTGCAGCTGGGGCAGCATCAGGAAACTATTCACTGGATAGACACCTATTAAGAGCTCTTGTTTGATGCTTTAATTTGGAGGAAATGGCTTGATGTTCCTCTTCTAGAAGCAGTCCTGCCTACCACTTCAGAGAAAACAACCAATTTTTGTAGGTGAGGCAGGGGGGGATGGGACTGCATAAAAAATAGAAAAATAGGAAAAAACATAACAAATAAAAAAGAAAATCAAGAAAAATAAAAATAAAACAAAAAGCACAAAAACAAATTTTATTAATATCTTAACTTCGACTTTCCCGTCTCTCCCTTCCCGAGTCTATTTTAAATCCCATTATACAGCTTTCACGATATTTTGCATAATAATTCAACAATTAAAATTCTTATTTTTCACCCAATAATATAACTTAATCAATTTTAAAAACATCTTAACTGTCTCTAATTATTTCCCTTAGCCTTTAATTCCCCCCTGAAAAATATACCATTTTCCCAATTCTAACAACATCATACCTAGAATATTACAATTCCTCTTAAATCTTCCCCTCCCTCCCCTGGGTAACAATTCCCCCGATTCCCCAACCAGCTCCTTAATACTTTCCATTTTCAGACCTTTTAAACCATCCATTAATTAAAATTCCATAAATTTTTTCACCCCACTCCCTCTCTTGACCACTCTAAACCACGCCATTCACTCCTCCTCCCCTTCTGTTGTTTCAACTCTTCAGCCAGTCTTCCTCCCCCATCTTCATTTTCCTTGTCCCCTATTATCACCCATCTTCTGCCTGGATTGTGTCCCCCTTCTCTCACTAGAGAGGCACAAATCCAGGCCCAATATTCTTCTGCCACAGCTTGGTTGTCTCTAGCTGGGACCTGGTCTCCCCCTCCCACTGGAAAACCAGAGCCCCAAATTCCATCTTGGTCTGGAGATTCTTGAATCAAATAAATGTCCTTCGCAACCTCTCTCACAGGTTGCTCTTGGTTACCAGTCTGCTGCTCCTCCTTTTCTTCTTCTTGTGATTTTTGTTACAGTTACACATTTCTTGTACCATTTCTTGGATTTGTTCCAAAATGTACTGTAAACAGTCCTCTTCTGATTGTAGACTGGGTGCTTTGGCTGTCTGCATTCTTTGTCTTCTCATATTTCAAAAGAAGGCATATGTTGTAGTGGCGGAGGTGGTGCTATATTCTTTTACTGAGATTTTTATCTGAACTAATTCATTTATTTTATTTCCAAGATCTGATTGCCTTTTAAATTCCAAAACCTCTCAGAACTCAAATTGTTATTGTATCTAATAGTTTAACCATATAATTCTAGAGTTCAAGAGTTCACAGTAATTGATACTTTCCTTTCCTTTGTATCCTCACAATATCGGCTAGTCACGGCTTCAAGGGTCTTGCTCCCAGATTACAGGGGGGATCATTTGTAATCCAATTTATATATTTTGCAGAGCTCAAAAAATAAAGATTCTCTTCCCCTTGGCTCTGCCACCTAAGGGAAGGGTTCGAGTTAACTTTTTAAGGAGAATTTGAAGCCTCTTTCAAACAAAGCGGCTGCAGGCAAGCTAGCTGCGACGCAGTTGTCTCAGTGGGGGGGGGGGAGACACACGACCTCCGTTTCCTTTTTTTATTATTCCCCTCCCGTGACCAAATTTCTCATTTCAATCATTTATCAATTTACTCACAGTCCAATTCTATTTTTGAAAGGATCTGCCGCTCTGTTGTCTTCAGCTCGGAGCTTCTCACCGCCGAGGCAGCAAAGGACCCAAGGCTCCGTCACAATCAGTCTGCTCTCGGGGCTCCAAAAAGGGGCTTACCGGGCAGCGATCGTGACTCCAGGGGGCACAGCTGGGTATCCACATCCCCAGAATGCTCTATCTGGGGATTTTCCGGGGGGCTGCGGTGCTCATGCGGCTCCCCCACCCCCCCGGCGGCGATAGGGTCCTCGGAGATCGAGGCGATCCCCGCCGAACGGCAAATGGTGGCAGACCGGAAGTCTGGGGACGGGGACTTTCTAAGAATAATTGAGAACTGCTGAAAACCTACAATTTATGCTGAAGGAGAAATGACTTTTTTTTTTGGTACCTACGCAACACAGACTACCCTCCAAAAGCTGCTGGGTATCTGTTAGACTCAAGTAATTCTAGATTTTTATAGTACTTTCTTTACTGTTTCTTTCCTGCTACCTCTGAATTGCCAGGCTTAGAAGTTAGATCTGATAAATTAAGAGAGCAACAGGAGATAACAAATTCACTTACTCTGTTACTGACAGTCTAGGTAAGTGATTGTGCTTTTCTAATGAAAAGTGTAATGTCTGGTGAGTAAAAACTCTGGAAGAAAACTGCAAGAAAAAAATTCTGTGTCAAGAAATCCAATGTTTCATCCCTGGAGAGGGATGATAGTTGTGTGGCAAATGAGCATAGCTCATTGACAGCACATGCTTTGCATTCAAAAAAGAGAGTCTGGGTTCAGTTCTAGTCATCTTTAGGTAGAGTTGGAAAAGACACCTGTCTTAAACCCTAGACTGTCACTACCAGTCAGTGGCTTGACTTAGATGTAGAAGCAAGGTGTTGGTGCACACTGCTCAGCAGTGTCCACTTTTCTCCTCCCCTGCTGCTGTCGCACTGGAAGAAAGTAACCAAAGTACTGGCTTAGCATTATGAGCAAGCCATCACTCATTGCTGCACCTAAACATGCCACAAGCAGTAATTGGATTCCACTTGTGGCTTTTTGGAAAGAAACAAATCACAAGAGCAGTTCACCTGCAGCAGTAACCCAGTGCTCTAATTTGTTTCCTCCTAGCATAGCAAAAGCAGGGACGGGAGAGAAGCAAATTGGATACTTACTGAACGTCACACACTATCATGCTGCTTGTTTGCATTAAAACATGTTTGATTTTAAAATATGGTTTAACATATGAACCAGATGGACTAATGGTATGACTCAGTGTTAAAAGGTTGCTTGCTATGTTTATGTACAATGAAAGAACACATGTTTTACATGCTTCAGATCACAGAAATCAGCAGTTCAAAAGACGACTGGGAAAGATCCCTGACTGAGCCTCCGGAGAGTTGCTGCCTGCTAGAAGATAAAATGGGCTAGAGGAATGAGTGGCTGCTTTGAGTGATAGATAGCTTCATATATTCATCATGCCATAGCTTCCCTTCCATCATGAGTTTATAGTAGAATGTAAAATTAATATGGAGTTGAAATTTAGAACTGAGGTTGGGGAGGAGAGTTCACAGCCTGAGACTTGCACAAGCACATTCTTAAGTGTTCAGTGGTCAAATGTTGTGTATGAACAAACCAATATGTTGAATTATGCCTTTACTGTTTCTTTAGGCTGGCAGAAGGGAACAAGGGAGGAATCTACTGATCATATTTCAGAGAGAAGGTCATCTTTGTCACCCTTGCTTCACACACCTGAAAAGGAAGAATCCTTGAGCAATATAAAAAATGTGTCTGCTTTAGTGAAAATGGAAAAGTTAATGCAGGTTCCTGAAAAGGACCAAACACAGATGTTTGAATCTGAAGACCTGTCACCTGTTTTAAGTCCAGTTCCTTCGGTAAATATGGAGTATTTTTTAAAAGCCCCCCCCCCCCCCCCGATTTACCTTAATTTAGATATTATATTAAAAACTATTAGCTTAATATGTGGAGGCCATACCTATGCATGTTTGCTAGGAAGAAACTCCCATTTCAGTGGGCTTACCCCCTGCCTACTACTGAATTTGCTCATAAGTCTGTTCACACATACATGTGGACTCTCATCTTACCACACATTAATGGAGGCACAACTTTGGTTTCTTTTAATCTGGAGACAGTTGCACACCACAGTGGTTATTGCACTATGCTACGATCAATTTAGAAATTCCAACACAGTCTTTCTTAATTAGGGGAATTATCAAGAAAACAAAGATGTAACTAAAAGTGGCAAGTGATAAGTAAAATGGCTTTGTTGCTTGAAGTGCCAATACAGTGGTACCTCGGGTTAAGTACCTAATCCGGGGTTCCGTCCGCACCCCAAAAAGTACTTAATCCGAGCGGCGCTTTAGTGCATGCACGAAGCACCTATAGAGCACTTCTGCGCACGCGTGTGGCAGAACCCAGAAGTAAACACTTTTGGGTCCGCAGAGTACATATCCTGAAAGTACGCAGCCCGCAGTATACTCAGCCCGAGGTATGATTGTACAGACATGTAAAGCAGCAAGACAGTTGCTACAAGTTGCACAGACTACCCAAACCCATATTACATGTCCTGTAACCTTATTCTTAAACAGTTTTTATTACAGAAATAGAGATAAGCAGATTTGGAGAGTTTGCCTTATATTGTGTGAGTATGGGCACTAGCCAATGAGCAAAGTTGCACAGAGAGCCTAAATGTTCTACAGGAAAAGCTGAAATCCAAATGGCTGGGGTTTAAGAGAGTAAGATTAGGTGAACGAGCAGAAATGGAAGAAAGAAGCAAGACCCTAATAATTACATCCCAGGGAAGGAAGAGTTAAGGAGACATCGTTTCTTGAATTTCACCATGAACTGCAGTGACATGGTCACAACTGAGTCCAGGGTTCCTGGCATCAATTCATTTGATTTGTCTTGGGGTATTTACAATTACATTAAGCTTGCAAAGTAAAGTTCCTGTGCTCTCAACCTACTTAAGTTAGGATGGGAAGACTGATAAGACAGCCCTTGAGCTGAAGCCTGATTCTACCCTTGGCTCCTTAGAGCCCGCTTGAAACAGTTCCAGAATTACAAAAGGTTTGCCTTTTGGAATAATTGGCTTGAGCTTCCTACAAGGGGCCTAACTAATTCCAAATAAAATAGCATATTTGGTTGAGGAGCAGGAAGGCAACGATAAGAAATCTAGCCATTGGAGCAGGTTTGAAACAGAGCAGAGTAGAGCAGTATTCTGGGCAAAAGGCTGAACAGTTTGGGGATCAGCAAGATACGCACTTACAGGAAAGAAGCTTCCTGTCAGGCTTAAAGACAGTTCTAGACAGAAGGGATATTGAGTGTTAATTATTTCCAAGTACTGAGTCATTACCAGACATATCAATACAACCTTCCCACTGCAGAGTGACAGAAAGGTCTCCCATGATGAAGGGAGGTGGCACTTTCCCAGGAAATGCAAATTTAGAAGTAATCCAGTTATTGGTGGAATATACTTACTGGAGGAAGACCCCAGGGCTGGATATATGTTATGTATGCTTGCATAAGATATGGCAAAGATTCTGTGCTATCCTTTCTATCCGCAGCTGACGCTATGGGATAAAGTCTGCTTAAACCAATGTTGCCTTCTATGTTACTTCGAATAGTACTGCACTCATTGCTCAGAGCCATTCAAAATATAGTTCCAAAGCATGTGTAAAATTCTGGCTGAACCAAGCTTCTCGGTTAACAGTTTTCTTAAGGTTGCAACCTTCAGTGATCTTACACATTGGGAAAAAATCTGCATGTGTATTCTTCCTTAGAGTCATTTACCAATAACCATTTTTCTTTGTAGCTGAACCTTAGTGCCTCCACTCCAAAAGGAAAAGGTGTCCAAAAAGCAGATGTAACAGACAAATATTGCGCTGTTGAAACAACTAGCATACAAAATTACTCTTCAAATAGATCATCTGATATAGAACTGAAAGATCTTTCTGAAAACCTTGTGAAAAATGGAAAAGAGGTACATGATATCCAATGCAATTGTTGTGTTTGGTGGGGAAATAGTTCTCTTTTGCTGTTATTATTGTAGTTAAAGGTAAAGGGACCCCTGATCATTAGGTCCAGTCACAGACAACCCTGGGGTTGCGGCACTCATCTCGCTTTACTGGCCGAGGGAGTTGGCGTACAGCTTTTGGGTCATGTGGCCAGCATGACTAAGATGCTTCTGGCGAACCAGAGCAGCACACGGAAACGCCGTTTACCTTCCCGCCAGAGCGGTACCTATTTATCCACTTGCACTTTGATGTGCTTTCAAACTGCTAGGTTGGCAGGAGCAGGGACTGAGCAACGGGAGCTCACCCTGTCGCGAGGATTCGAACCGCCAACCTTCTGATTGGCAAGCCCTAGGCTCAGTGGTTTAACCCACAGCGCCACACACGTCCCATTATTGTAGTTACTGTTCTTTTATTCTTGTAGTTATTGTTTTTTGAAAATACATTTCTTCGTTGTTTCAGATTGAGCATTTCATTGTGGAAACATTTAAAAGGAATTGTTGTTGTTGTTTAGTCCTTTAGTCGTGTCCAACTCTTCGTGACCCCATGGACCAGAGCACGCCAGGCACTCCTGTCTTCCACTGCCTCTCGCAGTTTGGTCAAACTCATGTTGGTAGCTTCGAGAACACTGTCCAACCATCTCATCCTCTGTCGTCCCCTTCTCCTTGTGCCCTCCATCTTTCCCAACATCAGGGTCTTTTCCAGGGAGTCTTCTCTTCTCATGAGGTGGCCAAAGCATTGGAGCCTCAGCTTCAGGATCTGTCCTTCCAGTGAGCACTCAGGGCTGATTTCCTTCAGAATGGATAGGTTTGATCTTCTTGCAGTCCATGGGACTCTCAAGAGTCTCCTCCAGCACCATAATTCAAAAGCATCAGTTCTTCGGCGACCAGCCTTCTTTATAGTCCAGCTCTCACTTCCATACATCACTACTGGGAAAACCATAGCTTTAACTATACGGACCTTTGTCGGCAAGGTCTCTGCTTTATAATATGCTGTCTAGGTTTGTAATTGCTTTTCTCCCAGGAAGCAGGCGTCTTTTAATTTCTTGACTGCTGTCACCATCTGCAATGATCGCGGAGCCCAAGAAAGTAAAATCTCTCACTGCCTCCATTTCTTCTCCTTCTATATGCCAGGAGGTGATGGGACCAGTGGCCATGATCTTGGTTTTTTTGATGTTGAGCTTCAGACCATATTTTGCGCTCTCCTCTTTCACCCTCATTAAAAGGTTCTTTAATTCCTCCTCACTTTCTGCCATCAAGGTTGTGTCATCTGCATACCTGAGGTTGGTGATATTTCCTCCGGCAATCTTAATTCCGGTTTGGGATTCATCTAGTCCAGCCTTTCTCATGATGAATTCTGCATATAAGTTAAATAAGCAGGGAGACAATATACAACCTTGTCGTACTCCTTTCCCAATTTTGAACCAATCAGTTGTTCCATATCCAGTTCAAACTGTAGCTTCTTGTCCCACATAGAGATTTCTCAGGAGACAGATGAGGTGATCAGGCACTCCCATTTCTTTAAGAACTTGCCATAGTTTGCTGTGGTCGACACAGTCAAAGGCTTTTCCATAGTCAATGAAGCAGAAGTAGACGTTTTTCTGGAACTCTCTAGCTTTCTCCATAATCCAGCGCATGTTTGCTATTTGGTGTCTTGTTCCTCTGCCGCTTTGAAATCCAGCTTGCACTTCTGGGAGTTCTCGGTCCAAAAGGAATAGGACAATGCAAATTATGAGTACTATACTACATTTCCCCCTGTTTTTATGAAAGCCACAAACTGTTTGCTATTTGCCTTTGAAATTTATAAGCCCAGTAAACATTTATTTCCACATACCATACTTTTTAAAGCTACATTTGGACTGAAATTCAAAACACAGTTGCTAGGGAGTAAGCCCTATTGAATACAAGGGGATCTGAGCAGGGCTCCACAGGATACAATCCAGCCAACATTTTAAGTTCCATTTATTTCAGTGAAAGATATTTAAGCATTTTATAGAATTTAGAATGATAGAATTTAAAAGTGCTTAGCTGTAGCTTGATTATGCCATATGTTTCTAAAGCACATTAGTGTAACTGTTGAAAATTAATTTTAAAGTATTGGAGCAACTGTATTTTTGGCAAGTTTTCATTTATGTTGTCTGTTAAATATTCACATGTTAGCTTAATCTAAGGTAATCTTACAAATTGGTTTAACATTTGGTTAACATTATGCAACTATTTTTAGGGTTCTGTATCTCCATCTCAATTATCCACGCCTAGCAAAAGTGAGGAAGAACTATGGCATGCGGAACCTCTTACTAACACACATAAATCTGGTTTGTAAATTTTGCTTTCTGAAAAAAAAGATAAACAACAGTTCTGCAGTTTGCTATATAGAAAATGGAAAACCTTTAATTTCTTTCTGTCTATTTTACATGGCCTGAGAAAACAAGTAGCTGCATATTGTCTGAAAATTGGGGCTCACTAAAGTTTCTAAATGGATGATTGCAAATCATTACATTAGTCTCGAGGGCTCTTTCTTTCTTGTCAGAATACTGCTATATGCCCCCTTTCTCATGGCAAACTTAATATGATGAACTTTTTGAGCTCCAAGGAGCTGCAGAAATAAATTATGTAGCACTTCTGTGTCTTGTAATATGCATACCCTTACAGTGGAATTTGCTGCCAAGGAGTGTGGTGGAGTCTCCTTCGTGACCCCATGGACCATAGCATGCCAGGCACTCCTGTCTTCCACTGCCTCTCCTTCTTTGAAGGTCTTTAAGCGGAGGCTTGACAGCCATCTGTCAGGAATGCTTTGATGGTGTTTCCTGCTTGGCAGGGGGTTGGACTGGATGGCCCTTGTGGTCTCTTCAAACTCTGATTCTATGATTCTATGCTGTTTAGGTATTGAATTGAGCACAACTATATAATTCTGTATTTTATTGTTGTGGTTTATAACATTTGTTTAAATATTGTCTTAGGACCTACAATACATACTAATTTCAAACGATTGTACCAGGAGGATACTGAAAGTGATTCTGATGAAGAAGGAGTTAAAAGAGAGGGAAGAAGAAGAAAGCTGCTCCCTAGGAAGTTATTTAGAGCAGATAATAGCACTTGTAAAGGTCAGCTGGAACTGAAGTTGCTCTTTGAAATGGTGTAAAAAGTACACACTTCTCAACTTTCCCATCTCAGTCATTTCACCTGTAATATTAAAAGGCATTTAAGTAAAATAATAAAGGTTGAGATCTGAAGAACCACTCAACTAGTTATTAGCTCAAGAAGGCTCTTAACATATTTATCAAACACCCACACCCACACACCAGATATATGGCTTCTGAAACTGGGCAGAGTTTCTAATGCAGTTTTATTCAGTTGAAATAAAGGGGGGGTCCACTGTTAGTTCTAAGGCCTTGGGTATATGTAAAGTAGTTATGGAATCCCAACTGGAAGTCTCTGTTAATAGGGAAGAAACTTACTGTGAATTAAGTGCCTCCTCCTAATTTGACTGTCAGAAACAATAGAGGTGCTTGTAACTGTATCTTGCTCTGACCATCACTGTTGCAGTGCATGCATTCTTAATATATATTTTCAAAATACCCTTGTGATTTTGCATTTTTGCATCATAGCATCATGTGAGATACATGTAGATTACACTCACAGCTGTGGTTATCGTAATCTTCTCTTCTTTCTTCTTTGGCGATCACTCGTAGCCGAGTAAGATTGTCTTCCATAAACCGGTTTTAACAATGGGTGCGTAAGTGACTGTGGAGGCCAATTCTGGATCCACATGTCCTTCCACAGTGGGGACATTGGTTTCCAGGCGGGAGTTGATCACTGTGTGGATTTGCCAAGCGTGCCTTCCTCTTAGCATGTTTCTCCCTTGCATCCTGAGATCGAGTTTCTTCAAAGCCCATGACACGTTTAGTAAAGGCTGTTCTCCAACTGGAGCGCTCGCAGGCCAGTGTTTCCCAGTTGTCAGTGTTTATACTACATTTTTAAAGATTTGCCTTGAGACAGTCTTTAAACCTCTTTTGTTGACCAACAGCATTACGCTTTCCATTTTAAAGTTCGGAATAGAGTAGTTGCTTTGGAAGACAATCATCAGGCATCCGCACAACATGACCAGTCCAACGAAGTTGATGTTGAAGAATCATTGCTTCAACACTGCTGATCTTTGCTTCTTCCAGTACACTGATATTAGTGAATGGTTACAATTCAAAATGAAAACATAAGAATGGTTTACTACAAGATTAAAGAATTGTTGCAAAAGTCAGTTTCATCACACACACACACACTCCTCTTCTTGCAAGAGGAATACTTTAGAATTAGAAAAGTCCAATTCTCTATCCAAGTCATTGTCAAATGCTTCTGATACATAGTGCCACCTTATGATGAAAGGTGGAACAACATCTTCTGCAAGTACAAGTTGATCATTTGAATTTCCCAGCAAATTTTGTTGAAGAACATAGCAGTATTAGCTTTTTTTCTCTACTTCTTTGAACTTCTAAACAAGCTCTATTGGATGCTTTTCATATGATAGTTTTTTTCTGTATGAATATGGGGGGGGACTTGCTTCTGTGTGTGATGGTAACATACCCATCTATTTCATAATGTATACATATGTTGGAAAGTCACAATTGGCAATATGTTCCCAAAATGTGGATATGTTAACAAAATTGGCTTAGGGTAACATTGAAGCTAAGCAGGTCTGGGCTTGATCAGAGCTTGGATTAAAGGTAGCTTGGTGCATTGAGGTCATTAATGTAACATTTCTAACAATGTAACAATCTCTTTACACTTTATCCATGTACCGTATGTGCGTATTCCGATAAATTACCATCTGTGAAAGTGTTTAGGTTGCTGTTAGTTAAGATTTTATATATTTACTTATTTTGTTAGTCACTTTATCCTGCCCAGGGCAGCCCAAAGAAACTTTCAAACAACCACACAAACAAAAATACCCACATAGATACATTATAACCAAAGGAGAAAACAAATACATTAAAAAAGATCCGCTTTTGAAAGGCCTCAGGTGGTTAAAGGCCAAAGGCCTGGTTATAGAGGAAAGTTTTTGCCTGATGCCTAAAAATATGCAATGAATGTGCCAGGTGAGCCTCCCTGGGGAGAGCATTCTACAAATGAAGAATTACTGCAGAAAAGGCCCATCTTCATATTCCCGCCCTCCAGACTCTCACACGCAAAGAAGGGCCTCAGATTATGATTGCAGGGTCTGAATCAGTTCATATGGGGAGGGGCAGTCCTTGAAATTATTTGAATAAGCACCATATCTCTTAGGAAGTGCATCAATACTGATAGGAGTATACAATAGGTGGCATCTGAATCATGATACATAATCTTTTTTTATTTTTTAGTTTCTGAAAGCATGTCTCCTTTGTCCATCAATGATGCATATACATTTGATGGAGAAAACTGGGATGCTGACAGTTCAAGTGTAGGGATGATGTATCAGAAGGTTTGCAAAGAGTTTGCCAGGAAAACACAGGTGAGTCTCTTTTATTTATCCCTAATATCGTCCAGCTTTTATTGGTAGAATATTTAGTCTTGTTAAAAAGGTTACATATAGACTTGTAGAGTGGGTTGCTTTTGATTACAACCGGTGATATTCCAGATAGCGGCAGAAGTTATCCTGCTCTCCAAGAAGTCCTCCGTAAATATCATTATTGTTGCGTGTCCAGGCACTGTGATCCGCCACCCTGCAGCAGTGTTAAATGACCACTTGTGACAACAATTGTTTTGGTTCAAATCTGGCCACAACTTTATTGATTACATATGTAAGTGGCTTTGGCTCAGGCCCAATCCTGTGTTGGTTGATTCTCCTCAGGGGTAAATCATTGGTGAGGGAGCCCTATGACATTCATCAAATAGGTACTGCCCCACCAAGACTGCCTTTTGAGGAGTGCAGTTGCCCTAGCCCCCGACTGGGCATCTTGACAGGAGGGAGCACCTCCTCCAGGACCCCTTTAACAGTATACCCCATTCCCTTGGTGGAGTAGGCAGAAGGCTTACAATATCCCTTTGAACCAATAACTAAGGCTTAACCCAAGGCCTTATCTGCCAAAGTTGTGACAATTGCTATGAGGTAAGCGAAACCCCCAGGTCAGCCAGTTGACCTGAAGGACAATCCCCCCCCAGGCCCAAATACAGCAACAGATCATAATCCATAGCAAGGTCAAAATAGTATTACCCCCATGGTGGGTAGGATGCAGTTTAACTGTAGGGTGGGAGAGTGGAAGATCCAACAAGACCAAAGTGCCAGGCATGGAGACGGGACTCTTTAAATACCCTGGGAGCAGACCTGAGTGAATTCCTATGACAGACTCAGTCAGGCTCGCCCCTCGGGAGTGCCTGCCCCCTCCCCCGGAGTGCCTGTCTGTAATGGTGCTGTTGCGGCTACTCTTGAGTAAAGACGCCTGAGTCCGCTCTGTCTTTAAGAGTTTTATTGTGCATAGTATTTACAGTGAAGAGATAGCAGAAAACATGACCTCTCAGTCACTCAGAGAATCTGGGAGTGGACGTTTCCTGTTACGCGCCCAGCATAAGAGTTTGGGCACCCCGAAACGCCTCCTCCCGACCTTACGTTTGGTGGCATGCCTTAATTCAGGCACCGGAAGGGGCTTCCTGTTCCCCTCCACCTGTTGGTCAGGGCGTTGCAATGGCTCTCTAGCATAGCCGAGCCCTGACTCCTCCAGCCCACTAACTTCCTCATCCCCCCCACCTGGCCCGCTGCTGCTGCTCTCACTGGGCGAAGTGCTGGTCAACAGGAGAGGCAGAGGATCCCTGTACGGAGGTCCCCTGACACCGCCCCTTGGTCTAGCTGCTATTGGCCAATCTACGGCTGGACTCAATTCAACCTTTCCCCCTGGCCAGTGGTAGAGCTTCTAACATCTGCTGCTGCCTGTAGATCTGGCTGAGGTGGCTGGGTGCAGTGGGATGCCACCATGCCACCCACCGAAGAGGGCAAGTGGAATTGTTGTTATTAAATTTGTTACCTGCCCTTCACCAGCGGGTGACCGAGCAGGTTGCAACAATTTAAAATTCAAACAGTTAATGCAAATTACAATCACAGGAGTAGGATAGGCTTTGAAAATGCACATCTTAGATGTCAAAGGCCAGGGTAAAGAGAGAAAAAAGAATTCATTGTCTCTGTTCTAATACTGAATATTCTGGCCTTCCATGTGCTTGTCAATGCACATGAAATGCTTCCAGGGGATAAATCTGTTACAGTGGTGCCTTGCTAGACGAAATTAATTCGTTCCACGGGTCTTTTCTTATAGCGAAAAATTCGTCTAGCGAATCCCATAGGAATGCATTGATTTTTTTTTTGATTTTTTTTTTGCCCATAGGAACGCATTAATTGAATTTCAATGCATTCCTATGGGAAACCGCGATTCGCTAGATGAATTTTTTGTAAAACGCATTCGTCTAGCGAGGCAAGCTCCGCTCGAAAAATCCTTTCGTTAAGCGGAAATTTCGTTAAGCGAGGCACCACTGTACTTTGTTTTTCATGCAATCTTTTTAAATGGCAGCTGGAGTATATTTTTTTCCGAGTTCTGGTTTTTAAAGCATCATTTTGGGAAAGCTTTCAGGAGGACTGGTGTGTGGTTCTTTTATGAAAGGGGTGGGAATTGACAGGACATAATTTTTGTTTTTGCTTCTGTTTTTAGAGCCGCTCAAAGAGAATGGACAATTTTACAAAGCAGTCATTGAAAACAACTCAACAGCATTTGAATGCAATGAGTAGTGAGTTACATAAGTGCAGGTGTGTATTGAATAATTGCTAAAAAATGAATAGTTCTAATTAAAGGTAGGTAGCCGTGTTGGTCTGGCGTAGTTGAAACAAAACCAAAAAAAATTCTTTCCAGTAGCACCTTAGCATGCACACGAAAGCTCATACCAATGACAAACTTAGTTGGTCTCTAAGGTGCTACTGGAATGATTTTTTAAAATTTTGTTTTAAAAAATGAATGTTGCTGTTGCATGTTTTGTGCATTTTTCTTTTTCTTTATATTTTTTGCAGGACCAAACAGCTGGAACATCTTCATTCCTCTCTCATGAAAGAGCTCAAATGTTTTGAAAAAGATTCACAGGCTTTGAGAAATATGGAGAAAGACATCTCAGTAGGTGTTTCTACTGACAGAAATATTAAACTACTCTAATTACTTGCTGTAATTTGAATGTAGGGCATTTAAAAGTACTTATGAACATGGAGAAATTTAAAAGGAGTTCCTAGACTGGAGGTATCCCTCCCAGAAGCCCAAAAGAAAAAGATGCAAGCTCCAAGTGAGAAGATAGCCCTTTATTGAAATACAAATGAGCATAGGGACAGTCTCAAAGATTAGGAGGCTGCAAAGGACCACACCCAAAGCCATTTTTCTTGCACACTTCCAGATTATACGCATTATTTCCATTCACTACTTAAAGTATTGCAGCAATCTTAGCAGTCGCCACCCAGTGTCATCATTCAGAACCAATCATAATCTTTTAGCTTTCAGATCAGCCCTCATGATGATTTTATGTAATTACATATAATCATTTTTCAGTGTCTTTATTAAGACTTTGACTAATGTTCCTATTCATTAAATGTCTCCCAATATCCGCTTTCATCTATCTACAAAACAATTCAACATTAATCACAATTGCCATGCCTAGACTATCCTCTTTTCATTCATAGAATGGTCACCGTACATTCTAATAGTTTATTCTTTTCAGTGTTCGTGAATGAACATTCTTTACTAGCAGGCTATCACTTTATTACAGGCCTTTCGCCGGGTCTTAGAACCTGCCAAATACATAGATGTAACATGTAAAGCTTTTCATGGCGTAGAGATAAGGAATGGGAAAGCTTTGTTGGATAAATTTCTGTATACAGTATTTGGCTGCAAAAACCCAGGGCCAGAAGACATGCTGGCAATATGAGAAATAGTGAGCATTATGAGAAATAGTGGCATCATGACTCACTATGTTCTAGTTCACTGCACTTTTCTTAGAGTTTTCCAAGATGTGGTGAGCCACAATCTATATTAACAGGTACAACTGCTCTCACCTAAAAATGGCAGCCTGTGATGGCTTCATCATGCCACATTTGAGAGGCATGCCTGAATCAGTACAAATTTTTTGTTTGTCCTGGAACATTACTTTTTGTAGAGTGAAGCTAACTCTCAAAATAGAGCATAAAGTTGTGGGAATTGGTGGCAGCTAATAATTACAGTTTATTAGCAACATAGTATAGTGTTAAAACAACAGATTTTAATAGTAAGAGCCAAAAAAATCAAGGCTTATTTCACATGTGAAAATAAGGATTTCTTATACTGATTTTTATTTTATTTTATTTGCAGAACTTTTCAAAGAAGCATTTTGAAACATTTAGTACTTACAAGAAAAATGAGCAACAGAGGTTAGTGTGCTTTCTTATTATTGGAGCACAACAGAGGCACTGCATCTTTGTTGTTGCAACTACTTTTAATGTTACATATGACACTTGTGAGGACAAGTTTTTTTCCCCTGTGTCAAAGCAAAGATAATTAAATGGTGTTTTGATCTATATTCTCTTAGGCTTCAGAATCTTAAAACTTCATTCGAAAAGAGCATGCACCATACTGCTGACGCTGAAGAAAGCATTTTTACATCTGAGGTATGTAATTTCTTCTCCTGCTTGGCAGAAAGGAAACAGTTACAGTGTACTGCTTTTAATGCCTGACTATGAACATCCCAAAATATTTACCTAACAAGACTCAATACATATGAAAAATACGAAAGCCCTTTCATGGTGGAGTTCTCCTTCCAGTAATAATCTTGTGTCTACATTGTTTTTAGAAAGTGGTTCATATGCTGCCTTGAAAAGGTTTTATCCTTAAAATAGAATTAAGTAAAATAAATCAAGGACCAATTTCAACAGTAGGTAATTGGGTGATGTGGTAAATATGAATTCTAGACCTTTCCTGAGAATTGGTGTACCAATATAGCAGTCTAGGTTGACCGAATAAGTCATGTGTTTTCTGCAGGTAGTAAATGCAACAGGTAGCTGAGGACAGCCTCAGCTCCCTGGTTATGTGTATTACTACTATACATGTGTTTGTTTTGTAAGCCCTCACCTGCGGCTCCTAGAAGCTGTCAGCATGCAACCGTGTCCACACTCCAGGAAATGGCTTTGACTGGCCAGGTAAACCAAATGAGGAAACCAATGCATCTCAAACCCTTAATGAGTTAGGGACTTCCCTGCATGTGAAGACAGGCTCTGGTGGATTGAGTGGATGAGATAAATAGTGAGCCAAATGATCAAGAAGGCAGTTTCTGCACATACTGCAGAAGGAAATGGGCAGACTGGAAATTGTCAAAGTGGAAAGGTAGCCCGTCTAGGAGAAGGAAACTCTGATCCTAAACCTCCGCTACCTTGTGGATATACTTATCTGTGAGAAAGACTTCTAGAGTGACCCCCCCCCCAAAGGAAAAATCCATACAAACTGTCTTGTAGGACATGTTTGAGAAAAGGAATAAAGCCTACATAAACCCAGAGTGGAGTCCCTAAGATGGTTGAATGGTGTCTTGTAAGCCAGCAACTACGGCAGCCAAGCTTTCCTTTGCTCTGCTTCCCTTTGGACCACATCAGCGAGGCTGAGAGAGATCTTGTCATTTGGGCAGCCGTACACATTGCCCAGGCTTGCTTCCTGGTGAGGTCACTTCAGTGCTGTTAACACAGCAAAAACAACACAGGAGGCAGTTGTTACAAGTTACCATTCTCTGTAGCCGCAATAGACACTGTGATTCACCAGCAGTCTGACTTTGCCCCCAGAGGTGCACTCCATTGTCTTTCAAGACAGACAGTTGCCAACAATGTGTTGTTTTGAATTTTGCTAGTACACCTTAAAAACATAATGTCTGGAACAGTCCTACAACTCCTACTCTCCTATTATGACATGAAGCCTTCCCCAGGCTGCCTCTTCTCATATTTCCAGAGTTAGTGCAGTTGAGCAGGAGCACTGACATCTGCTTTCCCCTGTTGTTTAGAAGGGTGCAACTGATCCCCTGTTGTTTAGAAGGGTGCAAGCCCACATGTGGTACGTGGCTCATTAAGTAATCAAAGGCACTTGTGAGACCAGCATATGCATCCACAAAAGTAGCTCCCTGTGTGACTTGTGGCTTTGGCTTTGCTTCCTTTCAATTCATCTCTGCTGGCAGCAAATAATTCTGCCCCAGTTCTACCACATGTTTGGAGTTCTGAATCATTCTGAAAAAGAGTTGCAGCAGAGATTATGACCCACCTCCGTGTTGGGTCTGCATGATTCACTTGCTTGCTACCAGTCAGCAGACAAGCTAACTTAGCATTGCAGACACCCACAACAGTGAAACACGGTAGGTGCCCTCTTCTGGGTAATTTTCTTATAGAAACCTTTGCTAGCAGTGATGCTTGCTTCCTAGTTTAATTCTCTTTGATATTAGGTGTGGTGAACCTCTGGCACTCCAGGAGTTGTTGAGTCCCAGAAAGCATCTGGGGGACCAAAGGTTCTCCACTTGTCGTTTAACTGATGTGCATGGAGGGCCGCAGAAAGGCAAAGGAGAATGAGAGAACCTATTTTGAAACTGCAAGAGGATGGCTTGGGACTTCTGATGCCTTAGTTGCCTGGCAAGTGGCAATCTTCCAGCTATGCTGTTTCAGCACAGAAGCTCTAAGAATTTCAGAAAAACTATAGTCATTTGGTTTGACTTTGCTTTCTGCAGCTTTAGTCAAAATTAAAAAGTGAAAATACACCAATTTTTTTGTTTTATTTTAGATGCAGCTAATGAAAGATGACATGAAGGGGCTCCAAGAAAAATTCCTTAAGGAAATGGTAAAAATAAAATTATATCTTCATTGTACATTACTTTAAAACAAAGTTCTTTTGTTAAATTATTTTAAAAGAAATAAAACCTAACGTAATGACTTTTTTCACAGCATGAAGAAGAATTGCTTAATGTTCGCAAAGGACTACAGTCACTCTTTATGGTAGAAGATAAAAACTTCTAACGTGGTTTATGATGTAAATGCAACAAGTTAAAAGAGACAATATGTTTGTATTGCATTTTGGTAATGTGAGTGACCCATCATTTCTGTAATAGGGTTTCTACTTGTTGATAGGATGTAATTATAGAGAGCAAACAATTTTCATGAAAATGCTATTCATCATTATTGTAATTTATGTAGATAAAGTATTTTTATGTTAAGTGATGTTTTGCTATTAAAATAAATTGTGTTCTAAAAGGAATTCCAATAATCGAGGGATTTTTCTAAAATACAATGGCCATCTTAAGTTAGTCATGACTTACTTTAGCTGGAATGGGGCTAATTCTTTAAAATTAGCTGTGATTAAATCCTGCTTCAACCAAGAATTAACTGTACTTTTTAAAAACTTCCCATATGAGGAGGAAAGAAATTAGGTCTTTGGATAAGTTAATATTACTATTGAAAATAGGAGAGATCATATGTATGCATTGCAAAATGCAATCTGTAATTAGAAATTTTGTAGCAGTTAAAGGGAAATTAGATGGTGTTCATGCAAGTTTAATCCAAGTTATCTTAGCTTCCAGCTGGAATTTCTTATAACCCAAACATTTCTAAATGTGTTCTTTAACTGTTTTGGGAATGTATATTTAAGGTTACAAAAATGTACATTTTAGAAAATTAAAATAGATTCTGCAAAATATCAGTAGAAGCAAATCGTTACCCTTTTCCCACCACCTTGAGCCAGTGATAAAAAGGAATCCACATAATCTCATTTACTGCAGTTCTATAGAACAAAGGTTATCAGTTGGTGCTCCGCGGAAGTACCATTCACATAGCAAAAACTACCATAGATATATCAAAATTCCCAAAAGTAGCGGTTCCGTGGCTTGGTTTTTGAAAAACAGGTAGTCAACGTATGTAGCTAATTGGGAGCCACTGCTATAGAATATAAATATTCCACATACTGAATTTTACAGAACCTGAATTTGCTATTGTTGCAGATTCTAACCGTATCTTATCCCATGTTTATTTAGGGTTTTGTTTTAATTCTATTGCTTAATATTGTCAAAATCTCTTAGGTGGTTTGCATGAAAACAATAAAACACAACACACTTCATTACAATTTCCTAAAAATGAACAGCTGAGCAGTCCATGAAAAGCCCCCCCCCCCTCTTAAGAGTTGAATGGTTAGCAATATATGGACTCCCGCAGCAGGGCTATCACTGTCTAGGAACAGTTGGTGGTGGCACACTAAATGAAAATGGTAATGGGTACTCCAAGCTGTTGAGGTCACCTGGGCAGTGATAGATCTGTGCACCTGCTCCTAGTTACTTGGTAACTGCCCATCCATATGTTCTCTATCTTGTCTCCGTCTTCATTTATACTTTTTTTTATCTCTCAGGACTGCATCGAGGAGCTGATTTAGGACTGCTCCTGATTCAGATTTTGCAGAGACGTACAGCTGGTTGTTGTCAGCATACTGGGGTCACCTTGCACCCAGTCTTCTTACCATCCCCAGTGGTTTATATACATATTATATGCATGGGGGGGGGAGGAATATGTCCTGTAATTGCATGCATATCAAAGTGGGGTCAGGGGCTGAGATACAGTCACTCAATATTACTCTCTTGAACCAAACCCTTGGCAAATGCTCTCTCTCTCTCTCTCTCTATATATATATATACTAGCTGGCCCTGCACGCGTTGCTGTGCGTTAGTCTGTGAAATGGAGGGTAATAGCCCCCCTTCAGATCCCCCTGAGTCGAGGCGAGATACTGTGGAGAGGGCAGGTTTCATCCCTGTGTCTCCCCCCACCCTGTTCTGACCCATGACGTATCCCTGCCCCCTATTCGGCCCCCCCATTCCCCCCCCCAGGCAGGCCCCTACCTCCACTTGGCAATGTTGGGCCTTGTTGCTGGAAGAGGCCTGTTTTCAGTTGGTTTGGTCTTCAACACCTCTGCCGGATGGATGTATGTGAGTGGTGGATCTCGTGGTGGAGGTGGGGTTTGTGGGTGTGGTGTAGATTTCACAGGAAGGGAGTGGTGTACTGTGGAAGGAAATCCACTTGAGGGCGCTGTTTTACTTTGTGGAAAAAGAGGTTTGTACCTGCGAAGGTGTGAGATTTGAGGGATTTTTTCCCTAACAACGCTCGGGGAGTGGCCTGGATCATTGTGTCAAAATTTCAGGACGATCGGTCAAGCGGTTACGGAGAAAAGTGGATCCCGCACTTTCACACGATTTATATATATATATAGATAAACCACATTCTATAGAATCAACAGGGTCACATTCCCCTTGTTCCTCTCCAAGAATGCCATTCATTATAGTGACCAAGCCCCAAACTGGACCTGAACCTAGACAACAATAGGTGAAGGCCATCAATTTTATTCAAAAGCATCTGCAGCTGAACCACAACTCCACTATCCCCTTGCCCAGAAAAGTTGCATTTGTAGTTGGCAGTAGTTGGCATCAACCTCTGAGTCTGGCGTTTTTTCATGAACAGCCAAACCAACACCTTCAACGCAGCAGTGACCACTTGAAATGCAACAAAAAGTTATCTACGCCCTGGATTTACCCAACCAACCCTCCATGGCTGACATGAATGCACATGCAATAGGTTGAGAGAGCATGTAGCACTGTGCACTGCACAGCTGCAAACATCTTGTCCTCATCCTCTGAAATCAAAACAAATTGACCCTACAAAATTAGACAGGATGATACATCTTATCAGCCACTGTTTCAACAGCAGCTCTTGAGTTTAGGTGGAGGTGGGTGATTTTGTCCTCAAGATGGAGGCTATTTTAGTTCTGATGCATTAAGTGTAATAGCAAACAGCCCACATAGCTTTCATTTATTCAGTTGTAAATGTTAAAGTATTACTCTTTTAAAAGGCCGATGATAAACCAACTATGAATTCTTTGATCAAGTAACAGTCCAGTTCTCTAACCTGTGAGATAGATTTTTATGTGATTTTTTTTCTGTACCACTTGAAGTAATGTTCATTGGAAAATGCTGTCCTCTTATATGCAATTGCTTCTTATCCTCACTAGGTGGTCCTCGTGAGATTTCTTTCTTACCAACCTAATTGATTTACTGGAGAGTACGTATTTGAACTGACAAGATATACAAGTGATTTTGCTGTGTTTTGAAAACACACTTTCTCTTATTTATGTGAATTATAATAATATACATTGTACACTTCCTTCACTTCTTGAGCAATCCGCATTTGGAAATATACTTGTGTTCACAAGAGTATGAGGGACGAAACCCAGATCTAACTTATGGAGCAGTTTGTGCCTGTTCGAGATGGCAAGACCCTCTTCTTCCCACTCAAAAAGCTGTCTGGCATGGTCTAAGCTGACAGCATCAACTATCTATTAGGCTATGCACGCAGTTGTGTTTGCATGAGGACATGAGTGAATTGGCTTAAGTTATTAAACTTTACATTTTTACAAAATCTCCAAACACATCACTAGACCCAGGAAAGGGCAGTGACAGAGAAAAGCATCCACTGCTGCAGTGAGAGTTGTGAGATCTTCTGGTGCCACTTTTGAGGGTGTGCAGGGGAGAGGGAGAGGAAGTTCTGTTGTGTGTGGCTGCAGCATATGGCCCAGTAGTTCTCTGTGTGGATGATACTGTGCTCAGTCTTTAAATGTTCAGGGATTTTTTTTAAAAAAAGAGACTGTTGTTTTTACACTTTGTAACAAGCCATGAATTGGGAAGATCCATCATTAATACATCAAAAGGATTTTGTCGGCTGTGATTTCAATACATAGTATCCTGTAGGGATTTTTATTATTATTATTCATTTATTTTTGCACTGCAGTGCTCCCAATTAAAATAAATTGTGTGGAAGGAAAACAGAACTGTTCAGCAGGCACTTAAATGCACCATAAAATCTGTTGTTTTTAAAAGGAATGATTAGCCATCAATCACATTATTTAGGAAGGGAATTACTCGTGCACATAAAGACCAACATAGTTATTTAGTTGAACACTTGTCCTCCAGGGTGAGTAGCAGAGTGTCAAATAAAATTATTCCAGTAGATTAATTCAGTAAATGGTATGATTTTACAATATGTAAACCCCCCCCCCCCCCCCGCTTATTTTTCATGCCTTAACTCAGGCCAACCGGTAATGTATTGCGGTTGATCAGCTGTTTTTGTGGTCTCAAGCACATAGAAAAATTAGGAGATTCAATTAGTTTCTGGCTGGGTTGTATGTGCCTAGATGAGTCTGTTCCGAGGCTTGATTGGTCAGCGCACAAGGACTTGGAATGTGGCATGGCAATTGCTGCATGTTAGAGATTCCCAACTGCTTTGTGCAACGGAGCTGAATACCATAAGTGAGTTCAACTCAGTTTACACTGCTTTGGATTCCATGATAGAAAGTGAGATATAAAAGTACTAAAGGAAGGATTTTTTTCAGTAGCTACAAATTGCACCAGTGCCATCCCCTATTGAGACACTTCTTTATGTAGCTTGAGATCCTCTTCCAGGGAGACTTCATTTTAGATAATGGTCTAAAATCTGCTTAGAATTGTAGAGTTGGAAGGGACCACAAGGATCATCTAACCTGCTACAATGCAGGAATCTATTACCCCAATGCAGGGCTCAAACCCACGACCCCGAATTAAGAATCTCATGCTCTACTGATTGAGCTATCCCAGCAGTAATCATAGAATGGGAGAGATGGGAATGAAATGGGATACGATATTTTTCTTCTAAGTCCCCCCTCCCCAAACACCACCAAACATGGAAAGCCGTGGATCTGTTTTCTGCAGTAAGTAATCATTTAATTAAAGAAAATAATAATAACAGGAGTCCCCTCCCCCCCCCAAAAATGCCGCAGCTGTGTTTTGTTAGACATATATAAAAAAAGGAAAGAAACCATAATATAGTAAATCATTTTGTATAACATGAAATTAAGTGTTTTATACAAACTAATCGTGATAAGTTCCAGATGTCTTGTCACCATGATAATACTGAATGGCGATGTGCACCATGTCCTTTATGTCAGAGGCCTTGGAATGGTAAAAAAGCCTGTACATGCACAACATCTCCTTTCCCAAGATATGCTGCAATACAGTTTAATAACAAGTAACAAAGGAGAGCAATAGGTTCCTTTTTGATGATCTCGACAGTCATTTCCAGCTAATCCTCCCACCCAGCAGGTGTTGTTTGTAGCTCCGAGGCGAAGTCCGTCCTCTGCTATAGCTGCTCCCTTTAAAGTGTGTGCTGCAGAGACCAAATCTGCAGAGTCCCTTCTTGAACACGAAACATCAGCTTGTCATAGACTGAACCTCAAGGAAAGACCTTCATACTTTCCCTGATGCATGTTCAGTAGTGGTATCAAAAAAGTAGACAAATTCTTCTCAGAAGAAAACCTCTATGGCCTGTGGAATCTGCAGGTCGAAAAGAAGGAGGAGGGGACATTAGTGGCAATGACAGTTCTTCAAAATTATATCATAATAAAGAGTAATTTGTCAATAGACCATCATTTAGGGGTGTGAATTGACCATGAAGTGACAGACATTTTGGTTTCCCTTGAAATTGTTGACTAGTTTGGCCTCTTAACTTTGCTTAAGAGGCAAAAACCCCAAATTCACTTTGAATTTCATTGTAGGACACAAACCCTTGTAAACATATGTCACCTTCAGCCTGAGACATTTCACTTGCTTCTCTCAAGATCTCTTATGTATTTCCCTGGAGGAGAAACCTCCAAAGCATAGCTGCCAAGTTATCCCTTTTTTAAGGGATTTTCCCTTATGCTGAATAGGCTTCCTCGCGAGAAAAGGGAAAACTTGGCAGCTATGCTCCAAAGTCACATTGCATTTCATCGGAGGCAGAATTTTGGCAGCAACTCTAAAAATAGTCCTCCCCCCCCCAAAAAAAAATGATTCAACACTATTGGAATCAATAAAATGTGGCAAATATGAAACATTCAGGATCGTGCTGCCCTTAATATTCTTTTGATTGGTTTATTATGAGCAAACTGGCCAAACTGGCAATATTGCAAACATGGGTTGCAATTTGAAAACATCCATTTATGCCCTTTTAAAGGAATTGCGCATAATGCTGGAAGTATTTGCAGTTTTCATTGCTGCAGTTATCACACTTAGGTACTTGACCAGAACTCCATACTAGATTAAAAAGTTGCCCAAACAAGGGAATAGGCTCCAGATTCACAGGATATAATGGCTTAACCATTAGTATAATGTAAATCATAGCAAGTTACTACTTTGGAAATGCTGGTCGGTGTTCACCCAAATTAGGAGGATTGAGATTTACGTGCTCTAAAAGCTTTTCAAACCAACCTATACCTTAAATGGAAGATGACATGGAGCTGGAAATTTCACAAGTTGTTTATTATTATTATTATTATTATTATTATTATTATTATTATTATTATTATTATTATTATGCTAGCTTTGCACAGTACCTATTTTGAATCATCTGACCACTTTTTCAAGCAAGCAAAAGAAATAAATGTGCATCTTGAGAAAGGCAACCTGTTAGGGAAGATACTGTAGAGATCAATACATTTTTTTGGATTGCAGGAAGGATATAAGAACTGTTGCTTCCATGATGAATGGGAGTGACAGATGTCACTTGTGAATTGTGGTTAGGGAGATACATGCGAACACGGATGGGAGTATTGTCCTGATCTTTACTTACTCATTTTTGAGAAGGGGGAGTTTAAATTATTATAGGTCTTCCCGTTTGTTTTCTTTTTTTAAGGGGAGGATAATTAAGTTATACCTGAACTCTGAACCTGGTTGAAAGGCCTTTGCCACCTAACATTATTTCTTGTTGGCAGGGTCTTTCAGTTAATATTCTAAAATAGGTCTTCATTTTTTATTGTTATTATTTTTGTTGCTTCAGTTCTGTGCCACTAAGCCAAAGAATTTGAGTTTGCTACAAGGCAGCTTCCATGTGCATATAGTCCCAATTTGATGAGGAAGCAAGATAATTATTTTTTTAAGTGCATGTGCCCATTGCATTCCCCACCGCCCACCCCAATCTGGCTACTGGAGCTGTAACCACAGAACTTGAATGGCAAATTGATAAAAGTACTAATCAGTTGTTTGCAATAAGTAACCCACCTTGTCAAATGCTTGCTTGATGCATGCACCTCCATTTCGTTACTTTTGTACTCGTTTAGCTCTTTGCGAATGGCTGCCTAGAAAGTTCAAAGGAAAACAAAGTTAATTAACCTTTTAAAATCAGAAAGAAAGGGCATTAAAGAAAAATGCAAATCAAGAATCCAACATTGACTACAATCTGCTCCTTCTCAGTATAAAATCATAACAGTTGGAAGGGCAAAAGGAGGTCTGGTTTAACTCTTGCATAGAACGGTCCACTAGCTTTTGAGCTCCCAGGTCATCTGACTGCTTTGCCATGTGCTTACCTCAAATTGTGAGGGCCTGTTCAAATTCATAGCTTTGTTTGTGAATATGTATTTGTTTGATAAATTTCTACCAAGTGATGCTCATTCATCCAGGAGCACAGAAACATAGAAGGCTGCCTAATTCTGAATCAGATCATTGGCCCTGAGTGCTCACTAGAAGGACAGAGGCTCCAATACTTTGGCCACCTCATGAGAAGACTCCCTGGAAAAGACCCTGATGTTGGGAAAGATGGAGGGCACAAGGAGAAGGGGACAACAGAGGACGGGATGGTTGGACAGTGTTCTTGAAGCTACCAACATGAGTCTGACCAAACTGTGGGAGGCAGTGGAAGACAAGAGTGCCTGTCGTGCTCTGATCCATAGGGTCACGAAGAGTCAGACCTGAATAACAACAACAACCCCCTGATCAGGACAATGATTTTTTCCTTCTGCTTTAAGCAGATGAAACTTAAGGTCCCTAAGCTACCTATTAACAAGCCTTGTTAAAAATGCAAAACACAAATAATTCATGACATCTGCATGTAGGGAGAAAACAGTTTCGCTGTGTAAAAAAAGAGGAACATTGTGCCAGATTGCTGTGCAAAACTAAAAACAACAACAACTATACTGTAGAGATGCTCCTTCATTTGCCTCTTCATATGTGCAATTACATTCTCAAGCAATTCACTAGTCATGTTACCTGCTTTGCTATAGATTCACTTTGCTGTATGTGTGGATGGACACGAATTACTTGATTTCAAATATCTGTATGCCACTTCTAAAAAGTCAAAGTGCTTTGCAATTTCATTAAAACAAATCTTAAAACATAATTGGGATGTGCATCTTGAAAAATCATGGTGAAGTACATTCCAGTACCTTAATTTGGATTTCACCAGTTCAAGAAAGAACAGCAGCAAATAAATAATGCCCCTGCAAAAAAAATGCCCTTGCGTTTCTACACTGAAATGACTGAGTCACCCGGCTGTGCTGGCTCTATGTTGGATTGCCTTGTACTGCCATAGGTGGTTATGGAGCATGCTAAACACTTATATACTGGTTGAAGATCATAAGCTAAGCTTTATGGTAGATGCCCCAATCCTGCCAGGGACCATACTATGCAAGTAGACTATTACATGTATATTCCTACCTGGATGAAGAATTATAGGCACAAATGGGTGCTGTGCCCTTTATCCTCAGTGTGATCCTTTAGGGCTGCACATATCTAGAACTATCGCTAGGCATGTTAGTTTTCGCAATGTTTTCAAATGTTAGTTTAAAAACAGCAAATAGGGTCACATAATTAAAAGAGGTTTGTGGCACCTGAAAGATCAGCCTATTGATTATAAACTTGTTTACAGTTGTTAGGGAACCACAAGACAGTTTGTTGTTTTTGATGCAAGAAACTAACCGCTGGAAATTAGTGCAATGTGCAGTCTGTCCTTAAGTTATGTCTTACATCTGGATGCAATGCTTACATGACTGTTATATGGCTCGTCTAATGTAGAGAGTCATGCTGCATCAGTGGTATATCAAACAAACAAATGCAAATAGATGCACATCACAACAACTGCAAATAGGGCTGTACCTTATCAGCTGCTGAGAGCCTTGTCCATGGCTTGTCTGCTCGTCTGTCATAATCCTGTGCCTTTGCCACTTCCACATAATCACTGAATCGAATTAGGATTTTTCTGTCTCTTAATTCGTCAACTGTCGGTCTTTGATTAAGCTTTGAAAGGGAGAGGAAAGTCGCCATATAAATATTGCATGGTAATAAGACCGATTTTTCATCAGTTTCTTGCTCATTCCCATAATTGCATTTAGGAACATAAAGGGGAACTTGGTTTGTGTATTTGAAATCCAGGAAGTCCATCTTCACATGACAGAGATCCGGAACCTCAGGTCATTTACACAGGTGCAAATACTCAACTGCCATTGCTACTCTAGATTTGCATTGTTGTAACTGTGCAATATCTCTCTGCTGTAGTGCTATATTTATTTACTGCTTGGGAAATTTTCCTGTTCACACATTATATCAAGGAAACCCTTTCCCCAGCCTGCAACTTCAATGAGTAGTATGAAAGGGATCTACTTGTATGCAGGTGTACATGAGTAGGATTCCACCCGGATGATCCCTGATTGGCCAGGGTTCCTGCTGACATGGAGGAGCTCAATGAATGTAGGTCCCTTTCATCCTATCACCAAGGCAAAGGGGCTCTTATAGGCTTCTGGTTAGCCACTGTCTGACCCAGCAGCTTTCTCCTTGTTCAAATGCAATCCCACAGGAGGGAGGTTTGAATTTTCAGGCTACGTGCACACCATACACTTAAAGCACATGGCTCCCAGCAAATAATCCCGGGAATTGTAGCTTACGTGTTCACAGAGCTACAATTCCCAGCACCCTTAACAATCTACACGGAGGAATTCAGTGTCACGCTAAAACAAACCCTCTGTCAGCACAAATCTTTCACCTTGCCCAATGAAGTGGTCTCCTGTCTCCTCCCCCTACACAAGGTTGGCCAGAGGGCTTCTCCTGACACATCAAAGCCATGGGGGGGGGGGAGGTTGAAATGGGGGAAGAGCCCTATTTGGGCTTCTGCTAGTGAAACCGATTAATTGAATCTGGCTCCCAGCTCCCAGGATTCTTTGGAAGAAGTCATGTGTAAACAGTGTGTTACACAGTCTCATTTACAGGCTCCAGAGTAAACCAGCATTGACTTTCATTTTTGGTCCACGTGTCTTATGAATGAATCTTGGCGTTACTTTCTGAGAAAAGGTTTATAGGACCTCGTACCATTCATTTTTAACACCAGGCTATATTTAGAGCTATCTGCAAAGGATTTGTACATGTGCTCCCTCAGGGAATGAATGAACAAAACTCCCTCTGAGAATTATCCTAATGCTGGTAATTCTGGTTGCTGGCACAAAGGGGTTTTAAATATCCCGTTACCAGAAACCTACAACTCGACAAAGCTGAACTTGCAATACATATTTTTTATAAAGCACAAGCTAAATTCTGCAGGCTCTTTCCTGAGCTCCACAGCAGTTTGTCTGCACTCCCAGCACAAGGATTCAGCACTTTGTAAAGAAGTCTAGCTATCTTCCTCTCTTGTCTTGTTCTGCTGGCAACCAAAGACATTTCCCTGTAAACATTTCTCTCTGTTCATTAATTAAATTTATTGATTGTTACTTTGGGCTGTTTGTCATCTTGGTGCTGCTTTTAGTCTGGCAGTTGTGTTCTAATAATGGATTGTTGCCCTTTCGGCATGCTGGCTTCTTTGAGCAACTCCATTTTTAGAGTGGAAAAGCAGGGTATAAATGCAGCTAGCTACCCTTGGTTACATACACGGAGAGGTCAGCAAACTTATAAGCATAAAAAGCTTTGCACTGAGGAACATCATACAGGAATGTACACCTGCTACCATGAAGGGAGCCGGAGTACTGTGGGTTTCTCGCCACAGGGTGTGTGTCTGTGTCTGCATATGTATGTTAACAAAACTGTTTTGGTAGCAAAAAGTGAAGTGTGAAAGCAAATGGTCACCACTTAGCTGAGGGCATAATTTGCTTCCTTCAACTTGATGACTTTGCTTATCATACACATGATTTGCCAAGGGCAAACTATGACAGAGGAGGGGGCACTGCAAGGGCCAGCACCTGTTGGAATGCAACCCGTGCAAAAGCAAATCCTAGCCTGCAGCTCACCTGAGGTCTGTGGTAGATCCCCAGCTGCAATACAATGCTTTGTTGTCGCACCACAAATGGGGTTCCTGTGGAACATTGAACCTATGTTCCCACCTGTAGACCAACCAACCAAGACATCATTCCTTCTGATGCCTGGCTAACCTGTTTAAAAGTACACACAAGTCATGGGGCATCATCCAGACAAAGTTAGAGATGACCCAACCCAACTGAGGGCTTATCCACTCTTCCTCTTGCCCTGTTGATTCCCCCTGGCGAAAACTGCTCAATTGGCACAAATGACAGTTCCAGATTTCTTCTTGTTGATGTTTTCCCCCCTGGGAGAGGACTGGGAAAACCACTCAGACTTATGCTTTCTAAGCATGGGACAGGTGCAAGTGTGGACAAGCCCTGAAATGAGGGTTGGTCATGACCAACATGTTCTGCGATTACGATTCCATCATAAGCTACCTGGGGGTTAGGACTCTATTTGCAGGCGAGCCATCACCCTTATGCAGGCTTCAGTTGCTCAGACAACAGCCTGGGTTCCTGCTGCCATTTGTTATTCTCATGCTTGGCTACAGTAGGACCTGCTTACCAACCACGTGCAAAACATAGGACCAAGACAAGGAATATTTGAGTGAAGGAAGGGGGGGCACCTTACCTTTCTCGTCAGCCTCTGTTTGATCTCTCTCCTTTCTTCCTGTTCCGTTTGGTCATTCCTTTCTGCAGGAAAGATGAAGAGAGAGATGACTTTCCTCATCAAGACCAGCTGCGCTGCTGCTCTTCCTCTGTCCCTCTTCCCCCCCCCTCTCTCGGCTCACCACACAGTCCACCTTGCCTGGTGCCCTGCCAAAACCATCACACTCCTTCGCAGCAGGGTTACACAGATGTCAGTGTCAAGCTCTTCCCCTGGCAGCCACTTAAAGCGGGCTTCGGCAAACACGAAGCAGCCAATCCCGTCCCCCCGGTTAGCACAACGAGGATTGTTTTCAGAGGGGGAAATCGATGGACTTTTTAGAAGTCTAAATGATCGCTTTGCAATGCCACATCTCTGTCTGAGTCATCCGTGCTGCCCTTACGAGCTGGAACATTGTATAGCAGCCCTGCTTCAGGGAACACACGTTCCTTGTACTCTAAACTCTGCCAGGCTCCCGTAATTTTGTTGATTAATTTATAACAATAGCCAGCAATCAACTCCCACGCATTCCTTTGCCTTCTAATATTCCGCTTGTGCCAATCTTATTATAGATCCTTTTAATATTCCATGTGGCGGGAAGGGAGGGAGGGGCGGCTGGCTGGTTGGCTGGCTGGTCTGTTCCCTTTTCTTAAATTATTATTTTATTTTCCCATAGTGATGCTCTCTTCTACCCCTCCGCCTGTTTCACTCGTGCACACCGTAAATGATTAGTATTCAAGCTGCGATAACTCCTACACGCTGGTGCTAAAAATAGGAACGGCTGCTGTAGCATTGTGTGGAATATATCCTCAGCCTTGGGATATGACTTAATGCATCTCTTTCTTTCTCTTTCTCTCTCTCTCTCTCCATCCCCCGATTCTATTTCAAGGGCTGTCTGTTGCTAAATTAAGACGTGCGCCCGTGACCTGTAAGGAACAGGGAATCTACGGGAAAGGTCTCTAACCGTTTTTTTCTCAGAAAAAGGGAGAAAAGAAGAAGGGAAAGGGAGATAATTGAATTGTGGGGAATCCTGATTTGCACATGATAACCTCAACCTGCTGGGGAAGGGGGCATTTTCTGCATTAAACCAGAGGAATGATTTTGCATCCTTCAATAAGCGTTGAAGATGCTGCTTGCTTGGGGGGGGGGGCACAGCGCGAGGAAGGTATTTTTAGATTCCAGTTCTCTATTTATGCCATTGACTGAACACTTTGAAAAGAAGCAGCCACATGGAGCTATTTATGGAAGGATAGTAGCTGCAAGCACACACGTTGTAACCAGAGAGCCAGCAATCTTTGCAGTCACAAGAAAAAGCAGCTTAGGCTGGATCTTAAAGACGGAATTGTGAGAATCTTCAGCGGGGTTGTTTATTTCTGCTTAGGTGGCCGCCGTGTAAGGTTTGTGTGTAACGCAATACGGGCTGGAAGGGAGGGGGACAATGTTACAAAATGATTGCAAGATACCCGGAGGGCATCATTAGGACACCTGTTCCAAATACAATTAATTTAGCCAAATCTGTCGTTACCTGTCAAAAATATATATAAATCAGAAAATGCATAAAAAGCTTTCCAAGAGGAAGAATCTGTGCTCCATTTTGGTAGTGGGAAGTGATAGGGCTGGAGAGGGTTAGGAAATCACGCCCCTGCCCTAATCCTGTGTGCACAGAGGGTGATTGGTTGCCCCGAGGGAAATGCACTCTGCACATGCTCAAAGGCAATGTGCCTTTTCAATGTCCAAGCAAGTGGGGGGGAAGCCCTGGCTCAAGTTAAGCACTGGAAAGGATGCAAAGGGACATACTACTTCAGATGAGGGGTTGGCTCTGTCTTTCACATCCGCTTTACTGGGGTCTCCACGGGGTACAAAGTTGCATACGGCTGAATGATGAAATCAAGTGTCTTGGCCAGATCAAGCAGATTCCCACACCATTGCCACCCAAGGAAGGGTGGCAACAGTGTGGGAACATGCAAATTTTCATCTCAGGCATTGGTGGAGTGGCAATGGATCCAGCCACAGGGAGGCAGAAATACCAGCAGAGCATGAGGTTCTTAATCTCAGGGTCATGGGTTCAAGCCCCACATTGGGCAAAGGGATTCCTGCTTTGAAGGGGGTTGGATCTGATGACTCTCACAGTCCCTTCCAACTCTACAATTCTATGATTCTATGAGTCTCTGAATCAGGGCTTTTTTCTAGCTAGAAATCACCTGAGCTCAGTTCCAGCACCTCTCAGGTGTGCTGCACTGCCATTCTAAGAGAACAAGGAAGGCATTCATGGTGAGTTCCGGCACCTCTTTTTCTAGAAAAATAGCACTGCTGCGAATCCATATTTAGTCTGGACCGGCTAACTGAATGTAAACTCCCTCAAAGTGCATCTGTTCTTGCCCAAAATCAAGCAGTTGTTTGCCAGTTGGTCTTTGCTAGGAAGAGGAATGTTACTGGATGGTGCATTAGGACAGGTATTTATATTATCATAATGTTAGACTACAATGGAGTGGAAACGAATGGGCTCTGTAACAGCAGCCTGGCAGTCGGCTTTGACTGCCCTTCGATCCATTAATTATTAAGTGTCTGGCTTGAGGCCCGTCCGTCTTAATGAGACAAACTCCTCCAGCCATACAGTGCCAAACACAAGAGTGTAATTTACACCCTTTCCCTTGACAAGGTTTCTAAATTAGCCGTGACACCGAAACAATCGCCAGGGTAAGCCTGGATCGAGTCATGTTACATTCAGATGGAAGAAGAAACCACTTGAATAGGAACGTCGCTCGCAGAAAGGAACCGGAGAACTCTTTGTGAATGTTTGGACCTATGTTTGGGTTAGAAGAAACTGTCACTGCGGACGTCATTCCGACAGCCGTGGCCTATCCTCTGCTGCCTGGCCACAACAGCAGTTATCCATCAAGCCAATGGAGGGATGATTCTTCTGGTGGTGCTGAGATGGGCTATGTGGAGATCTCAAAGAGGGAATTGGGGAGGACTTGACTTCAGTGGTAGAGCACAAAGTTTGCAGAAGATCCCAAGTTCATTCCAGTAGGAAGAGATGGGGAAGAACTGGCCACAGACCACTGCTGTAGTCAGGGGAGATAACCCTGGGTGAGAGGGCAAACATAAGGCAGCTTTGCATGTCCCTATTCCAGAGATGGGCTTAGCCTGGACTAGAAATGGGTTTTTTAGTGTTGCAGCTCCAGCTCTCTGGAATCAATGACAAGCCCAAATCAGACAGGCACCTAGCGTGATAATGTTTAGGTGCCTGCTGATGACATTTTTGCTTAAGAAGAATTCCCCAGTCAATTGTGGAAGGTCAATTTTATATCTGATGAAATTGTTTCATTGTTTTTAGAGTTTAGAGCTTGTGTTTCGGCGTTTTATTCTGTTTTTATGTCCCATGATGTGAAATATGCACGACTGCATGGATCGTCAGTGATAAATGGGAATGTTTCTACACTGAAAAAAATTGCAGCAAATAGTAGATAATCCCCCCTAAATACCCTCCAAAAGGAGAAGAAGAATCTTTTGTATCCTAGGTTAGGCTCAATGAAAGGGATAATAGCTACGATGTCTCTCGCTAAGTACACTACTGATATTATTCTGAAACTCTGTGCTGGGACCTGAACAGAACAACAAAAAAGTCTTTCTGTGTGTGTGTGAATAGTGAGTTCACCATTCAAAATACCAGTCCAGAGCTTTAGTACATTAGTCTGGAGCTTCAAGCTCTACCAATTGTGCTATCCCAGCTTGGTAATAGTAGCAAGTTATCCCAGCTTGGTAGTGTAGTAAGACTTAGGAATCGCTGTGAGCAACAATAAAGTCAGTCTGGATATGTGCTAGTGACTCCATGTAAACAATCCTAAACTTCCCATGTGAAGAAAGGTAGCAGTAAGAAAAACGTTTGTTGCCACTGATGAACAAAAAATGGGACCAAGTGGGGAAACTTTTTTTTTAAGTGCAGGATTGTTCTGTCAGGAGCAGCAAACATGGCGCCCTCCAGAAGTTATAGACTGCAACTCCCATCAGCTCCAGCCAGTGTGACCAATGGTCAGGGATGATGGGAGTTGTAGTTCAAAACCTACTGAGGGCATCTCCTGCTTGGCTACGCCTGGTTTATATCATATGACAATAGGAGAAAAATTGTCCCAATGTCTTACAAGCAACCTGGGGGGGGGGGGAATCTAAACGTGCTCATTAATAGTTTGCAAGGCAAAACACTAGTGCAACAATCACTTGTAAACCAAGAGAAGACTCTCTGGTCCTCAAAAAACACATCCAGGTATTTTTATTGCATGGTTGTGCAGGATGAAGTCTCCTGAAACATTTTCTGTGAAGGTTGTTGGGGGCAGGGGTTTTTTTTGTTTTGTTTTTCTCCAGTGGCAGAAGCGAAGCATTTCCTGGTCTCTCCAGTTACAACCACCACTTTCCCAGTGGAGATTTGCATGAGGGCCGCAGGCAATCTTGTACCCTCTGCACTCATGGAAAATATCGCAGCAGCTGTAAGCAAAAGTGTCCCATGTCCCTGGAGAGGTTCAGGTTGCTCCAGCTGACAAATGGCAAATATCTGAACCATTCCAAAATAAAGGCAGAGAGTGGGGGGTTAATGGAGAAGCATTTGGTAACCACACCTTGCACAGCTCTCGCAAGAAGACTACCAGTGTGAGTGCTCGAAAGAGCCTTGGAGGCTTCTATGGTTTGCATTTGATGCCTCAAAGGAGCATCGTGCCCAGCCCTGCTCGCCGGTGAGAGCTCCATTATTGCTGATTTGTTTGCACGAGAAAACGCCCCGGTCCTGCTCTCTCAAGAATCAACAGCTCCCCACTGCAACTTGTGTGGGACACAGCTAACTTGGAATAGGAGAATAAGAAGCAGCCGTCTACCAAGCCTTAAGCACTTGTCCATCTACCAGAGTAATGTCAGCTCAACAGACAGCAGCACTCCAAAGACTCAGGCATTGATCTTTCCTATCACTTGCCCCATGGACTGCAAGAAGATCAAACCTATCCATTCTGAAGGAAATCAGCCCTGAGTGCTCACTGGAAGGACAAATCATGAAGCTGAGGCTCCAATACTTTGGCCACCTCTTGAGAAGAGAAGAATCCTTGAAAAAGACCCTGATGTTGGGAAAGATTGAGGGCACTAGGAGAAGGGGACGACAGAGGACGAGATGGTTGGACAGTGTTCTCGAAGCTACGAACATGAGTTTGACCAAACTGCGGGAGGCAGTGGAAGACAGGAGTGCCTGGAGTGCTCTGGTCCATGGGGTCACGAAGAGTCGAACACGACTAAACGACTAAACAACAACAACAACATCACTTGCCCCTTTTGACTGAGTTTGAAGCTGGGACCTTTTGCATGCAAAGCAGGTGTCCTACTACTGAGCTGTAGTCACTCCCCTGATATGAGAATATAATATGATGCTGTCGATCGAGTCAGACCAGAGGCATCTCCTGACCCCACTATCCGATACCTTTCTCAGAACTTGCTCCTTTAACAGCTTCCCTCTTGCCTGATTTGCAGTTGTCAGCCAGGCCACCCCATTTGCCCATCTGCCTGGTGGCCCATCTTCCTGGTTGATGGGAACGGGAATTTTGATTTTTAAAGGGAAAATAAATTCGATTTAGCCGCCAGATTTCCCTTGGGAGGAAATCCAGAGGAAGTCCAGGAGGATGGGCTCGCTTTAATCTGCAAAGGACATCCCATTAATGTCCCCCTTCCTTTTTGCTTATCTTTCTTTTGGTTCAAATCGCGTCCTCCACCTCTCACCCTGCACTCATCTCAATATATCAAGAGAAGGAAATGTGAAAGCTAGTCACCCTGATCCCTGAAAGGGCAGCCTATGTGCAGAAGCAGACTGCAACGCACAAATTGCTTTGCAGAATGCAATCTCTGTGAGTGCGCACGTGCACACACACACACAAAGTGCGCAATGCACTGGAGAGAGCACTTTGCCAGAGCAGACCTTTGCACATGTTTCCCACTGGATAAGTTGTCATAGTCAACTCTGCTGGTGTCTACCTTTCATTTTGGGTGTGAATCTTGGCTTCCTTCTCCACTTTTCTCCTAGCAACTAGCACCATTAGTACAACCATATGTGCAGGAGAGAAGGCCCATGAGCAAAGTTGTGCACACACATTGAATTGCTGTGTGCGAGGATCTGTCGATCAGAGTAGCTTACAGATCAGAGACAGACTTAATGGCTAAGTGGATGTACCCAGAGATTTTGATCACTTTGGAGCACTTTGGTGCGTCCGAAGCATTCCATGCACAGTTCCTCTTCCAACAAACCTTCAAGTTAGGCCACTGTTGTGATCCTCATCTTGCAGATGGGAGAATGGGGGTTGAAAGTAAGTGGCATGCCTAAGGCTGTCTAGCTAGTTCGTGGCAGAGGCAGGATTCCAACAAGCACCTGCATGAAACCAGCGGCAGGATTCAGACAAGTCATGAGTGGCCGGATCCTATGCAAATATACTCAAAAGTCCAACTGACTGAATAGGATTTTCTTCCAAGTACATCTGTGCAGGAGTGCAGCCTAATCCTCTCTGTCTTAAATCTGTAAATTATTTGCAACCTCTCTCATTGTTTCTTGAGCTCAGGAAGATAAGGAAATGATGACAGCCTTGACCTTAGGGGTAGGGTGACGCATGAATCTCTACATGCCTTAAATCAGCTTATTAGCACCCCTCTTTCCTATGTTGTTGTTTAGTCGTTTAGTCGTGTCCGACTCTTCGTGACCCCATGGACCATAGCACACCAGGCACTCCTGTCTTGCACTGCCTCCCGCAGTTTGGTCAAACTCTTTCCTATAGTGTACATTTTCTACAGTGATAACCAAAACTGCTGATGTGTGCAGACTCTTCAGTGAAATTATTAGTGAAATTTCACTAACATCGTACAGATTCTTTTTAAAAAATAATAATCTTCTGACCGATTTTACCAAGCAGGGCTCCCTGAATTGGCCCCAGTTTTGTTTCAGGTGAAATTCAGTGGCAATGTTGCAGAACATACACAATTAAGATGCACTAATTTGATTTTCGTGGTTTTAATTCATAGTTTGCGCTGACATAGAAAGGTCAGGGTGTTCCACAACCAATTCGCTTGCCAGAAAACTCATTCGTCCGCATGAATGCCCCCTGCTTTTCTTTTTAGAAGTGATGAGTTGCAGTTTGGGGTATACTTGGTTTCTCTTTGTTAAAACACACCCATAACCCCCCCCCTATTAAACCCAGGACATGATTACACAGAGTCGGAGGAGGAGAAATTCAATTTTTCTAACAAATTTTAAACAGGACACTACAAATTATTTTTGAAATCAGGAGACATGGCTGCAAATGTCTGCAACAGATCCTGTGACTTCCCTTGGGCAAATGATTTATCTCTCAGCCTCAGTTTCCCACTAGTAAAATGGGAACAACTGCGGCGTACTTCACAGGGCTGTTGTGAGAGCAAGCAATATGAAGATCCCAAAACACTTCTGGATTTATTATATCTATCTTCTACTACTGATTTATGGCTGTGTTCACACAAACTGTGCATTATTTAACAGCGATCCTCATCTACATTCCAAATGAGTAGATCTACATTTGAAGAGCAAATATCCTACTGGTTAACAGTCCAGCAGCCTTCTAGAGATCCAAACCAGACAAGGGGACATGGCATTGCCTACCTGCCCTGTTTCAATGGGGAACAATTACTGTATTTCCCCCTGTGTTAAGAACAGAAGCATCATTTTACCATTTAGAGAAAAGGAATCAATTACTTACGTTTCAAAATATTTCTTCTTTCTAGTTCCTCAACAGCAGGTCTTTGGCTCAGTCGCCTGCGGAAGAAAACCAAGATCACGTTTTGCACCATTGTCTGTTTGTTGTTTTTGTTTTGCCAAAGTCCACTTTGTCCCGAGACCCAGAGAGCTGGCTTGTGGGTCAGATGATCATGAGACGTAATCAAAGGCATGAGATCGGCTGCCCTTGGAGACTTTCCCCTCTTCCATCCCCAAGGCCAGCTTCTGCTTCCTGAGAGAGAAAAGTTCTCTTGCTAGCAGATGCTCCTTTTCTCTAAGGTTTGTCCCACTAACACATATTCTTCTTTGCTCGTTCTCGGTGAAAACACTCAGCGAATGCCACAACTCTCACAGAGATGCTCTCAGAAGCAACTGTATCCTGAAAGCA
Organism: Zootoca vivipara; assembly: GCF_963506605.1. NCBI lineage: Eukaryota > Metazoa > Chordata > Lepidosauria > Squamata > Lacertidae > Zootoca > Zootoca vivipara. Next base: position 84,332,295 of record NC_083282.1, on the reverse strand, counting down.
CTTCTGCTGGGAATTGCTGAAAGATTCTCCAAAAGCCAGAAGAACTCCCTTTTCGTTTTTGCCTAGCAACGATGCACCCTGACAGCATTTAGTCTTGGTAGAAAATAGCGAGACTTGTGTGTGCAGGTGGTTCCCTGATCAGAGCTGTGACAGGCAGCCTGCAAGCGGACTGCATCTAATAGTGCTCTCTCGCTCGCTCTTGCTCTCTTTAAGGCATCACGACAAAGCAGCCACTCAAAGCCTGGTGCTTCTCCCCCCTCCCTTTACAAGAGCTGTCTCGGGATTGACTCTGCGAGATCAGATGATCCCAGCTACAACCATCTCGGATCCTGCATCCCAAATGAGACTTCCCTCCCCGAGATGCACGCTTGCTAATATCTGCCTTGGAAATCTCTCACAGAGTAATTGACCGCCCCCGCACTCGGGCAGGCATTTATAGATTGGCTGGCTTTCGAATCGCAAGCCTGTGGGTGTCGCCAGTACGGAAATAAAATAAATAAATATACGAAATCCAGAAAAGGAAAAGCAGAGAGTTGAGAACATGTGCACGGATTTCATAAAAAAGATTTTTTTAAAATTCTTTCTCCCATCTGTTTCCTTTGCAAAAAGATATTCAATATTTGATATTTTCCCTCTCCCCCTCTCGCCTTTATTTTTTGCTTCCTGTCAAAATACATTTGCAAGCAGCGCTACCACCGATTAAGTGAATAAATAAAGGGAAATGGTATCAGGGGGCATTTAGGGATGGGGTGAAATTCACTTGAGCTTGCACTGAAAGGCTAACCTCACCCAATTCATACTTTCCAAAACAATACAGGAACCAAAACTCAGCCATCCTTTGATATCGGCACGTCCCTGAATTTTGTAATGCAGTTCTCCAGCCAAGTAATATGTATATTTAAAGGAGGGGGGGTGGATACTGGGTAAAGAGCGTATATTAGTGAGAATAGCATGCAGATTTTAGGGGACATGTGGAGAACTCAATTTAGGATTGGAATTGGACAGGTCCGCCCATCCCTCGTGGCATCACAGAAGGAACTTTGTCAAGGCCACAGATTATCTGGGGTTGAAAGTGGAACAGAAAGCAATATTGTGATACTCAACACTGGCACAGTTTATGTAGCATATTTCAGTAATTTCCACATACTCGGGGCCAAAGTGCACAAGATGTTAAACGTGTGCAGTACAATTGTGTCTCTTGATTGGGGGTTGTTCCAGGAACAGTGCATAAAAAACATGTAGACTCCAGCAACCCCTGTGTGAGCATCCTTACCTTTCCGGACTTGTATGCAGAGCAGCCCTTGCCCTCCCAAGGAAGGGAGAGAGCTTTAGGGTTATCTGCCTCGCTGGCTGGGCTCTGGGCTGCTCTTGTGAGATCTTGCAGGGGTGTCCCAAGTTCCTGCAAGGTCTCGTGAGAGCAACCCAGAGCGACAGCTTAAAAGCTCTTTATAGGCCAGGAAAACCCTGCACAACGAGGGTTTTTAAGCCTTGTGTGCTTCCCACCAGCAGGTAAGGTTGACAACACGCATGTTAAATGTGCATTTATCTTACTGTACAATTGTTTAATATGCATGCTGGGTGTCCTTTAAATATCAGCTGTAGGGGGCAAGCGCAGCTCACGGGGAAGGGGTGCTGTTTATTTCCATTTATGAATTGCTTCCTATAAAATATCTCAAAGCAATTTAACCCCTGACCACATATTTCATGCCACTCGCTTACATGCCTTTAACATTACATGCAGCTTGACCTCTGATCAACCCTCTGAGGCACACCAGTGTTATTACCCCACTTGGCAGATTGGGGTCTGGGACAAAGACCTTGTGGCTATGTCAGTCTGCAGTGGAGTTAAGGGAGCTATATACTATTACACTGTTCAGGACAGAGTGAAGTTTCTCTTCCGATGTACTGTGGCTCTAGTCAAACCCCCCCAAATTCCTTTTCGATTTGAATGGGGTTATTGTGGTGCTCTTGCTAGGGTGAGTCCACTCTTGCCCCTGTCTGACCTGGCTGCCTTGTTTCATTTCAGTGGAGGAAGACAGTAGTTCTGCACACATAAAGGGTGTGTGAATGAATGAATAGGGAACCCCAACTGCACAGGAGTGAGCATGGAGGAACTCTGAATTGGAAATGTGTGTATATTTAGATGCATTTGCTCCAGAGTAAATGAGAGTCAAGCCAGAGCAAAGAGTGGCTGATTCATCTTCAGATAAGATGGGCTCACTCGGTAGAACACAATACTCTTAAACTCAGGGTCAAGGGTTCGAGCCCCACTTTGGGGGAAAGATTCCTGCAATGCACAGGGTTGGACTAAATGACACTCGTGGCCCCTTCCAGTTCTATGATTCTGTGCCTGTATATACATCTATGGCATGGGTTGGCAAACTAAGGCCCAGGGGCCGGATCCGGCCCAATCGCCTTCTAAATCCGGCCCATGGACGGTCCGGGAATCAGCATGTTTTTACATGGGTAGAATGTGTGCTTTTATTTAAAATGCATCTCTGGGTTATTTGTGGGGCATAGGAATTCGTTCTTCCCCACCCCCAAAAAATAGTCCGGCCCCCCACAAGGTCTGAGGGTCCTGGCTGAAAAAGTTTGCTGGCCCCTGATCTATGGATTCATCTGTATACACTTGAACCTCATACATACAGCCATGTTTATCGCTTGAAGACCGCAACATCCAGCAGTGACTAGAGACGGGGTGGGCGGGAGTCAGGGTTTCTCTTCATCCACATCAATTTCACATGTGTTCATTCATAAATGTGTGTTGTTTTTTGTTTTAAAGTATTCCATATGCACAGGAGTGACCTCTTGCTACAACAACTGTCCTTAGCTTATCCTGTGTCCTGATTGGGGCTAACAATAATAAATATAATAATTTTTTATTTATACCCCACCCTCCCCAGTCAAAACCGGGCTCAGGGCGGCTGACACCAGTAAAGTTACAATAAGACGTAAAAGAAAGAAAAACAATTAATTAAAATACAGGTTAAAATACAGTTAAAATTTTAAATTTTAAAAAGCTGCCTCATTTTAAAGTAGCCCAAATCAAAACCATAAGGGAGGAAAACATAGGGGTCAGACTGAGTCCAGCCCAAAGGCCAGGCGGAACAGCTCCGTCTTGCAGGCCCTGCGGAAAGATGTCAAATCCTGCAGGGCCCTGGTCTCCTGTGAGAGAGCGTTCCACCAAGTCGGGGCCAATAATGAAGAGGCCCTGGCCCTAGTTGAGACCAGTCTAACCACCTTATGGCTCGGGATCTCCCAAATGTTGTTATTTGTGGACCTTAAGGTGCTCCGCGGGGAATACCAGGAGAGGCGGTCCCGTAGGTACGAGGGTCCTAAGCTGCATAGGCCTTTAAAGGTCAAAACCAGCACGTTAAATCTGATCCTGTACCGGGAGCCAGTACAGCTGGTAGAGCGCTGGATGAATGTGGTTCCATGGCAGGGACCCCGTAAGGAGCCTCGCCGCGGCATTCTGCACCTGCTGGAGTTTCTGGGTCAGCTTCAAGGGGAGTCCACACGTCGCCTTCAACAAGTGTGCAAGCTATGTACACAAATAGTTGGGCTATACACTCATACACAAGTAACATTTGATGAGTGCATACACTGTGTACAAGGGTACACAAGAGCTGAGCTGTACAAATCTACACGTTTATACTCTTTCACACAAATGCTTGTACATGTGTAGAGACAGTTTATTACCTGTATTCAGTGTAATGTGTGAACAAGCATAGAGTCTTGACAACATTACATCTACCCCTGTTCCTTATCAAAAGCTGACTCTGTCAAAAGCAAGGAAATGAAGACAAAAAGCTTATTGGTGCACAAAAATACAATTTATCAGACCCTGTGTATTTCAGTTAAGATCTTTGTCAGCACCACTTTAAGACTCAAATACATTTTCCAGTGCTCTGTCGCACCATTATCTCCTAGAGCAGCAGTTCTCAGTCTCTCCCACCAACCACCCATGGACTACCTGACACTTCTTGTGGGTCTTGACAAACTGCTTAATAATAAACATAATTTTGTCTCTACAAATCGAAGCGGACAACACATATTGTAATAGCACCTTTTCTTCACCATTGGTGCCATCGTCAAAATCACTGCCGTATTATGAAAACCCAACCAGGGCCCTGTTCACCCATTGGATAAATCCAACCTGGGTTAAAACCATTTCACATGCTGCCATCAAGAACAAAATATAAACCAAGTGTGAGGCCAAGGATAGATATTCTTGACCAGGCATCCCCAAACTGTGGCCCTCCAGATGTTTTGGCCTACAACTCCCATGATCCCTAGCTAACAGGACCAGTGGTTGGGGAAGATGGGAATTGTAGTCCAAAACATCTGGAGGGCTGAAGTTTGGGATGCCTGTTCTTGACTCCTCCAAACCTTCCAAAGACCACCTGAGTGGAGATCAGAATTGTCGTCTGAAAACCTCCAATGCAAGAGATTTCCACTCCTTTTGTTCCTTCCCTGGCACCTTCCCTTCTTTTTTTTCTTTTACATGTGCAAGACATTAGTGTGTGTGTGTGTGTGTGTGTGTGTGTGTCAGCCTAAGGATGAGGACCTCGACATAGGACAGTGATTTCTGGTGGCAGCCCTCTGATTGTTCTTGTAATGTTTACTTACATCCCAAGGAGTTGGGATTTCAGTTCATATTGTTTCAGCTCTCCAAGGATCTTTCAGAATTCAATTCCCAGAGCTTTGTTGCAGAGATTAACATGCTTTGCACAATCTCCGAAAGCAAACAGTGACATACACTCTGAGCTTATCTCCAAATCAAAGGGCCCCGCGACCTGCTGTTCACATTCCCCCTCCCTTGGCCCATATTAAACCATCGCTCCCAGTCTGCATAGGTGCTCCCGGAAGCTGTACATTAGATTACAAAGGATATGTAAACAGGACTGGGCAGGGGGAGGAGGGGACGCTGGCGAGGAGGGGGATTAAATGCCCATCTAAGAATATGACAGAGATAAAAGCAGTACTCGGAGTGCTTATGAATATTTAGGCTCTGCGTGTTTACATGCAGACTGTAGTAAGCCTCGGGATTTCTCATCTTGAAACCCAGCCAGTCCTGATTGTTTCTGCACACACAAGGTATACACAACATATGTGCAAAGCATATGACAAAATGCCCTACAGAAGATGTATATCTCCCTTATCTCTCCCCCTTCTTTTCCAGAACCCTCAAAAACCACCTACGAAACACTAAAGAGGCAAAATAGGCTGTTTCCCTCCATTTGAAAATGCAAAGAATTAAACCCTCCCCCCTTTCTCCTATCCTGCCAGCAAATCCCCTTTGGCACAGAGGTTCCCAAGGCTGGGATTTGACATTTATAAACATGTCTGCGCATGCTAATTCCAAAATCACAATTACTCAAATGGCCATGGCAGAAGGCAAATGCAAAAGGCCAGTTTATTGTCTCTGTGGTCACTACATCATAGGGAGACACCCCTTTCTTGGAGTAAATATGGGATCAAGGCTAGTCTATATGGGTGTTTGGGGAAGATTCACAGCTCTGTAGGAGACTGCATGCTTTGCAAGCAGAAAACCCCAGGTTCTGTCCTAGGCAGGACTGTGAAAGCTTTGAAACTTTGCTCTCCATCAGAAAAGACAACAGCAAGCTAGAGGAACAGAAGACCTGACTTCCTATACCAGGGCTGGCCCTATCGTCAGGCAGAATGAGGCAGCCGCCTCAGGCAGCTGGATGCAAGTGCCATGAAACCACACAGCAGGTGCAGATGAAAGCAGCCTGCCTGGGAACCTTTCTAAGTAACATAGATGCCATGAGCTTCTTGTTTTAAGTGTAGGCACCAGGCTGGTAGGTGGTTGAGGAAGACGCTGGTCCAAGTTAGCTCAGGGCTCCTTGCTAGCGTTCTCCATTAAAGTTGAGTAAACATGGTGAGCCTCCTGGACCAGGCTTCCTCAAACTCGGCCCTCCAGATATTTTGAGATGACAGTTCCCATCATCCCTGACCACTGGTCTTGCTAGCTAGGGATCATGGGAGTTGTAGGCCTAAAACATCTGGGAGGCCGAGTTTGAGGAAGCCTGCTTTAGACCAGGCATCCCCAAACTTCGGCCTTCCAGATGTTTTGGACTACAATTCCCATCTTCCCTGACCAATGGTCCTACTAGCTAGCGATCATGGGAGTTGTAGGCCAAAACATCTGGAGGGCTGCAGTTTGAGGAAGCCTGCTTTAGACCTTCACCCGTGAGGAGAAGAGAAATGGGGGTAGGCAGCCTAGGTGAGGAGCAGTCATTACAGGCTGGGGCAACTCTGTCCTGTTATCCCACTGCCCCGTCCTCCTTGCACTTTGCCGCTGAGGTTGAAATGGCATCATCGGTGAGTTGGGCAGTGGTGGCAGGAGTAGAGAAAGGCAGTTGCCAAAGAGCTGCTCTGGTCTGCCATGATTTTGATGCTAACTTCTGACGGTGCTGTAATGGCCCAATGGCTCTCAGAAGGCTACCATCATGCTGTAGTTCACAGCGCCATCTGTCTGTGGCCAAGCAAACTGTAGTGTGGTGACAGCCTTAGGTAAATATTTAATAGGGGATAGAAATGCAAACTTAAGAAATGATTTTCCTTGGAGTTTATGATTTAAAATAGGGTCGCATGTAACCAGTGCTATTTTTCTAGAAAAAGGGGTGCCATAACTCACCATGAACATCTCCCTTATTCTCTTATAATGGCAATGGTGCCCACCTGAGAGGTGCCAGAACTCACCAGAACTGAAAAAAGCCCTGCATGTAACAGCATATTGTGACATTGTATTTTTTTAACAAGCCCACTTCAATCATGACCCTTTATTCAGAGGCATAACTGCCACTGCACCTCTCAAATAAAATGTGCTGCTGGATGAACAATCCTGCCACTTTGGAAAAGCAGGTGTAAACTGTGTGTTCCTCTGTAGATTATCAATTGCCGTCCGCTGTAACAGTGGCCCCCAGTGAGCAGCAAAAGGGGCAGCCATTTTGAATTTCCCAAAATTCAAAAAGCACATCAGAGGCAAAGATTCACTCTCTGATTCACCTCCCCTCAAAATAATTTCACCTCTTCCCTGAAGTATTGCTGAAACAAAACAGCAAATTTCGTGAAAAATGGCCCATGTCATTCAGTCCAGCCTTATTGCTGACCCCTCCCTACATTTTTTAAAAACCTGCACATTAAATGCAAAGATGTATTTAACTTCACTAGGCTCCTGAGCCCCAACAGCTGTTCAAGACACGCTTGGTAAAAAGAATTCAAAATGCTCCGTAGCATTTGTTGACTGAATCATGACTTTTACAATAGCACACCTTGACAGTATACCTATATATAAGTTGTTAATTTTTTTTTTCTGTTCTGAGAGAATGAACTCTCCAGGCTCAGTAAACAAGGGACTGTCCCTGAACCACTTAGCAGTCATTCTGGAACATGTTGTACTCACTTGCTTCTGAATCCTTTTTTTTTTTTTGACATAAAAAAGAGGGGGTGGGGAAGCAGAGACAGAAAAAGAAAGAGAAAATATTCTCATCGTCCCTGAGCTTAGTGAGCTTGTGTCCTTTGAGATCAGTGTGTTCCCCAGGAAGAAAGGACCACAAACAGGGGAGCTTGCTTGCAAAAGGTGAAGCGGTTGCTGTTGTTATTAAAAAGACCAAGGCTGAGTTTGGAGGTTTTAAACTGGGGGCTGCAACTGTGCAGTGGGGTAGCATCAACAAATGCAAGTATGTGTGGTCACTTTTCATCGGGTGAGGTTGGATGTTTCAGTTGAGATTCCTGCACTGGGGAATTGGAGCAGATGTCCCTTGGGGTCCCTTCCAACTCAGGCATTTTAAGGACATTACGTTAGACTTACGTTATGATTTTATTGATGGGTTTTTATTATTTTAAACACCTTGTTATTTGACCGAAGCATTGTTCACTGGTTGTTCTGAAAACTGCTTTGAGACCATTTGTGGTGAAAAGTGGCCTACAAACATGAGAAATACAACAACAGCAATAGACAAACTATAATAAAAAAAACTATATATGTATATATGGTGCTGGAGGAGACTCTTGAGAGTCCCATGGACTGCAAGAAGATCAAACCTATCCATTCTTAAGGAAATCAGCCCTGAGTGCTCCCTGGAAGGACAGATCGTGAAGCTGAGGCTCCAATACTTTGGCCACCTCATGAGAAGAGAAGAATCCTTGGAAAAGACCCTGATGTTGGGAAAGATTGAGGGCACTAGGAGAAGGGGACGTCAGAGGACAAGATGGTTGGACAGTGTTCTCAAAGCTACGAACATGAGTTTGACCAAACTGCGGGAGGCAGTGCAAGACAGGAGTGCCTGCCATGCTATGGTCCATGGGGTCACGAAGAGTCGGACACGACTAAACGACTAAACAACAACATATATGTATATATAATCTGAACATCTGCATGGAGTACAGTGCTTTTATGCATGCAATTGCCTTAAACAACACACCTGTATTGACTTTGGAACTAACTAACCCTCTGTTAGTTGTGGGCAAAGATCTCAGTCCAGAAAGTTTCTTTGTGGTTGGGTGGAGCGACCCCAAAGGAACCCTTGCATATCTGTGTACAGTAGGAATGCCACCCACGTGTTGGAAAACGTGATTGGTTATGACAGTGAGTAAGCTTCTTGTCACACTCTAACCACCCAGCCACTCATAGTGATCTGGCCACCCTGAGTTACATGGCGCTGCCAGCCTTTCGGAAGCCCGCAAACATGGCATAGCTGTCTGGTGTGCTGCCACGAGGGAAGCTCAGCTTGTCGAATGCACAAATCCCAAACAGAGGACCTCTTCCCCAGAGAGAAGCTGCTAATTACCACACTTTTGCCCTTTTGGGCCACCTCCAACAGCACTCACACACACACACACACAAATGCATGCTACACCTGTCAGTCAAAAGGTCGATAACTCCTGCAGAGAGGAGAGAGAGAAATAATTCCCTTGATCGTTAAAGGAAATTAGCAAACCTCAGGAGGAGTTCTAGAGCCAGTTGAACAGAACTGGGCTCTTGCAGATGTGAGAGAGCCAGTGGCACGCAGTCAGTGGACTAGCGGGACCTCCTTCCCAAAGCCCGGGAAGCTTCTGCCCAGCTTAGGGAGGGAGGTGTGATTCTCTGATGGGTCCGAGAGCCCTCCCACCACCTTCCCAAAGCCCATCCAGCTTTGGGAAGGAGGCAAGAGGGCTCCAGCGTCCTGCCAGACCCCTGCCACCTCCTTCCCAAAGCCTAAGAAGCTTCTGTCTGGCTTAGTGAGGTGCAATGCTCATGTTCACAAGGTCGGGACCTTGCAACCCCCCCCCCAATATCACCCTCTCAAGATGGTGCCTCTGGCCCTAACTGTTTTCACTGCATATCCCTGGAGGGAAAGATCAAGCTCTATTTCTCCAGGATTTAATCCTGGGAGCCCTCCATTGGAACAGAGAAGTGGACACAAGATGTGTCAGAACTGGAAGGAAATAGTGTGAATGTTTTTTTTCTCACCTCTTCTCAGTTCCCGAATGTCCTCTGAAGGCTCCGAGTTAATAAGTACAGTACATATATTCCTGCTGCGTCTTCAGCCTTTTGCATACTGACTGGGGAAGTTGCGCCTTTGAAATCGATGAGACTTAAAGGCCAGCTTATGAGCAACGATTGATGAAACGTGGAGGGGACTTGGAGTTGCTCCACGTGGCGGCTGTTACTCCATGGCGTGATGGCCATGTGTTGTGGCTTACCACACAGCCTGGAGGTGGAAGGGAGGCGGGTTTCAACCACAGCCTAGCCTGTAAAGAAAGTTCTGTGTGGTGATGTAGAGAGCTACTCCAGTCAAGTGCTGATCCCGGATCGTTTGCCACATGAAACGGCTGGCCAAATGGAAAGATAGGAAAGACGGCTGCCACCAAATTTCATTGGGCGTGAAATGTTGAAGCTATAGCTCAGTGGCAGAGCACATGATTTGAATGCAGAAGGTTTCAGTCCCTTGCATCTCCAGAAAGAGTTGGGAAAAGCCCCTTTCTGAAAACCTATTAAGTTATTACTTAGCTACATGGACCAAAGATCTGGTTCAAGGTACTCTGTTCCTAAATCTGGATGTTCCTGTTTAGGAGAATTTCAAGCAAAAGGAGTGTCAATTGGGATGTGGACCAAACTGTGCCAAAAGTTGGCTTGTTTCAACTTTCAAGCCAAAGTAGTTGCTTGGAAGGGACAGGTATACTTCCCCCAAACACCCTATAGTTTATGAATCTTCACTTCGATTCACTGCAACTGTTTCACCTGTTTCTGCATCAGCACCAGGTATTTATTTACTTACAATTATGGGGTCTTCTTCCTAGGAACATGGGTAACTGTGTAGTGAATAAGATGTCAGGGCACTGCACAGCCAATCAATCAATCAATCAATCAATCATGGCATTGTCACTGAAGGCTAGCTGAGAGGCAAGCCAACATTTTCTGGGTTCCCTATACTAAGCAGTCGGATGGATTTAGCTATATGATAATCTCAATTTAGAGGCAAGGCAGCGTTTCCGGGGGGGGGGGGGGTGTTCAATAAAGCTAAGAATATTTTCCTAGAGTTTCTGTACAAAATGCTGACCTAACTCCCACATGAATACGTTTGCATGAAAGAAGGCAAGTATACTATTTATTATTCATATTGCATTTACCATGCAGTTCTTGTGTTTGTGTCCTGTTTTTCCTCTGTGGAGGTCAAAGGGGTATGCACAAGGTAATCTCCTATTAGCACAACAACTCTTTCAGCTTAAGAAATCCCACCTTTGGGACCTCAAAGACAACTAACACTGTCAGTACAAAGAGACAAAATGTACATCTAAAGAACACATTCTACGCAACACCACACAATGATGTGTGATAGCAACACCAGCATGAAGAGAGCAATGGCAAAGGCAGAAGACAATAATGTATCACTGAGCAGCTATCAAAATTTGAGAACATAAGAAGAGCTTGCTGGATCAGGCCAATAGCCCATCTAGTCCAGCATCCTGTTACCTTCGAGATTTCTTGGGTAGGGAAGATGGTAAGGAAAACATCACTTGATATTTATCCACGGTGGCAAAATGTCCAAGGCTATTACAGACGCTGAAACTTGACTCCCAAAAAACTAAACACCTCCCTAGTTAAACCAGATGTGTTATATTGTCATCTTCTTTTTCTTAGGGAACAAGCAATGCTTTGATGATGGTGTGTAATGAGTGTCTCGCAGTCAAGTTGACTTCGTTGAGACCCAAAAGTCGATGATAGCTCTACCTTTCTTAGGAAAAAATGAGCCCTGAATTTGCTTTGAACTATGGAGATCACAATTTGTGTGTGGGTTTGCTAATCTCAGTAATTTGAACAGCACCAAATGACTACAGAGCCATTTAGTGGAGTCATTACAACAATAGTGCCCCATCAAGGTTGTGTATTTACTCCTCTTGGAAAATGGTTCTCATAATCAAACACCCCAGCAGTGACATAATCACAGTGGGTGTAGAACAACAGCAAGCTACAAATCTCATGTTGCTGCTTTTCTGCCAAGGACAAGAGTACGTCTTTCCACACAAGTCTTGGGGCTGCTTGAGCTGTATGCAATTCAACAGGCTAGGGTTGCCTTTTAGCTCAGTTGGCTATGTCTTGCCCAGATTCTAACTAGATTCTTATGCAAGAAGAGTCCGGAGGACCAGACAAAGGGGACTAGAGAGCTCCATTCAGTTCCTGGGCTTGGGTTTCCCCACCTCTGTTGCAAATGTGGAGATCTGGTTTCAGGTGCTGAGCAGTTCCGAAGAAATCTGTCTCTAAACACATAGATTGATTTGGCCTAAATAGGTCCATCAATCTGACCTTAAGTAAAAGCTACTTGCAACAAATGGTAGTTTTTCCTCTTCTGTTCTGTGTTGCGCACAAGTGGAGCAGTGCTGCCTTTCAAGTGGAATTAAAGGGGAACACTTCTCACACACCCACTCAATTTTAACCTCAAAAGAAATGGATAGTCTGGCCATCATCAAGGGACTGCATGGGTGGAAGGAACTGGAAGAGTAAATTGTGCCAGAAGGCCATTGGAATGTGGCCCTCAGGCTGAAGGAACTTTTCCTAAACCGTTCCAGGAGCTAGACCACGGGTGTCAAACACAAGGCCTGGGGGCCTAATCCGGCCCGCCAGACCTCGTCATGTGGCCCGCGTAGCCGCCGCCGCCAATAACCGCTGACAGTAGTTCTGGAGCCTGCGATTGGCCGAGGGTCAAAACCGGGGGCGGGGCTGCAGGCGGAGGCCGGGGCACTGGAGCCGCGCTGACGGCCTTGGCCAGGGAATTTCAATTTTGAATGAGGCTGAGGGAGGCGGTGGCACAGCGGCCAGACGGGGAAGTGAGATGCAGGAGGAGGAGGAGGAAGCCCGCCGAGGAGGTAGGAAAGCCCTACAGGCACCGCTGGCAAAGTTGGTGCCGGGACGGAGCAGCGCTGGATTTTTTTTGGCAGGCTTTGCTGTTGTCTCCGAGAGCGAGTGAGGTGGCACTGGGGAGCCGCCGCCCGCCGCTTCCCTTCCTCTCCTCGGCTGCATCCAGGAGGTGGGCGAGCGAGCGGGCGAAAGGGACGCGGAGTGAGCCTGAGGGGGAAGTAGGCGAAGCGCAACAGCCGCTCTCTTGATGGAGCCGGGTTTCTCTTCCCTCTTCCCCCGTTTTCTCCTCATAGACACTCGGGAGGGTGCCTGGCTTTTGCTCTGCCCCCCACCCCCGAGCCGCCCTTTGGCTTCTCAGTTCCGGCGGAGCTGCTCCCCGGGGGGCGGCCGGGAGGGAGGCGGCGATGACGGCATGGGTTCCTGCTCTTCCCGCTCTGCCGCCGCCTCCTCTCAGCCCCTCGTGATGTAGGGCTCCAGATGGAGTCGCCTCGCGGTTTGAGTAGGTGGGAGGGGATTTTTTTTGGGGGGGGGGAGGTTTTCAAGCCTCCTCTGCCTGCAGTCCCGTTAGGGAGAGTCGGCGGCGAAGACGACAACAGCGCGGGTGGGGGGAGGAGCAGCTCTGAGGCGAAGATGCACGTCCGCTGGGGCTGCCGCCGCCTTCCTCCTCGGGAAATCCGCTGCCCTCCCTCAGCGCGAGGGGAAGGGACTCTGGCGCTGAGGAGGGAGGATGCAAAAGCAAAGCAGGGAGTTGGCGCTGCACCGCATGTTCCTGCCCCTCTCCAAAGCATGGGGTGGGTTGCAGCGTGTGGCATCCTGCCTAGCGGGGTTTGGGTGTGCGCAGGGTGGGAGAGGGAAGCCCTCTTTCCATCTGCAGGTTTTTAATCCCAGCAGTGGCTTTCTCCTTCCTGCCGAAGGTTTAGTTGAGCCCCCCCCCCCCGGAAGCCCTCGATCCCCACCTTTTGTTCAAATTTCCCTAGTTTACATCCCCTCCCACACACGCGCCACGATGCAGGAATGTGATCCGCGTGGGGGCGGGAATGAGCTTACATTATTACAAAAAACAGTAATAATTGAATGCAGTGACAATAATTTATGATAATAAAGAGTGGACACATAGTCCTACAGACACAACCGGCCCTTTGAGGGTGACCAAACTGCTGATGCGGCCCCCGATGAATTTGAGTTTGACACCCCTGAGCTAGACCATAGCAGAGTCTTGAATGACAAACTGTATGCACAGAACAAAACATCGTTATGTGCAAATCGGTTTGGGTGTTCATGGATTTTCCAGGATAGTTAGAGGAGGCTCGGGATCACAAAAGGGGTGTGGTCAGGGAGGTCCTAACTCTGCTCCATGAATTTAGAAGATGTTGGTGGCTTCTTTGTGGAAGGGATTGTGTACAGATAAATGGGCCGGGTGGGCACACATGCCTGCAGACTTTAAAAGGCAGCTAGATATGGAACCTGAGATGGAACCTGGGGTTCAAAATGGAATCTGGAAGAATAATAGGGCCAGTGGGTAAACGAGTGGCGGATATCCAAGACAGGCTAACAAGGCCCTCTGAAAACTGTAGCTTTCACTTATACAAATGGAATCCTAATGGGGCTGCAGTCTAATTGTCTTGTAGTCATCACAATTAACGTGAGTCCTGACTTGCAAAGTAAAAACCCACAAACGAAAAGAAAACTCACACCAAAAACCTGGGACAGTATTTGTTGTTTAGTCGTTTAGTCGTGTCCGACTCTTTGTGACCCCATGGAACAGAGCACGCCAGGCACTCCTGTCTTCCACTGCCTCCCGCAGTTTGGTCAAACGCATGTTGGTAGCTTCGAGAACACTGTCTAATCATCTCGTCCTCTGTCGTCCCCTTCTCCTTGTGCCCTCCATCTTTCCCAACATCAGGGTCTTTTCCAGGGAGTCTTCTCTTCTCATGAGAATGGAGCCTCAGCTTCAGGATTGGTCCTTCCAGTGAGCACTCAGAGCGGATTTCCTTCAGAATGGATAGGTTTGATCTTCTTGCAGTCCATGGGACTCTCAAGAGTCTCCTCCAGCACCATAATTCAAAAGCATCAATTCTTCAGCAATCAGCCTTCTTTATGGTCCAGCTCTCACTTCCATACATCACTACTGGGAAAACCATATACAGGTTAACTATACAGACCTTTATCGGTAAGGTGATGTCTCTGTTTTTTAAGATGCTGTCTGGTTTTGTCGTCGCTTTTCTCCTAAGAAGCAGACGTCTTTTAATTTCGTGACTGCTGCCACCATCTGCAGTGATCATGGTCCCCAAGAAAGTAAAATCTCTCACTGCCTCCATTTCTTCCCCTTCTATTTGCCAAGAGGACAGTATTTAGGGGCTTGTAAATGATGGCACATAATAACGTTTCCAGGAGAAGAAATTGAATTATTCATTTGTATTGGAAAGTGATCACGTATGTGTTTGTTTATCTATATTCATTTAGAGTGGTCGTAAATTCCTCTTACAGCTAGCAGCTCATAATGAGAAAAGTGCTCTGAATGTACACTTTGAGACTTCCTCCTCTTCTGCTTCTTTGCTTCTATTTGTTGCTCAGATCAGAGCTCTGTGCTTTATAGCCACAGGAGAGAGAGATTGATCATGTCTTCCGAAACGCTCTCCCCGGGGAGCTTCAGAAAACCTCGGCACTTTTCAGAATCAGCCCTGATTTCGGAATCTAAACAGGAGGTGGTTCTTAGAAGGGTGGGGTGGGGGTGGGGAAATCTACCTGCATCCTGGACATGAAACAAAGCAGTTGTTACTCAAGCAAGCTTCCTGTAGGGGATCTTCTGTAGGGGATCTTCCAGAAACCCCCACCCCACAGATGTTCAGTGACAGCAAGAACTAGCATCACCATCACCAAAAAGAGGACTCTGGTTTGCATAAAAGCTGCACATGCTAATTTATATGTACTGATGCAAATGAAGAAATAATTACAATAATTTTATGTGGAAACGCAATGCATCTTGCCATATTGCCAGTTGCCTAATGTCAATGGGAAAACTCAAGCCCTGTTTTCCCTTTCTTTTGGCTCTTTGGCTTGAATCCAATAAAGCCACTGCAATGAAAATATCTTCCCCCTCCCCCTGTGTGCACCCCGCAACTTCCTAAATCTGCTCCAAAAGACAGATTCGGGGTAGTGGTGGTGGTGGTGGGTACACATGGGGAGGAGATGGATAAGTCCATTGTAGGAGCAGAGGCTATTCCACTTTTGTGATGACATCATTGCAACCTTTTAAACCAGATGTCGACCAGACAGCCCTCCAAACAGAAGATTCCTTCAAGTATAGAAAGTGCCACGTGGAGCCCAGGCATCTTGGATGGAGGAGGTTAGCCAGTCCTTTGAAGCCACATGCTGGCTTTTGCAATCTACAGTCGCAAGAGTGAAATCAGAATGTGGGGGGAGGGGTCTTCATCTTAAGATACTAAACATAGTGTACAGCCCAATAATGGCCCTGCTTAGCTGGATAGTCCCACCCCAACCTTGATAGACTTGGGAAGTGAGAGGACATGCTGTTGCTCAGTAGGAAATTCCACAGCATCTCCAAAAGCCATGAAATCTCTGCTTAGTCGTGCTTTGTGCCTTGTATTTTTATCCAGCAAATAAGCCTGTTAAAGCACAATTTAGTGTTTCTTTTATTGCCTGCCTGAATCCAAAAAATAATCCCTTGCCTTTTTGCATGACGAACTGTGCACCTGAGACATGGCTACCACCCAAAGTCCGCAACGACTGAGCAGGGATTTCGGGCGGTCCTTAAGGAATCCTAGATCCAGGTTGTGAAGGGCCAGGTGAATTAATGCCTAATTTCTGAAGAAAAGATGGGAGTGGTTAAAGAAAGCTTAGTAAGAGGCTGAGCTCAGCTTTGAAGTGTCTGCTATAACAACACTGGCCAATTCTGACTTAGGCTATATATACACAAGTGTGTTAATGTGCATATGAGTCACACAGATCCAATTTCCCCATGTGCATCCACAGAGCAGTGCTCTCAAATGAACTCTGTCTCAACATTTCCTATGTGTTTGATGGGAAGTATATGCAGGGTGTTATTGTCCTCTCTCCTTGGTTAGTACTTGCTCGCAGGTCCTAAGTTCCAGAAACTTGAAGCCCATTGTGCACAGCTCTTTGTTTACCTGTGGCAGGCCACTAGTTTACTTATTTATTTTTGAGAGGCAAGTTTTCCAATATGCTAAAGGTAAAGGACCCCTGACAACTCTGGGGTTGCGGCGCTCATCTCGCTTTACAGGCTGAGGGAGCCAGTGTTTGTCCATAGACAGTTTTCCAGCTCATGTGGCCAGCATGACTAAGCCGCTTCTGGTGCAACGGAACACCGAAACCAGAGCAGCGCATGGAAACGCTGTTTACTTTACCGCTGGAGCGGTACCTATTTATCTACTTGCACTTTTTGGCGTGCTTTCGAACTGCTAGGTTGGCAGGAGCTGGGACCGAGCAACGGGAGCTCACCCCGGCGCGGGGATTCAAATTGCCAACCTTCAGATCAGCAAGCCCAAGAGGCTCAGTGGTTTAGACCACAGCGCCACCTGCATCCAATATGCTAGACTTGCACAAAGCAGTGGTTTTTTTAAAAAAACCCAGCACCATGCATATGTCACTTCCAGCCCCAACAACAGTCCACTGAGGAGTGCCTTGTCAATGGAAGTATAGGGTATGGTCATAGATCGCGCCCAGCAAAATGTCACACGTTAAAAGAAAGTAAATATTTACACAATGCACTTCAGCTCTTCCATAGTTGGGTAACATGCAATGTTAGGTTGCTATGCTGCTGTTTTCCTTACTGCATTATCAGCAGATCAGAGAAATCTGAATTAAATATGGGGAAAGTGTTGGCTACTACATGGATAATGACTACATAATGCGGACATCACAAAAGCATGCACACAAGGAACACACCCAAATCTACTTTAAACTGCGCTGGGTGCCCAATTTTAGTGTCTCCTGTTCTCTCCTGGGGGGCATTCTGGAAGCAGACCTGTGGCTTGGATTCACTCAGCAATTCCACCTCTGCAACTTCCCGGAAGGCCAGAATCAAAATCAGCAGGCAAACCAGTTTCACGCTACAATGTAGAAACACACAAGGTGCCTGGAAGCGACAAGACCCTTGCGTTTCTGGCACTAGAGCGAAAACAACCTAACCAACATGATACAAAATCGAGGGGATTAAGGCATTACAAGGCAGAGAGGGGATTGTTGTTGTAAAGGAAATGCCAGTCAATGAAACCAGAGCAAAAAAAAACATACAATTGTGCAAGGAGCCATTAAAGAGGGAGGACCACCGTATCCATTAGTAAATGAAAGAGCAAAATGCATGACGTCGTCACTTGCATCCACTCCTAAGCAGGAGAGAGTGATAGAAGAGAAAAGTAGGCAACACCATCTGGTTCTCTATTTCCCTTGCTGTTTACAAGAGCCTTGGCCAATCCAGGATGTAGCTCCTGCAAACCCTCTTTCATCCAACCATCCTTTCATTCATTCTCCCTCCAGGGATTATCAGTCTCCTTGGACACCATGCCATGCCATGGCTTATTCAAATGGCTGCAAATTCTGATGAATTTTTGTTGTTATCAAGGGGACAGTCACCAATGGAAAGCTGTTTTTCTCCCCAATTCCTACTCAGGGCTGCCTCTGGCACAAACAGCACCCCCAAGCAAGGGTTGTTTTTGCCCAGAGACCCTTTATTAATTCTACTTTTAAATGGCAGCCATGCAAATCATGCATCAAAGGCGTGAAACAGGCTGCAAATGCAACAAGATGCATGAATTTTATCACATTTCTCCACCATTCATGCCTTTGATACATAATGTGCATGCATGATTGATTCCTGTCCTATAAGATGACAGATTTGCACACATGGATCTGATCACAATAGTTCAGATGCACCTTGTGTGTGCAAAATGGGCCGTGATGTTGTAATTTCCCCCCTTGAATTAAAAACAAGCGAGCATTAATGCAATGTAGGCCAGCTTTATAAGTAGATGAACAGTTTGTGCTAATCCTTTCAGCTGCTGAGTGGATCGTTTGTTTGTTTATTTATTACATTTATATTTCATTGCTATATTTAGAACAACCCGGTATGGTTGGTGATGCTGAGAAATCATGATTCACCCAAGGTCACTCAGGAAGTTTTGTGGGTGAGAGAGGGTTTAAACTAGAGTCCTCGAGTCCAAGACTTTAAAAAATGATTTACTTATACAAAATACAAACCAGCTAGGGAGGTGATCCCTGGGCCTAGGCTGACATTCCATGAGAGGCTTGGGCGGTGACAACATGAGAATAGGGCCTTCTCTGTGGTGGCTCCATGTTTGTGGAATTCTCTCCCCAGGAAGGCTCACCTGGCGCCTTCCTTACATATGTTAGGTGCCATTGCTCTACAATCAGGCCTTTGGCCATTAGCAATCTTTGGCCCTTTTACGTGGGGTTTTTGGTCTAACTTTTGACTGATTTTACCTGGCTGTATTGTATACAGTGGTACTTCTGGATGCAAACGGGATCCATTCCGGAACCCCGTTCTCAACCAGAGTGGTACGCAACCTGAAGTGCCAAATGTGCGCATGCTCGCTGCACGATTCAGCGCTTCTGTGCATGCGTGTGGCGTCATTTGGCGCGTCTGCACATGCACAATTTGCCGAACTCGGAAGTAACCCATTCATAACCCATGATGTATGCAACCTGCAGCGAACGTAACAAGAGGTATGACTGTATTGTTAAGTTGCTTAGAGACTTAAATAAAACAACTAAGAAATTTAATGAATAACAATAACAATAATAATTCCAACTATACTGACACTCTACACTACACTGCTTCTCTGCTCATGCTGACTGCTGGATAGCTCAGTCAGTAGAGCATGAGACTCTGAATCTCAGGGTCGTGGGTTCGAGCCCCACATTGGGCAATGTTTCCCTGCATTGCAGGAACCCTTGAGGTCCCTTCCAACTCTGCAGTTCTATGATTCTACATTTATTGAGTGCTCAGTTGGGTCACCTGGCCCTGAACCTGGTCCTTAGTCCACCTTCATGGGAAAGCTAATTTAACGCATATGTTTGAAATCATGAAGGGTAGAGATTCTTCTTCTTTGGATCATAGGTAGATGTCTTAATACTGAGTCAAACCAATGGTCCATCCAGCTCAGTATTGCCCACACTGGCTGGTAGCAGCTCACAGAGGAATTAGTTCCCAGCCCTAACCTGAAGATTCTGGGGTGTTATACCACTAAGCTAGAACTCTTTTCTGCTTCCCCTCCTCCAAACACATGGGAGGGGTTTGTTTTTTTAACCCACTTAACATGGAACCACACACAGCCCAAAAATAGTTGTTTGTGCAAGCAAACAAGGGTGTTAAATTGCTGGTGGTAAACAATGGCACTCCATTGCTCAGTCTTATTTGTTGATAGCAGGTTACTCTGTTATAAGCATGGCCAAAGTACTGGGCGTGAAGGCAGGGAGAAGAAGCTGACACATAACTCCCTCCATGATTCTTGCTCTACCATTAGGGACAGAGGAAGCTGCTTTATATGAGTCTGAAGAAGTGTGCATGCACACAAAAGCTCATACCAATGACAAACTTCGTTGGTCTCTAAGGTGCTACTGGAAGGAATTTTTTACATCCATACATTTTTTTTTATTTTTTTTCTGCTTTATATTGAAGGATTGGAGGGTGGATGGTGGCTAACAGATTGAGATTGAATCCTGACAAGACAGAGGTACTGTTTGTGGGGGACAGGAGGTGGGCGGGTGTGGAGGACTCCCTGGTCCTGAATGGGGTAACTGTGCCCCTGAAGGACCAGGTGCGCAGCCTGGGAGTCATTTTGGACTCACAGCTGTCCATGGAGGCGCAGGTCAATTCTGTGTCCAGGGCAGCTGTTTATCAGCTCCATCTAGTATGCAGGCTGAGACCCTACCTGCCCGTGGACTGTCTCGCCAGAGTGGTGCATGCTCTAGTTATCTCTCGCTTGGACTACTGCAATGCGCTCTATGTGGGGCTACCTTTGAAGGTGACCCGGAAACTACAACTAACCCAGAATGTGGCAGCTAGACTGGTGACTGGGAGCGGCCGCCGAGACCACATAACACCGGTCCTGAAAGACCTGAAAGATCTGGAATAGGTAGAGGAGTCTGATCTTGGAAAGGTTTTTAGAATAACTACTGGAAAACTTTGTACAGTAGGTTACATTCCAGCCATGCAAAAGCCAGAGGTTTCTGAAGGAACATCTCCACCCCCATCGTTCTGCCCGGACACTGAGGTCCAGCGCTGAGGGTCTTCTGGCGGTTCCCTCGCTACGAGAAGCCAAGTTACAGGGAACCAGGCAGAGGGCCTTCTCGGTAGTGGCACCCACCCTGTGGAATGCCCTCCGACCAGAGGTCTAAGAGAACAACAATCACCAGACCTTTAGAAGGCATCTCAAGGCAGCCCTGTTTAGGGAAGCTTTTAATGTTTGATTTCTGTATTTTAATGTTTTGTTGGAAGCCGCCCAGAGTGACTGGGGGAACCCGGCCAGATGGGCGGGGTATAAATAATAAATTATTATTATTATTATTATTATTATTATTATTATTATTATTATTATTATTATATGAGCCAGACCTTTTGATCCATTGGGCTTGCAACAGTGGCTCTCAAGTGTTTCAGACAGAGGAAACTCCCCATCTTGCCTGGAGATGCAGGCAATTGAACCCGGGATCTTCTGCATGCACAGCAGATGCTCCACTGCTGAGCTACTCCCCTTCCCGTTAAATGCCTGCAAATACTTTTAAACCGCAAACACCATTAAATGCCTGCTAACACGTGTGGGAGAGGGCTGTTCTTTGCACTGGAGCGGAATCCTGAGAACAGCCCTGTGTGATGCAAACTCTCCTGTCCTATCCGTTGCCAGTGAGCTGAGCTATTTATAAAGAGCTCTCCCGGCAGCTGGCAAGGGATTTGGAAGGATATGGGGGGGGGGAAAGGCGCATCTGTGACGTTGGCCAGGTAGGCAGAAGTTCCTGTGCCGATGGTATGGCACGTCTTCCCTAGCAATGTTGCAGTTGGATGCCTTGTTGCTGCCCCTCCATCGCTACTGGATCTTGCTCTGCACAGGCTCTCCAAAAATGCAGTTTGGGGGTTTCTCTCCTGCTTTTTTTCTGGACGACTGCAATGCACTTGCAGAAAGCACAGAGACTTCCCCGTCTCCCTCAACAAGTGCTAGTGACCAGTAATGTGAACATTATTCCAAAAGCCTCACACAGCACCTGACACAAATGTACCCTACCACCCACGTACCTGCTAAGATCCCAGGGAACTTTCCGAGAGCATCATCCTAGCAACACAGATACGTCTGAATTGCTTTCTCCGCCCACACTGCCTTTCCCCTCCCCAATTCCTTTCAGAAGTGGGGGGATTCCTGCTTTTGCATTGCAGTCACCTGAGCATCTTGCCGTTTTTCTGCTTTTCTCGCAGATTGTACTGCTAGCCTGGTTACTGGGGCAACGCCGAGAATAACAATTCCTGGTCTATTCTCGTCAACTCCAGGGTACCAACGGCTTACTATTATGTGGGGCAGAACTGGCCTCTGGAATTCCTCAAAATGCCCAGCAGCTTAGGTGACTATTTTTTTAAAAAATCAGACAAATTTGTCTAGTTAACCAAACAGTTCTGCTGAATTCTCACCCCCAACCAATCTCAATGGATGAGAAAAGAAACTGCAGTCAAAAGATTATGAAGGGGGAGAGATTTTGGTGAGATTCTCATCAGTGGAGGTGCTGAGATTTTTTTGTGTACTAGCTTTACTTTCAAGGTGGTTCAAGGGGTGTTTGTTAGCCTCCTTTTATTTCCTTTCTACAAACCTCCTCTGCCGATCTGAGCTCTGCAGCAGGTTTCCTGAAAACCCCATGACGTTCTCAGCTGGGCTTTCCTGTAAGTATGGGCGGCAGGCTTACTACATGCCTGATAGTAAAACATATGGTCTCCGCCACCGCCTCCTCCTTCCTCTTCTTCTCAGTGCAGTATTTTTACTTTTAGAGAAACCAGCGTACCAACCTCAGGCTCCTGGTAGCCAGCCTCCTTGGCTTCTTTTGAAGCGCAAGGGATAACATCAGAAGGTCATTTCTGCCATGGGGCTTTTTGAGAGTGAGTAGGAACATAAGTACAGTAGCTTCCTTACACAGAGTGGCAGTGGCTCTGCAGGATTTCAGGCTGGGGTTTCTCCCAGACTTACGTATAGATTCCAGGGGTTGAACATGGGACCTTCGGCATGTAAACCACATGCCTGGCCACAGAGTTATCAGCTGTGGCTCCTTCATATACAAAGGCAGTATATTTCTGTGTACCTGGTGTTTGGTATAAACAAAAGCAAGGTGGTCATCTTCTGAGCTTTCAGTGGTATCTGTCTAATACAGGCACCCCCAAACTGCGGCCCTCCAGATGTTTTGGCCTACAACTCCCATGATCCCTAGCTAACAGGACCAGTGGTCGGGGAAGATGGGAATTGTAGTCCAAAACATCTGGAGGGCCGAAGTTTGGGGATGCCTGGTCTAATAGAAGGGCAGCCTGGGAAGAGTCCTGAGGCTTGGACAGAGAGACTTGGGAGAGGGGTGTCCACATTTGGCCACCAGGTCTGAGGTTCCCCAACACTGCCATATACCATCACACTCACTGGCGGAGGAAGAGGAGTGGGGGGGAGTGCACCGCCCCTGGTAGCACAATCCCGGTGGGGAGCCATTGCGGCTGCCCCCCGCCCCCGCTGGGCACCATGCCCCCACAGGCGTGGTGCCACACCCCCAGGACACACGTCATGCCCCCTGGACGCACGCCAGCCCCGTCCCCGCCTGCTCTCCACCCCCACCCCCCAATGCCGGAGCATGAAGCTCTGCCACTGATCACACTGTGTACAAGCGCTATATAAATGCTAAGCCTGAGGTTCCCCCAACACTCCCATATACCAGGCATGTCCAACAGGTAGATCATGATCTACTGCCAGTGTGGTGTAGTGGTTAAGAGCGGTAGACTCGTAATCTGGGGAACCAGATTCGTGTCTCTGCTCCTCCACATGCAGCTGCTGGGTGACCTTGGGCTAGTCAAACTTCTCTGAAGACTCTCAGCCCCACTCACCTCACAGAGTGTTTGTTGTTGGGGGGGGGAGGGAAAGGAGAATGTTAGCTGCTTCGAGACTCCTTTGGGTAGTGATAAAGCGGGATATCAAATCCAAACTCTTCTACTGTTCTTCTTCTACTGGTAGATCTCAGAGTGTTCCTGGTAGATCCTGGTTGACCTCTGGCCCCTCAGCGATCTTCTTACAAAAGAAAAAAAACCCCACTAACTTTGGCTTCCTAAAAAAAAGCTCCACAACTTTGCGTAGCTCTTTTTACGACAGTGGGTAGATCACTGCCAGTTTTTTTACCCACTGCCAGTGGGTAGATCATTGCCAGTGAGTGGATCACAGTCTATTGAGAGTTGGACATCCCTGCCATCTACCATCACACTGTGGACAAGCACTATATCAAGGGAACCAGCATTGCCATAGTTCAAGTGGCACCTCCTTGAAGGAGGAAGGAAAAGGATGGAGTCATACCAACTTACGAAGGTGGACAGTGGGATTTCCCTGTATTCTGTCATCATGGCTATTGAGAATTCTCTCCCTTTTGCATTCTTCACTGCTATCTGCCTTCCTTCTTTTCTCTGGTCACAACAGTTGGGTCACGTACACAGAAGAGCCTATTTTCCACCTGGGTTCTACTCTGTTTTGTTTAGGCTGTTCCACACAGTTGTGCACTGCTCTGTGAGCTTCCTCTGCAAGTTGCATGCACAACTTGCGATGAGATTAAGAAAAAAAATATGCAAGATAGAAGAGGTGGGGGAAGGCGCCAAGGACAACGGCAGACAACCCAATGGGCGGAGGGAAGAAATGTGCTGACAAGGCCCCGAGAACAACCTCACTGGCACGAGAGAGCCTCCTGCTATGTGAGCAAGAGGCTTACTTTTGACTTGGCAGCGTTCTTAAGAACAGGCAGCAGCATGCCAAGATGGCACAGTCCCTGCTCCAGCTTTGACCAGGGCTGAGCCAAGCTAAGCTGGACTATTGACAAGTCATTTCCCAATGTATCAGCACTGCAAAACTTGGTGAGTAAATTACAGGTCCTGCTCCTCTGCAATCCACACCTTCTCTAATATACAACTTGTGTGACTCATCTGGGGAAAATCTCTTAATATGAATACTAATTCAGCCCACCTAGCTCTTCCAACCAAGCCATGCCCACCTGCCCTACACCTGATGTCACATATGATGTCAGGGATAATAAGGCAGGTAAAGATGGTGTGGGTCCAAAAGGCGTAGCCAGTCAGCTGATCAGCAGCATTTGCAAACCCTGTGGGCTGGGCTTTGCAAGCACCAATGATCAATAGGATCAATAGGAGTATAGCATCTAGATCAAGGGAAGTAATAGTACCACTGTATTCTGCTCTGGTCAGACCTCACCTGGAGTACTGTGTCCAGTTCTGGGCACCACAGTTCAAGAAGGATATTGAAAAGCTGGAACGTGTCCAGAGGAGGGCAACGAAAATGGTCAAAGGCCTGGAAACGATGCCTTATGAGGAACGGCTTAGGGAGCTGGGTATGTTTAGCCTGGAGAAGAGAAGGTTAAGGGGTGATATGATAGCCATGTTCAAATATATGAAAGGATGTCATATGGAGGAGGGAGAAAGGTTGTTTTCTGCTGCTCCAGAGAAGCGGACACGGAGCAATGGATTCAAACTTCAAGAAAGAAGATTCCACCTAAACATTAGGAAGAACTTCCTGACAGTAAGAGCTGTTCGGCAGTGGAATTTGCTACCAAGGAGTGTGGTGGAGTCTCATTCTTTGGAGGTCTTTAAGCAGAGGCTTGACAGGCATCTGTCAAGAATGCTTTGATGGTGTTTCCTGCTTGGCAGGGGGTTGGACTGGATGGCCCTTGTGGTCTCTTCCAACTCTATGATTCTATGATTCTATCAGCTGATCAGAACAGCTTGCAAAGTGCTGGGCACTGGGTTTTGCAAGTGGAAGCGCTATGCATGGAGCTTTGATTTCAAACCACAGCACTGTGGTGTCAGATGACTGACAGATGGGCAGCTCCTCTCCCCTGTCCAACTTGGAGATAAGGATGCAGCCCTTCAGCTGAATCCAGCAGCACACTACTGACTTCCAGTGATTAATTTGGGGTGCCTGATAATCAATTTTGATCTGCATTTCCAAACAAGTTGGAGGAAGCAGTTAATTGTCTCTTAGCAATTTATCATAGCATCTTCAGAGATGCACATGCACCAATAAGAAGCCCCATGAAGTAACCAAAGATGGCATCTGCCATCATTTTCCTGAACTGCAAGAGGGTGTGTTGCTACAGTAGTGTTCCAGAGAATGTAAAGCATAGAGGTTAGGAAAACTGAGCTACAAAGTGGGAGGTCTTTGAGTTCAAATCTTGCCTCTGCCATTAATTCTTTGCACAGGCCTCCCCCTGCCCAGCTTTTGATCTCAATATGAGCAAAATAATATAGACCTACCATATAGGGCTGATCATTACAAAAAGATAACGGACGTGAAGTGCTGAGAAGAACCAAGTTCTTTACAAAAGGTAGGTGGTGTTATGAATAAATGTGAAGATCTAGAATGTTCATTTATGGCAGAAACAGACTCCACACTCTCAGTCCCCATCTATTGTTGTTGTCATTAGTACATGACAGAAGGAACAGCTCTATTCACAGTTCACACTACTCACGTGTGTTATGTAAAGCTGTGACAAGTCTGCTGGAGTGTGGGGAAAACGGGAGCTGGAATTGTACTTAGATATCAAGTTCTTTTGTTCTATCTTGCTTCAGAGCCCTCTTCAATAACAAACCTCAGGCTAGTGCAAATGAGAGAGAACAAGACATTCTGAGAAACCTGTGTGTAGCACTTCACTGTTCATTGGTGGAGCTTAAAGTCTGTGTGATCTGAATCACAGCTGTTTGCTACTTAGGGGACCATGTGCTTTTCAACTGGTCAGGTTTCTATTATTGAGACCCAGCAAATGGATGCTTGTGCGAGAGTTGGCCAATCTCACCTCCATGCTTGTCCCTTCAAAAACAAGAGAGAGTACCATGTCTTCCTGCCAGCTAGTTTCATCAAAAGTGCCATCAAATGGTCATTTCTTCATAAAGGGCATCATCACCATAGAATGGGTGACAGACCTACCTTTGAAAAACCAACATGCATTTTGTTTTTCTACTCTGTCCTGGTTTCAAAAAAGGCTTGTTGGTAAATCCTGATGATGTGGAATTTCTGTGAGGCCAGTGTCATGACCACAAAACGGGTAAGGATCTATTAAGGTGGGCCGTATTGCTGAATCCTAAAGTGAAAAAGAGTTCCAGATAAGGTACAAGGAGGGTTCTAATACATATGGTGAAAAATGGGTTGAGTTAGTATTTCCAAGGACTGTGGTAGGATGAAAGGTGGTGAGGGGGTGGGATGGCACAAGGTGGTTGTGGAGAGGATGGACATTTTAGGTGATATATATGATTGATTGATTGATTGATTGATTATGGTTCTTGACCAGCACACATAAATATGCAATACATAAAACAATAAAAGAAAAACAGTAATAATCTAAAAGTAGGCAATAAATATCGGTTTTAACAATTGTTTAAAAGAAAACTGATTAAAAGGAGTGTTACTACTTAGGGAGGTAAAGGTAAAGGTAAAGGGACCCCTGACCATTAGGTCCAGTCGTGACCGACTCTGGGGTTGCGCGCTCATCTCGCATTATTGGCCGAGGGAGCCGGCGTATAGCTTCCAGGTCATGTGGCCAGCATGACAAAGCCGCTTCTGGCAAACCAGAGCAGCACATGGAAACGCCGTTTACCTTCCCGCTGTAGCGGTTCCTATTTATCTACTTGCATTTTGACGTGCTTTCGAACTGCTAGGTTGGCAGGAGCTGGGACCAAGCAACGGGAGCTCACCCCAGCACAGGGATTCGAACCGCCGACCTTCTGATCAGCAAGCCCTAGGCTCAGTGGTTTAACCACAGCGCCACCTGGGTCCCCTACTTAGGGAGGTAGACTACAGCAATTAATAACACTGGGTCCTCTTTAGCTAGTCCTGAAGATGTTCTGAAGATATTTGGACACTGCTAATTAGATTAGACCGAATTTTTATGACTCTAGCACAGAATTTGGCTACCTTCGCTGACACATTAGCGTTATCGTCGGAAAGAAGCCACTCTATATAGAAATTATCCGAGCGTCCAGGTAGCTCTGCCAGTATAGTGTGGATAAGCTCGCCTCGCACCTCCTCGTAGAAGCAGCATCGCAAAAGTATATGGCCGATAGATTCCACTTCTCCTGATCTGCACAGGCAGCATCTCTCACATAAAGGGATCCGTTTGTACTTCCCCTGGAGAACTGTTGAAGGCATTATGCGGTTACGGGCCAAAGTGAATGCTCTTCTATGAGAGGGTATTTCCAGGTGGAATAAATATCTGGTTGGGCGGGCCAAGTATCTCCTTTCCTCCTCAATTAGAAAGTGAGGTACTTTACTCAAATCCTTTTGTCTTTCTATATCTATAATCCTCTGTTTAATAAGGGTCTTTGCTGTATTAAGATCACGTGACATAAGGCTGGATGGATTGAGGCCTATATTCAGCATCTTATTCACTATGGTCTTGCTCCAGAGGGATTGATAGTTATCTTTCACTAGCAACAGAAGTAGGCCCTGAGGGTTCATGTTAAGTTTCAGCCATAGATTACAAGCCTGCATCCACACTCTGGCCTCCACGCAGGTCAGGCCTGTTTCTAATCGTATGGCAGCGTTTGACACACACATGGGGGCATTTGTAAAGCCGCTCTAAGGAATTTGGACTGTACTCTTTCGGCTGTCGTCAGACACACACACACACACAGATAGAGAGAGCGAGAGAGAGCGAGAGAGAGCGCTAAGCATCGCCATGCTTGGCTTTATCCACCCACCAACCTGACCTACCTCCCAACCTTTTGCCAACCCTTCTTCCCTCACACTGGACAAACCTTCCTCCCTTCACACCTCACCCACCTTTCACCTATCCCCTCAAAACTTGCCCCAAACCCTTCCCACTCTCTTTCCAGCTTGCCCCAAGTCCCTCTGCTCACAGCTTGCCACAACTCCCATACTCTTTTAAAGAAGGGGGAGGTGCTTCAGAGTGGTTTTCGCAAGTGCTGTAAACCTTACCTGGGTTGCCTGCTAGCCTGTCATCATGTTGGAGTTGGCATGGCTGCATATCGAAGCATGACAACAACCTTACATTTTTATGTATATAGGAAGAAAAAGTCCACACACAAATCTGACAGCTTTTTAGAGGGAATTTCTGATAACATACACATGCTGGTATACATTTTCTCCTAATATACTAAATTATTCTATGCTATATTCACTAATATAGCTCAGTCCCAGCTCCTGCCTACCTAGCAGTTCGAAAGCACGTCAAAGTGCAAGTGGATAAATAGGGACCGCTACGGCAGGAAGGTAAATGGCGTTTCTGTGTGCTGCTCTGGTTCGCCAGAAGCGGCTTTGTCATGCTAGCCACATGACCTGGAAGCTGTACGCAGGCTCCCTCGGCCAATAACGCGAGATGAGCACCGCAACCCCAGAGTCGGTCACGACTGGACCTAACGGTCAGGGGTCCCTTTACCTTTTATATATATTCACTAATAGATGCATCTTTAGGCATACTTTCACCTAGTACACATTTTTGTAGTTACATTTTTCTAAAATTTGGAGAGGTGTGAATTTTGAAGGACAGCTGTGGTTTGGTTTGCACACCGTTTCTGGAAGTGCAGATAAGGTAGGTTCATCAAACCATACCAAACTTCTTCCCCATCCTTATTGTTGCAAAACACACACACACACACACGAGTTCCAATCTGGTGCTAATAAGTTGTTTTGGCTTTTCGCCGAAAAGTACAGAAATGTCTGCAGCTGGGCCTGAGCTGGAACCCCTGCCAATTTATTTCTGGTAAGAAATGGTTACAGAAATTGCTACTGAAAAACAAAGCCTTCTTGGATGCCAGGTTACCCTATCAATTTTCATGCTCCAAACGGTAACACAATAATCTGATGTTTTGAGCTATAGCTCAGCAGCAATCGCTGTACCATGCCCGTCAGCGCTTTGATAAGGAACAACGAAAAGCGATACCAAGCTATTCAGCATTTTTAATGGGCAACGATGAGGATTTATCCTAGGATCCGAACAAACGGGCAAACTACCAACTCAGAAAATAGTTTCTATCAACATCCTCTCCCCGCCCCCCGCAAAAAAGCACCCCCAAAATTCAAAGAAAGGACCTGCATGTTTGTTGAGAAAGCATCATTTGTTCTCATAAGCTCACTTGCTGATTTTTTTTCATGGAAGTTTCCATGATGGGAAAAACAAGCCACGCTTAAAACTGAGAACTGGATTGTCTCATCAGCAGCAGGAGTTGCTGTGGCAAAACCCAAAGAAAGGAAGCACCTGAGAAAAAACAGAACCAACAGCTCAGCGCAAACAACAGTACTGAACAGAACTGAGAGGGTCAGTGAAAATTTGGAGGGCTATTTTCCATTCTGCTTCAATTGGTACATTCATCTCGAAAGTGATATCACTGCAAAGCCAAATCTGCACAGTCCTAGATTTCAGCATTTCAGCTCCTTTGCCTTTCCTCCCTTGTGCCACCAGATACCTCTGTGACAGGATATTTATAAGCCCAGGGACCCTTTTGACCTCTTCTTATGTAAAGTCCCCCGGCAAAATAAACTTTCTGCGCCCCTTGGGAAATAAGTCCTGCTCAGTATAAAGAGGTCACCAGGGAGGCCTCCGAAAGGTCAGACACTTTCATAATCATAAAACATGAGCAATCGATGGAAAATGGACGCAGCCAAGGTTTGA
This sequence comes from Zootoca vivipara, assembly GCF_963506605.1. Taxonomy (NCBI): domain Eukaryota; kingdom Metazoa; phylum Chordata; class Lepidosauria; order Squamata; family Lacertidae; genus Zootoca; species Zootoca vivipara. The sequence goes on along the minus strand of NC_083282.1, from coordinate 84,302,024 downwards.
CCCAACCTCCTTGTAATTAAACAGAAACAATAAGGCATAGCTACATCAGATATGTTGCGCACGTTCCATGTTGCATTGGTAAACCAAATAAGATCACACTGAAAAACGTTGGGGGAGGGCAAAAATGTAATCTGCAAAGCCGTTGTAATAAAATAAAACTGAAGTAAGATTCGGTTAAAGGCAAGCATCTTCTTATTACTTCTCCTTTAGTGAAAAGGCTGTAGCTCAGTGGTACAGCATCTGTTTTGCAGGGTTCCTGGTTCAATTCCCAGGTAGGGCTGGGAAAGACCCTTGTCTCAAACTCTAGAGAGTCGTTCCCAGTTAGTACAGACAATGCAGAGCTTCCAATATGTTTTTCTGTTTGTTGTGTGTGTGTGTGTGTGTGTGTGTGTGTGTGTGTGTGTGTGTACAGTAAATGATGTAGCAGATCTGTATCCGGATTGTATCACTTTATTCTCAACATGGGGGCGTGTCATATAAATCAATATTACTCTATTTTTTTTAAAAAAATAACCATCTACTGTGTTTCTCACATTATAAGACATGTCTTATATTTATTTTTTCCTCAAAAAAACACACTATGGCTTATTTTCAAGGGATGTCTTATTTTTTTCCTCCTCCTCCTCCTGCCGCGGCAGGCATTGCTGCTGCGCCTATCACTATGTCTTATTTTCGGGGTATGGCTTATATTCTTTGAATGCTTAAAAATCCTGCTATGGCTTATTTTATGGGTATGTCTTAAAATATGAGAAACAGGCAGAAAACTGGCATGTCAATAATCTGGTGTGAGGATTTTGTTGTTCACACAAGCTCTCAATCATGTGACACACACACACACACCTCCCCGCTTACAAGCTGAACTGGTACACCTTGCCTTTGTTTGCGAGAACTAGGCCTCTAACCTCACCTTTATCCCACCATTTCCCCTCGCAATAACGTGCACGTTCTTGTCACCCGGCCTCCCGCCAATATTCCTGAGGTAATTCTGGTGCAGCGCAAAAATGAATAAATAAATGAATTAAACAATTTGAGATGGATAAAAAGCACGCTGCGCTGTACAGATTGACCCACTTTTTTCAGGACAAACGCAACGAAGCAGCAACCGTGTATTCCTGAGGGGGGTATTAGGATTCAGTTTTGGCAGTCTCAATGAGATGGGAGGCTAGCTCGGTGCTCTGTGAGGACGCTGCCGTAAATGTAATACACGGAGATTCCCTAGCAGAAATCCCCTTCTAAGATGACGCCTCATTAAATCTTCAGTAGAGCAGGGAAGGGGAACCTGCTTCCCTTCTGATGGTGTTTCTCCAACTCCAGCTCCCATCAGCCCCACACAGCATGGCCAGTGATTAAGGCAGAAGGGAGTTGTATTTGTTTATTATTTGTATGGCAAACCCTTCACCAAATGATCCCAGGACGATTCAGGACAGGCAAAAGAAAGCACTTTTCCAAGCAACACATTGTTAAAACTATGGAATTTGCTCCCAGAAGATGTTGTGATAGCCACCAGCTTGGGTTGGGTTGGGGAGATTTATGTAGCATCAGAATATCAGTGGCTGCTAAGCAGGATGGCTATTTTACCTCCAGTGTCAGAGGAAGTATCCCTCTGACTGCCAGTTCCTGAAAATCAGAAGTGTGGGCAGCGCTGCTGCACTAATGTCCTGCTTTGAGATTTCCCATACATCTGGTTGGCCACTGGGAGAAGTGGATGCTTAACTAGAAGGGACTTTGGTCTGATTCAGCAGAGCTCTTGAGTTGTGTGTTGCTGTTTAGTCATTTAGTCGTGTCCGACTCTTCGTGACCCCATGGACCGGAGCACGCCTGGTACTCCTGTCTTCCACTGCCTCCCGCAGTTTGGTCAAACTCATGTCTTGAGTTCTTACAGAGAGCTAAAGGTTCTTCAGCCTTGGTGTAAAGGTTGACATGGAGGATTCCTAGGTGAGAGATCCCCATGAAGGCAGAGAGAGCTTCAGGTACTGGGGGCTTGGGAAGAGCTTTCTCTTCCATTCAAAACTGTTTTACTCATTGGCACAGCAGGGTGATCATAGCAAGATGAAATTTTGGGTCTTAGCGTCTGATATAAGATCTTGATACTTGTCAAAATGAGACACTCTGCATATGTTTAGAGGTGGCACCTTCTTGTTTTTCACACATTCAAGGATTGAGCCCTGATATTGACAACATGGTGTTGGGCCTCAGTGTTTGCCTTTATTTTTAGAACTAGAACCAGGGCCTTCTCAACTGGCCCCAACCTGGTGGAACGCTCTGTCTCCTGAGACCAGGGCCCTGCGGGACCTGATTTCTTTCCGCAGGGCCTGTAAGACAGAGTTGTTCCGCCTGGCATTTGGTCTGGAGCCAATCTGATCCCCTCCCCCATTTTCCCTTTCTTTTCCCCTTTTGTATGAGGCTGCATTTTTCATTTTAATGTATTTAGTCTTGCTGCTGAGTTGTATTTTAATTAGTTGTTTTATATTTGGTGTTAGCGGCTCCGAGCCCGGCCTTGGCTGGGGAGGGCGGGATATAAATAAAAAATTAATAATAATAATAATAATAATAATAATTATTATTATTATTTACCAGACAGTGATAGATCAGTGATTTGTATAAAGAAGATCCCAGGTTGAACCCTGTCATCTCCAGCTGACCTCTGCCTGGTTGCTGCCTGTAGTCAGAAGGGGAAATTCTAGGCTAAAGAATCTGCTGAATTCTGAGCTGTCCTCACTGTCATCACATGATGGCATCAGGTCTGACTGTAGCCTGAACACAGTGGTGTAGCAAGGGAGGGCGACGGGGGCGGGTCGCCCCAGGTGCCACCCTGGAGGGGGGGTGACACTTGGCGTCCCCCCCCCACTGGGGAACATTTTTTCCCCTGTTGCATGAGATTTTTCTGTTGTTGTTGTTGTTATTGTTGTTGTTTAGTCGTGTCCGACTCTTCATGACCCCATGGACCAGAGCACGCCAGGCACTCCTGTCTTCCACTGCCTCCCGCAGTTTGGTCAAACTCATGTTCATAGCTTTGAGAACACTGTCCAACCATCTCGTCCTCTGCCGTCCCCTTCTCCTAGTGCCCTCAATCTTTCCCAACATCAGGGTCTTTTCCAGGGAGTCTTCTCTTCTCATGAGGTGGCCAAACTATCGGAGCCTCAGCTTCACGATCTGTCCTTCCAGGGAGCACTCAGGGCCGATTTCCTTCAGAATGGATAGGTTTGATCTTCTTGCAGTGCATGGGACTCTCAAGAGTCTCCTCCAGCACCATAATTCAAAAGCATCAACTCTTCGGCGATCAGCCTTCTTTATGGTCCAGCTCTCACTTCCATACATCACTACTGGGAAAACCATAGAGATTTTTCTACTGTTCTTATATGTTCTTTCAATGCTGATTTCATATCTGAAGTCGGTTTTGTTCTGTAAGCTTTAGGGTTTTTGTTTTTGTTTTTTGCAATTCATGTTTTTCACTTTTCACCAGAGCCAGAGCCACATGGGGGGGGGGGTGACAAAAAAAAAACTGCACCGGGTACCACTTGGGCTTGCTACACCTCTGTGAACACTGCCAGATCCAGGCTGGTGCATCTATTTGCCTGCCACTCAGTTAAGCCCCACCACTGCTTGGCTGGGGGGATTGGATTGGATTGTAACCTGGCGTAAGGCAAGTTCTTATGTATTGGATGGTTGTGTCATGTGTGAATCAGATCTAAGGGACTAAGAACTGAGCTTACAACCTGTGGCTAGACATTTGCTAAGCGCCGTCTGTTTGCCCCGTTGTGCTTGCACTGTCTTCCTCATCTCTCCAAAGAGAGAGAGAGAGCAGTTCCACACTTTCTATGGCTTGCTGTGCCCAAGACTTCTGGATTAATTCATTGTCTTGGCTGCACTACAATATAAATTGGCTAAAAATGTCATCTATTTTTAGTCCATGTCCTGGACACAAATTGCTGCTCACACGGAGCAAAGCACACACGCAACCTAGGAGCAATCTTTAAGGCTCTGGGAACCAGAGGGCATGCCAAATGATGCTCCTAAACCTAAGGGAAAATACAGCACAACAGTTTCTGTAACCAAGCTCTGGAGAAGCTTCCTAGCCCAGCCCAGCCTAAGATGGAAGCAGTTGCTTTTATTTCATAAGCTCCAACATTTCTTCAAAGAAAATAGGGATGTCCTACTCCATAATGAACATTATTTTTTATTATTTATACCCTGCCCTTCTGACTGGGTTGCCCCAGGCACTTCCAACAAATACGTATAGAAATATAATAAAACATTAAAAATCTTCTCTATACACAACTGCCTTCAGATGTCTTCTAAAGTTTGTGTAGTTACTTATATGCTTCGCTCGGGGGTCACATAACTCCACACCCTCCAACATTTCTCTGATGAAAATAGGGACGTCCTAAGGAAAAGTGGGACATTCCGGGATCAAATCAGAACCCGGAACAGTTTCTGTAAATCCAGGACTTCAATGGAAGAAGGTAAACGAATGGGCATTGATGAAAACAGGCTTTCCCTGAACCATTAGATTGACTCAAGTTTTTATTTTTTTTTGTTTTAAATCCCTGGGAAGCTTTGTTATATACTGTTGATTTATTGCTTTTAGATTATCTTTTTTTGTTTTAATGGCGGTTATTGTTTCTTTGCTAGACAAAGCTTGGGGAGTATAAAAATCTCAAGCAGTTTATAAATGCTTTCAAATCATTCAATGAGCAATAAGTGAGGGGAAATGGGTAACTTTTGGAGAAGGGAGTCCCTTGAGTGCATTTAGTCAAGCTTCCCTACCTGCAAAAAAAAAAGAGGGGGGGAACTGAGCGATATGATTTAAGTATTGTTATCCCCCCTTTCGGCCCAAAGAGAGCCCCCAAGGCAGCTCACAACTTTTTAAAAACGCAGCAATCCAATACAAAAATAAAATAAAAACATTTGAAAAGGGCTGAAAACTAACAAATGCCGGAGTCGACTGAAGTAATCTATCTACAGGAGAACAAGCGCCTCAGATCGGACCAAAGGGCTGGGAAGATAAAAGCATTTCGCAACGTGCCAAAAAAGCCATCAAGGAAAGGACCACTCCAGCTTTCGGGCTGCGTGAGGAAGCTTCCCCAGAGCTTGCTTAGACAAACTCTTGGGCTGCACGGCTTCCTTTTCCAAAAGCACAGGAGCATCGCTGGGCAAGCCTGTTGATCTTAAGAGCCTTAGAAGTCCTCTGCGTGAGCTGCGTTTTGTGCCCATGACTTGAAACTAAAAATAGACTCAAGGGGAAAACTCTGCACATGTGGAGAACTCATCTTTCAATTGTGAAGTGCAGAAAGACCTCGTATTATTTTGGAGTTTACTAACAAGCAGATTGGTATTCAGAAACCACGTAATTATGAGTTTTGCCAGCATCTCTAGCAATAACCGTATTGCATCTCACCTGCCTTCGCCCCCCCCCCCAAGCAGCAAGCACCTAAAGTGTGGATGACAGATGAAAGTGCCCACAAGCTTCTCTGGTTGGTCACAGGATGCTGCCCCAGATATGCTTTTGGCCTGATCCAGCACAGCTCTTATGTTCCCATGTCCCTTTCTGTACATTGTGTGCACTCCCAGCCAGCTGTGCTGTAAATGGGTAACTGGAGCACTCGACTCCTTCCTGTATCAATTAAGGCTGCACACAAGTTAAATTCTCTGGGGGAAAGCCATGACTGTTTAAAGTGGTATCACAGTGCGTTAAATGTACGGTGTGTCTGTGGCCTAGGTTTCATCAATGCCCTTTCTCCAAAATTCATGATGTAACATTGCCCTTGTCAGGAATGTGGTGGCACCTCTAATTCCTGGAGAGCTTTGAAAATAATCTCTTTCTACTTCCACCGAGAAAATGAGAGCACTTTCAAGAAAAAAAAAGGGTGTTGTGTGTTGTGAGATGCAGAAGGGAACAGAGCTTTTTCAAGGCAGCTAACGTATTGTGAAAGTGCTTTGCAATGGACCAGCCAGACCAGCCCTTGTGGCACAGCGCAAGCATTAATACAATAAAGCAACCAACAGATACCTCATAAAATAAATATAGCTGCATCAAATCCTGAAGCAACAACCGCAGAGTTACTGCAAGGCCTTGGCACCAGGCCTCCGGAAGGTCCTTATACCACGCAGGATGACAGGAAGGCAACTGCAAGCCTGCAGAGTTCATAGCTAATGTGCTGTGCATCATGGGACAGACTTACTTGTGACTACTAATTAATATGTATGCTGCAAACAGGGGTGTCCACAGGAATTTTTCCAGAGTAGCAGGGGGCAAAGTAAAACACAGAAATGGAAGCAGGCTAGTTTCTAAGGTCACTTCCACATCAGACATAGCTTCCTCCAAAGAATCCTAAAGTGCCGGCAATTGTAGCTATGTAAATGGTAAACTACAGTTAACAGTGTTTTAAATGTGTGGGTGCAACATCACATGCAAACAATGAGAAGAGAGTGCCTCTACATTTTGCTTTGTGTCTCAGATTCTACAAATGCTAGAAACTTGTTGTTTTAAAAAATAAAAGTTGAGAATCTGTAGATTATGCTCGATCCAGCAAGGAATTGGCCACCCTTTGCCACTGCCCCCCCCACTCCTATGGCTGTAAGAAGCATGTGTTTCTTCAGGCACGAGTAGAAATCCTTGACTTCCCTATAAATATCTGTCGGCAATTGCAGAGGTGTCGGTGCAATCCCAAGCTGTCAGTCAGGTTGCAATATTTTTAGTAAACGGTGACAATATTACCTAAGGGTGATTTGTTCCTTCTAAGCACAGCCACTTGCATAAAAATACAGGGTTGTGTGACGGCCTGTCCTTCCTCCTTTGGGTATTTTTAGCCCAGAGGAATGGCAGTTTTTTGCCCAAAGATGACTCCTAGCAGGTAAGGATGCTGCTTGTCACATTGAGCATATTGATCAGCAGGGACAAGCGATCTCTTGCCTGCTGCTTCGTCTATCACTCTTGGGAACCAATTTGCATTGGGAAAATGTCACCAGAAACTGCCCGAAAGTCAAGGGCTCACATAATTGGAAGTTGGTGAGAGTAGCCAATGGCTGTCTTTGGAGGAACTCTTGGGACATGCTCACATTACAGCTGCACCTGGAGGTGCAAGGGCTGTTCCTAAACAAGGCAGGTAACTCTTTCCCCCAAGGAATACCTGTCCCAATATCAGGAGTCCATGCTAGTCCAACAAATACATGACACTTGCTTTTTACGTGTCACTCCCTCTCACCTGGTCAGTCATGGAAGTGAGCAAGGCACCTGTGTATTATGGATTGGATACATCTGCTACATGAACAAGCACAAGGAAGACATACCCTCAGAGAACTCAGCCTAGGAAAGGCTACAGTGGTACCTCGGGTTACAGATGCTTCAGGTTACAGACTCCTCTAACCCAGAAATAGTACCTCGGGTAAGAACTTTGCTTCAGGATGAGAACAGAAATCGCGCAGCGGCAACAGGAGGCCCATTAGCTAAAGTGGTACCTCAGGTTAAGAACAGTTTCAAGTTAAGAACAGACCATTTGAATTAAGTTAATAACCTGAGGTACCACTGTATTTGGAAATGGAAGCCGTTTTCTGTGCTTGGGTTCAAGAAAGATCCATCAGCCACGCTGCAAACAGAGTGGTCTGTGTTCAATTCGCAAAACTGCATGCACATCCCCTAATGTCGCCCCCCCCATTTTAATTTAACAAATATAATAATTGGTGGTGGTGGTAGGGAAACAGATAGGCACCCTGACATTTCTCTATGGGGAAAGTCTGACATAATTATGCCTTTTGAAAAACAGCAGCCGTGGTTTACAAAGGTGCAAGCTGTGAGAGAAATTGTTCACTCTCTAAGAACAGGTGTAAGAATTCACCCAGCCAAATCAGCTGTAGGTAGAGTATTTACATTGAATAAAGGGAATATCTGAATAACACATAATAAATTTATGGGACTTGTGGGTTTTTTTGTGTGAAAAATGTGGTGATGAGCACTTACTTGGGTGACTTTTAAAAAAGGAGCAGGCAGACTCTTGAAGGGCAGTGTTTGTCTACCATGCATTTACTGCCTTAGGTTCCACGACAGAAGAAAGTTAATCTTGATGGTGCTACTGAGACATCAAAGTCCATGGAAACCATAATTCCCATGGATCCTTTTACCTGAGAAGCTGCTGCGGCAGCACCAAAGGAAGGTACAATGGAGCCCCCAAAGTCAGGCCATGGTCTGCTAAATCTGGATTGGAAGTGAAAGGGGGCATTTGCTGGGATGGATAGAAGAAGAATCCCACTTTGACTTGGTTTCAACATTTGGGTGACTGTGCCCAAATAGGAATGGGTTTTTTTTGGGGGGGGGCACTTTGAAATTTGGTGCCATCACTATATTATGAAGAACAAGTCCTCCAAACGGAAAGCATTGCATTTGCACTGAATTGTGCTAAAACTCAAAATGATGAAATTAGAGGGTGGAATCCAACATCACACTAATATTATCATTCTGTCTGGGCAAGCATTTCTGCTTCCTGGATAGAATGATCATCCCTCTCTACCTCCCACAGGCTGTTCTGAGGGTTTCCAGAGCCAATTTTTGGGGGGTGCAAGAAGGGGTGAGAAGCCCCATAGCACTAGTCAGACTAATGCAACTATTTAGTTGAATCCAGCCCCATTATTTTTTTGACATTTTAGCAGCACCTCATAAAATGTAGCCCAAGTCTATTTATTTCTTACATTTTGTTTATTTAATTGTTGCATTTATATCCCCCATTTTCTCCAAGGAGTTCAGTGTGGTCTACATTGTTCTCCCCCTCCCCATTTAATCCACACAACAACCCTGCGAGGCTGGTTAGGCTAAGAAGCAGTAAAAATATCACTCACTTAGCTTCATGGCTGAGTGGAGATTTCATTCCTGGTCTCCCAGGTCCAAATCCAAGGGTCTAACCACTGGCAATTTTAAAATGTATGCTTTTGGTGTTAAATTTCCCCAGAGGCATTTCAGTGGCTCATTGCTCTCTCTCTCTCTCTCTCTCTCTCTCTCTCTCTCTCTCTCTCTCTCTCTCTCTCTCTCTCTCTCTCTCTCTCTCTCTGACTAAACACAAACCCTACTTTCAATTTGCACCTCTTATATCTGAACACACGACTCCGCCACAAGATAAAAACAAACCCAAGACTGTCATCTCTGATAGTTTTGGCTCTGATTCTTTGTTAATTTATATCCAAGATGGGCTGTAACCACTACAGACATTTACAGTCATTTTCTTTCCTGAACAAAATGATTGTATCCAGAGGGAACATTCTACATCTTTTGCTGTGGAGTTATTTGTGGATGCTAAGCAGGCTGGTCTTAGGTGCCCTCCAGTTGCAATATCTCATTTCTTTATTTGGGAGATGACACCATAGCTTAGCAATAGAGCACCTGCCTTGAATGCAGAAAGTATCGGCATTCCTAATAAAGAGGACCAGGCTGGTGCCATGAGTGCTGGAAGGAAGGCCGCTCCCTGCTGCAAGGCTTTATCTACCTGGCCTAGGGGCTGAAGCCCAGGCTCACCTTGAAAAGAGGCTCCTGGGACATTGCTAGAGCATCTCTTGGGTTGGAGCAACTGGCTAAAATGTTTTACAATGTTTTAAACAGTTCCCATTTTGGTTCCTCTGTTTTGTTTTTGCCAGGCTGGTGTTGGTTAAATGTTTAGTTGGGGTTGGCGGTTATTTTAATTTGGGTATAACTGTAAACTGTTTGTTATTCTTGGTTTCTATTGATTTATTGGGTTCTTTCTTACTTGAACAGAATATTCTGTTTCTTAGTGTTTGATGTTTTGTTGTGTTTTTATATATGCTGTAAACTGCCCAGAGTGGCTGGGGAAATCCAGCCACTGTCAGGATGTTGTCGGTATAAAGAGAAGGAAAAGTTTCTTACAGTCCTTTTTTATTTCAAACTTTACAGAGAGAGGCTATAGAACCCAGCCTCTTGGACAATGGCATTGTCCCAAGTGAATCTCCACCCCCACTCCTGTCTCTCCCACTTTCATCATCATCATCACCTCCTCTACGAGTGTCGCTAAGTGCCATCTGTCTTTAAGCTCTTTGCTCTCCTCCTTTTAAGGCCCGAGGGGTTCTGGGAGATGGAGGGTCTGGAATGCTTTCTAATGACAACGTGTCAGCTGGGTGTTGTTCCGGCTCTCACATGATTTCCCAGCTTTTCTCCTCATCTGCCTCTGAGCTGTGACCTGCCTCAAACCCCTGTTGTCTTCCTCTTCCTCCTCCTTGGAAGGGTCAAGGTGGGGAGGCGCTCTCCACCATTCCTCCTCTGCCAAATCCCTGACAGCCAGGTGGGCGGGTTATAAATTACTTACTTACTCACTCACTTACTGCAGCAGGCCTCAGGTGACAGGATGAGAGCCTTAGCTCTGAGGAGCCACCTATAAACTGTAAACCGACAACTAGTAAAAGACAACCTCCTATATTCCTATTTGGATATCCCAACTAGAGCCCAACATCTCAATAGCTACGCTCTGAAAACATTCATCTGGTGGCAGGGTTTACACCTGTCCTATATAATACAGGCATGCCCCGTTTTTGAGTGCAAAATGCTACATACTGTATTGATACATTTCAGGTCTTCTCTCTCTTTCTTTCTCTCTCTCTCTCCCCAAGTTAGGGGTCCTCTTCAAATGCATGTGTTTGAAAGGGTGTGTGAGAGGTCATGTATTTATGCTCTCTGGGTAGCACAGATTTACAAATTTACTGTATATGTGTGCGCACACATACATGCGTGTGTAACAAATTCCAGAGAGGCCATCCTGTTAGGCTGCAATATATAGTAGTGGATTGCTCTGAAGGTCCTTCAGCACAGGATGGGGGGGGGTCGCGTGCCCCCCTATCCTGCCCTGCCCTGCCCTGTATTTTGCTCGAACAAAGGTGGGAACCCTAGTTGAAGGTCAGCTTGGCCATGCTTTCTAGGCTTTGGACGAGCGGAAAAATGGCTGCGCCCTTCGTCTGAATCCAGTCCTATGCTCATAAATGCAGAATTAAGCCTGTCACCTAATAAAATAGTGGTGCCTGTCAGCCTGGTTTTTAAAAATAAAGAGATTAGTTCAGGGAAGTGAATAAATCCACTTTTTTTTTAGCACCCAGTCCAGAAAAATCTTCATTGAGTCATTGTTGATCTCAAATCATTATTTATTCATTTCCACTTACTGGAGCTGTAGAAGTTAATTAGAGGAACTCGCTACATATGTTTGGCAAACGACGATCAGTGATTTGCTTCAGACCCAGAGGCTCATCTGCGCATGCAACACTCACACAGGTTCTTGCATTGATGTCAACAGAGGATGCAGTTTTCCTTGTAGATCCTGTTTGTGTGTAGGGAGATGTTATGGTCCTTAATTTAAATAGGGGAGCTTCTGTAACGATGTCGAAATATATATATGGCTACTGGCTTATTTTTCAGAGGGGAGAAGAGAGTCTGTGCCTTTCATCAATGTGTAGCAGGCAGAAATCAAGAGGGGAAGCTGTCTCATCACTTCATCTCTGTGCCACATAAAGCTTCATCTGCAGACTTTTATCTTCTCCTCAAAGCAGAGGTGGGTAGCCAGTTTAAGCCCAAAGGCAGCCACACCCCAAGAATCAGCTTCGACTGGCTGGTTAAGCCAGGTGAGAATAGCCAATGGGTCTTAAACCCTTGATGAGTTCGAGACTTCCCCTGCATGCGAAGGCACAAAACAACACAAAACTAACCCACAACCCCCCTGACATTCAGTAAATTTCATCTAGATACTTTGGAGATTCATCAGAATATGTAATGGATGCGACTGGTCCCAGTGTGAGCTGAATTTTCAAGGAGACTGGACTGCTTCATCAGAGCACCATCTGGTCTACAAGCAACAGTCTTTACAATGCAAGCAGTAAAGAGAAAGAATTGCATGCAGTGTAAGAATGGTTACCACCACCGTTGCTCGCAGCAGTCTGGTCTTCCAGGAACACTGTTATAGTTCTAGAACATTGTGTTTCCTGATGCCAAATGAAACCTTCAAGGAATAACCGCTCCCTGCTCTTACTGCTGAGAAGCATCTTCTCACCAGGTCCCTCTACCCAATTACTATAAAAAATTGCCAGAGAGACACAGAGAGCCTTTCTTTACCATTGAGACAAAACAGGAGCTGTCTCAGTGGTTCCTTCTTTTGCCATATGCTTAATGAAACATCCTCAGTCTTATTCTGCATGTCCAATTCTCTCAAACGATTCTTAGCCACAGCATATCACCAGCCAAATCCCAATCTTTATCGTCTTCTAGCAAGTGTTGTGTTGCCTTCCCCTCTCCCCATTTCCATTCAGGACATCAGACATGAGAAGACTTTGGATTTAAGGGCACAACCCTGAGAACATTTATAAGAGAGCATGGCATTGCATGGAACTCAGCAAGAGTAGCTGTTGATTACTGTACGTGTGTGCAAGGCTGAGCTTCACAGCTGAAAACCTATGCAAACTCAGAGCGTTACTTCCTGATAAACATACAGGATCGGACAACATATCACATAGTACAGTCATACCTTGGATCCCGAATGCCTTGGTACTTGGACATTTTGGCTCCCAAATGCCACAAACCCGGAAGTTGAGTGTTCCGGTTTGCGAACGTTCTTTGGAACCCGAATGTCCGACGCGACTTCTGCAGCTTCCGATATGCTGCAGGAGCTTCCTGTAGCCAATTGGAAGCCGCGTCTTGGTTTCCGAATGTTTTGGAAGTCGAACGGACTTCTGGAACAGATTCCCTTTTGACTTCCGAGGTACCACTGTATTAACAGTTTTCTTGTTTTCTTTTAATAATGCTGGGTAAGTTAAATAGCCTTCCCCAACCTGCTGCCCTCAAAATACAGATAAAAGACAAATGCAAAAAGCCTGTGTGGGTGTGTGAGAGTCTAGACACCACAGCTGAGCACCACTTAATGCATTGTGGCTTATGAAAAATACTTGAGCAAGTTCAAAAGTACATGAAGTAGAAAATGCAGGTGTATAATTTGTTCTAGGAATCCGAGTTTTCATCTCAACATTAAGTGATAATGGGACATCTCTGGCTCGGGTTGTACAAATTGTCCCGCGAAAACAACACTTTGCCCAATAATTCTTCCATTCTTAGCCATGCTCTAAATCTAATCAAATGGACTTGTCTCTCCTTTCGCCCCTTCCTCTCTCACTTTTCACTCCCCCGGGGGCTCAGTTAGCTGACGGATAAAGGGGTCCCTTGCAGGATAGTGTGCAGCCAGAATTCTAAGAAGCACTTATGGTAAATAATCGTCATTATCCATGTCTCCTTTTTTTAACCTCTTGTCACAAAAGGCTCAATTCCTTTAATGCCCTTTAATACCATTGAGGGTTCATTATCTACACTCAGGGAGGATAATGAAGGGTTTACACAGAATGCCAGGAGCCTTCTGAGAGCAGAACAAGGCTTGTCTCGAAGACAATGGAGTATTACCAAAATGTGCAATGGCCTTGGGCATCAGGAACAGATGAATTAATTTGAGAGGCAGGCTAAAGAGAGGAGAAATATGGGTGAAACAGAGAACACTTCCATTTCAGAGATGGCTGGGAGGAGGGAGGAAGCTATTGCTATGGCAACAGTGGCCTGGCTTGGTTTATAAGAAAGCAGACAAGGTACCAACTGGGAAACACAACACATATCCTGCAACGGGAGGACATTGGCTTTGCCCATGCTTTGCTGGATTGAGCCATTTCAGATCTCTGGCTAATCCATCTGACCAGCAGATATGTTTTCAGTGAAGCTACATGTTGGAAGCCTTGGGATGCGGGTGGCACTGTGGTCTTAACCACAGAGCCTAGGGCTTGCCGATCAGAAGGTTGGCAGTTCGAATCCCTGCAACAGGGTGAGCTCCCGTTGCTCGGTCCCTGCTCCTGCCAACCTAGCAGTTTGAAAGCATATCAAAGTGCAAGTAGATAAATAGGTACCGCTCTGGCGGGAAGGTAAACAGCATTTCCGTGTGCTGCTCTGGTTTTGCCAGAAGCGGCTTAGTCATGCTGGCCACATGATCTGGAAGCTGTCTGCGGACAAATGCAGACTCCCTTGGCCAATAAAGCAAGATGCATGCCGCAACCCCAGAGTTGTCCGTGACTGGACTTAACGGTCAGGGGTCCCTTTACCTTTACCTTTCATGTTGGAAGATTCAGGGTAGACAAGAGAAAGTATTTCTTTACACAGCACATAGTTAAACAGTGGAACTTGTTCCCACAAGAGACAGTGATGGTCACAAACTTGGATGGCTTTAAAAGAGGATCAGATAAATTCGTGGAAGATAAATGGCTACTCCACTCCGGATTTGTGTAGGGTTTACTCCTTAGCCTTTTCTTCTCCTGAAGATATCCCGCAAGCAGCGGAGGTTTAAGACCAGAGTTATCCTCATCAGCCTCTAACTTCCCTCTACAGCATGTGCAGAAACCACCTTCTTGACCATTGGACCAGGGCCCACTTATTTGTCTCTATGACAACAGGGCAACCTCTTTCTAATGTAAAGGATAGAACTTAACTGGATAGCTAAGGCCATTACCTTAAGTACGGACCTAATTTGGCTGGCTCAGCAGATTTCCTCTCCTAGAGTCTAGGATCATAGGTTTGGAAAGGACCCACAGGTATCACCCAGACTGACTCCCCAAACCTAGAACAATACTGTACTTTAAGCCAATCAGTAAAAATAAACCTAACTTTGCTGGACTAATAAAATCTGGTTTAAGATTTGGTGCATTCCAGAATTTGGTAATGTGTATGAGATTTATCATTTAACCTCGTGCATTTGCAAGTGGGCTCCCAGACACCCCTGCAATACCGATACATCAATGCCAGAACCACATTTAGCCTTCTGTCTCTGTGCCATGGTGCCCGTTGCACGTGGCCCTTATAAACACGTGACAAAGAAGAGGTGTTTGCTAGCAAATTTCTCCTGGGAAAATAACATGACGTCGCAAAGGTGGCAACCATGAGAAAACATTTCCTATGACTAAGCTAAACACCGGCACATCTTCCCCTTTCGGTTTACTCAGCGGGGAGGCTGGATTTCAGAGCCTCGTTCTGGGATGGGAAATGCAGTCTCTTGGGAACGTGGGGTGTGTTGTTTGTTTGCAAAAGCCAGTCTCAGGTCTCTCTGGGCTTTACAGACTTCATATTGCAAACCAAAAATGAAATGAAATAAAATAAATAAAATGAAATACAGACAAGGACTTTCCCCCACTTGGGGAAGATGGTTTCTCTAGAGCAGGCACACCCAACAGGTAGATCATGATCTACCAGTAGATCACTGGACATCTGTGGTTGATCACTGGTAGATCACTGGCTCCCCCCAAAGAAGCTCAACAAGTTTGACTCCCCTAAAAAAAAAGCTCAACATTTTTGCCCTGCACCCCCCAAAAAGGGGCTTCCCTCCTCCCTACAAAAAGCTCAACAACTTTGACTTGAACCCCCCAAAAGGGGTAGATCACTCCATGAGTAAATCACAGTCTCTGGGGAGTTGGGCACCCCTGCTCTAGAGCACGTGGCTACCTTTTCTTCTGTCAATGTTTCTCCCTGCTATGATATGCGTATTGATTAAGAGGGCTTTAAATAGCCCAGCTCTATTTTGGATGGATGAGTAAAGAGAGGCATGCTTTTGGCAACATGTGCTCTTCAGTTCTGCGGAACGCCGGTGTGGGGTAATCTCAGCACCTTCTGTTTCACAAAACGAACAGAACCTGCCGAGTCCTGAAAGTCAATGGGAATCTGTGTGTCATTGGGCATATTGTGTTATTAGAGAACATGACATGCTCATCCGCAGACACTCCCTGCAGGATTTATTCTCACCCACCTCACTGGCTGGCCTGCCAGATACTTCCCACCTTCTCACCATCCCGCCTACATTTTCGGGATGTAGAGACATAAGGCTTTGGGTTTCTGTGAAGGCAGCAGTTTCTGCCTCAAGAGCTGGTAAATCACGTCGGCCAGAACTCCTGGGTCTAAACCATTTCACACGACAGGTGCGCAGACTTTTCACTAACTTTAAACAGGATTTCCAACCACTGTGTCAGGGAGCTGACAAGGAGAACAGGTTGTTCGCAGATCAGAGAAAGACAGTGAAACACTGGCTATCTTACAGTTAGGTGTGTTTTGTTTTGTTTTTTACTAAGGAAGCAGAACAGTGAACGCACAGAGACTTCTAAGGGTTGCTCCTGTCTAGATGAAGCAGCTGCCCGGATTGGCTTATAACTTCCCCTCCACTCCCTAGCCCTCTCTGTCTGCAAGGAGCCTCTCTGTTTCTGCCTGGCTCTCTGCTCCTGTGATATGCAGCAGATGCCTTCTTCTGGGAAGGGGAGGGGCTTTCAGGCTGTCAGTAGAGAAACCATCAGAGTGGCTCTGGGGTGGAGGTGCCTGTTTCCTATCTCTGCCCTGTGCTGGGGCACCTGCCTATTTCCTCCTCTTCATCATCCTTCAAACTCTTAGCCTCCAGTACTTACCAGCTCTTCCCCTCCCTTGTGGTGTGGCTGGTTTCCCACCACCAGGATCCAGGATCCAAACCCTCTCCCTCTGTGCTTTCCCGGGGGGGGGGGGGTTCTTGGGCAGGCAGTTTCTACCACTCCTCTTCATCCAGCAAAGTGGTGGCAGCAGGGCACCGTCCTAGGTGAATTTGATGGGTAGTCCACCCTGTTTAAAGACCTCTGTTGAGGATAGGAAGCTGCCTTTGGCGACTCAGACTCTTGGTCCCTTTAGCTCACTTCTGTCCAGAGATTCAGGCAGGGGTCTTTCTAGGGAGCTCCTGGGGGACTGAACCTAGGCATGGGGCTGTGTCACTGATGTTTGCCCCCGCCCGAATCGCTTGAGCTTACTCTATACATCACGCACAAATGAGGGCGTCTTCAAGAGTCATGCACAGAAGCGAGTCTTGAAATATAGCTACACTTACCAGATTTATTTTATTTAAGCGCCTTAGTCATAGAAGCATGTTTTAAAATCCTCGCTTCAACAAGGAGGGTCTCCACCCTGAAGCGTGTTGCGTGTCTTAGAAGCAGTACCAGGAGCTCAGGTTTTTTTTTACATAGGCAATCAAATATTTAAGGGATTATGATGTATCTTAAAACTACTTGCCTTGTCGGTACTAAAGCTGATCTGAAACTGCTAACTTCATTTTGTGTGTTTTTTTGCAAGCATTGGGAAGTGAAACCCATTTTAAGATGATTTTTTGGTATGAGCATATTTTTAGTCGATTCAATGCTATTGGACACTGTGAGGGACAGGGGATACCGGGAGGTCCCTCCCATCTTAAGTACCAGCTCATCGCCAAGCGCTGGGGAAAGCAGGGAGAGTTCCGCCTCAAGCGGAGACTCAGGAAGTGGTGACCGAGGCTCCGGCAAGGTAGCGGAGCCCATGCACAAGGTGGGACAGGAAGGGAGGAGCAAGGGGGGAAGGCCGATCCCGCCGACCCCGGAATTACACAAGAAACGTCGTGGGAGGAGATTAGGTCTTCCCAAACTTCTTTGCTGGAAGAAAACGCGCCAACCTCCATTCGGAGGTACTGACACCTGACTGACAACATGTATATAGATCGCTCCGAGCACTGTAAATAATCAGCACTTAATAAAAGCCTAAAAGGACAATGCTGTGAGGAGTCGTTACTCTAGAGTAGCCGCATCTGCATCTCTGACAGACACCCAAGAGCAGAAAGACACTGCTAAGGTCACATATGGAGTGGCCCTAATTGCCCAGTTAGTGGTAAAATATGGCTGGAATGTCAGATAAGCTAGGCTTTCTGCATAGAGCTGAAACTGAGGAATATAGGGAAGAATTTTATGAAGCACCAAGCTAAAGTCAAAGCAATGTGTAAAAGTCTAAGCACTAAGCAAGGTGCTGGTTGTACTTGTGGAATGGCTTGCACAAGAGAAGGTTCAGGAATCCAGCAGGGTTCTTGTGGATGGTTGCGCAACAAATTGCTGTAGGCCTGATTCTTCCTGTTGCACAATTTGTTGCACTAGTGCAACCGTTTCACTGAATTTCAACCATAATGCTTGTGCAATAGCCCTTGCACTGGTGGTTAGAGAATGCTGAATCTGGACCACTGGGTTTAAGCTGTTATTAAGTATGATTTGCATAAGCTCCCTTAACTGTGTCCCTCTGTTCAGGGCCTTCTTGTTACGTTACACAGCAGACAGGAACTGGTCCCCCCCCCCGGGTGGTAATGGGTCTTCCCTTCCCTTTCTTGCATGGTTAAAGGTAAAGGTAAAGGGATCCCTGACCATTAGGTCCAGTCGCAGACGACTCTGGGGTTGCAGCACTCATCTCGCTTTACTGGCCGAGAAAGCCGGCGTACAGCTTCCAGGTCATGTAGCCAGCATGCCTAAGCCACTTCTGGCGAACCAGAGCAGCGCACGGAAACACTGTTTACCTTCCCGCCGGAGCAGTACCTATTTATCTACTAGCACTTTGACGTGCTTTTGAACTGCTAGGTTTGCAGGAGCAGGGACCGAGCAATGGGAGCTCACCCCATCATGGGGATTCAAACCGACGACCTTCTGATCGGCAAGCCCTAGGCTCTGTGGTTAGGAGTTGCTATTTCTCTATCAGACTTATTTCATCTTCCAGCAGCTGAGGAATCTTGAAGGCAAGTAGATGAGTAAAGCTAATATGGATTCTGGGCAAGATACCTAATATCCCCTACATATTTGCAAAATTTCAATAATCTCACACTGTGACTACCATCTTGGTTCCCATTTTTCCCATGCACGACGTTAACCAAAGCAGCATGGCTTCTGAACATGCCATAGCACAGAATGCCTTATCAGCCATCTGTAGAAGTTCCCTCCTGGTTTCACAACTTACCTCACCGGCAGTTTTAGAATCCTCCACCACAGCTTGTGAAATGGCAGCTTTCTACCCACCTACGCTCAATTTTCACTTCCATGTGTTCCTACATGGAGAGATTCTTCTCCTGCATTTTCTTCAAAAGTTGACTTGCTCTGGCAGGTGCAATTTGTGGTCCTGTGATAGCCATGAAATAACTAGGACAGCACATAGGGTTATGTCAGGTATAGGCAACCTTGGCTCTCCGGATGTTTTGGAACTACAACTCCCATGATCCCTAACTAACAGGGCCAGTGGTCATGGATCATGGGAGTTGTAGTTCCAAAACATCTGGAGATCCAAGGTTGCCTATGCCTGGGTTATGTAAAAAGCAGGTGTGATTGTTGTTTTTAAAGGTGAGAAAAGGGGCGATACTGGGAAAATCCAGCCTGCCTTAAAGCATCCGGGATTATCATTTCTAGAAAGTTAAATCAACCTTGTTTTAGCTTCCAAATTTAAGCTGCAAAGGATGGCATTCTTCTGATCTCACTAACATCAGCAAGGAAGGTTAAAAACTGAACAATATATCCTCTCCTAGCATCTAAATCCATTCCTACAAAAGAGGGGTGTGGGAGCGTGTGTTGAAACTAGCCAAATGCACAAAGGTAAACGTTATCTTTGTTGCTCCAGCCACTTTGGCCTTTGGCCCTGCCGTCCAGGACATGTGGCCCCCAGAAGACTGCTCGGAAAGGAACCTGGTCCCCAGGGTGAAAAGAAATTCCCCACCCTGCCTTCTGGGTTTGGGGATACATTTTCCCATGCCTGAAAAACTGCTTGCTAACCACCTGTGGAATGCCTTCATCTCATTGCCCAGCAGCAGATTCATGGCCAAGAACTGCACTCAGAGCCGGCCCACAGATGAGGTAGGATGAAGCAACCGCCTCAGGCTGTGGAAACACAAGAGGTGGTGCCTGACCACCCCACTGCTTCTGCCACCAGATCGCTCTCTGGAGTTCTGGTGAGAGTGGGGCATTCTGCTGCTCTGCTTTGCCACTGGTCTCTCTCTACCCTTAGGGTTGGAGAAGCCAGTAGCAAAGTTTGCTGGAATGCCTCCTGAAAGAGAAGGCCTTGCCGAATCTTCCTTCCTCCCATTCAGCAGGGTGGTGAGGCTTTGCAAGGGCTGCCCCTTAAGGAAAAGCCCTTGCAGAGCCTCGTACCCAACTATTGTAGGGGCAACAATGTGGCATTTCACCTCTGAGAGCCAGTGTGGTGTAGTGGTTAAGAGTGGTCGAAGCAACCCTATCTAAAAATTCGTAAGTCGAAAAAATCCTATCTAAACTGCATCCAAGATGGCGGACGGAGCTCCGTTTGTAAGTCGAAACATTTGTAAGTCGAGTCATTCGTAAGTCGAGGTACCACTGTACTGCCAAGAATTGGTACAGTCTTGAGTTGGTACACTCAAGAGTTTGACTTCAAGATAGCTCAGCCAGTAGAACATTGAATTCTTAATCATGGGTTCGAGCCCCACATTGTGCAAAAGATTCCTGCATTGCAGGGGGTTGGACTAGATGACCCTTGTGGTCCCTTCCAATTCTATGATTCTATGGTCATGCTGAAGCCTTGTTTTTGAACTTCCAGGGGCATCCAGTTGCATCTTGCAAGAAAGACAACTTTTTCACATTCTTATAAAGCTCAAGATTTGAAATGGGAGAATCCTCACATTGTCACTACTCACACACACACATTGTTTTATCTTGTGAAGAAAAGGAGGGGGAAGGTGGAATTTGGGGGAACTCAGGCTGCAGGACTGTTGAGAAGCCCCATGAGCTAACTGCAAAACACTCTGAAAGGACTCTGAAAATTCCGTCTGTAAGACACGCGAGAACTTACAGAAACAAATACGCAACAGATGGCTGAGCTATTGCTTATCAAGCCTATCCCTGTGATACACTGTTCCAACATGGGCAAGCTTATCTTCTTTCATTGTAAAAGGACAGGATATCATCTTACGATAACAGCATAAAACATATGTCAAGCAAACGGCCCTTTGGAAAGAAGAGTAATGAGCGCAATCTCTTATTATCAGTTAGTACTAGGGGTGGTTCAGACGGGGTGACGTTGCAGAGGGAACAGAAAGCACCTCAGAAACCCTGTTCTTCTCCATCTCATCTCATAAACATCTTCCCCAACATGAAGGGACCCCAAATGCTCAGCAGGGGAGACAGCTTGGCATCTTCCTGGCTGTAGAGATGAGAATAGTTTTGGATGATTTGGAGTAACATCAATGTTACTCATGATGCTTACTCTTCTGTCTGCTATGGGGCTGTGGCTGTGGCTCTAGTCTCCCCGCCCCCCTGATTCCACATGGTGGGGGGAATGTAGACGCGAATAAGCCAGGGAAAGGGAGTGATCTCTTCCCATAGGTCTGAAATTTATGTGTGATCCCTTGTTAACAATTCTATGTGGCACCTTCAAGACTGACCAGTTCAGGCTGCAATTAAACATACTTCTCAGAAAGAAGGTCAAGGTCAAGGTAAAAGACCCCTGGATGGTTATGTCCAGTCAAAGGCAACTATGGGATTGCGGCACTCATCTCGCTTTCAGGTCAAGGGAGTTGGCGTTTGTCCACAGACAGCTTTCCGGGTCATGTGGCCAGCATGTCTAAACCGCTTCTGGCGCAACGGAACGCCGTGACAGAAACCATAGTGCACAGAAATGCCATTTACCTTCCCATCACAGCGGTACCTATTTATCTACTTGCACTGGTGTGCTTTCGAACAGCTAGGTTAGCAGGAGCTGGAACAGAGCAACAGCAGCTCACCCCATTGCGCGGATTCGAACCGCCAACCTTCTGATCGGCAAGCCCAAGAGGCTCAGTGGTTTAGATCACAGCACCACCCGCATCTTTTACCTTTCTCAGAGAGAACCAGAACAGCAGGGTGGACACAAAACTTTTCTCCCAGCAGAGAAGCAACAGTGACAACTGGGACCCCCTTCTGAACCACAGCAGAACATTTTCCAGTTTAGTTACAGTAGGTACTGTTTTGTGGGGCAGGGTGGCGAATGCTTTGAGGTTCCTCAGCCTTTACTAGCTCATTAGCATTTCTCAACCATTAAGAATTAAGTTGGGTTAAAACTAGCAGATATTTCTTTGAGAGACGATTCACACTTTCAATATTTAATAAACAGGAGCAAGTGCTGGATTTCTGCAATTAGTTTCTTACTGCTCTACGAGCCACTGCGTAGGAGGCCCTCAACATAGATTTATTTTCCCCCAACAAGCTGTGGCTAAAATATTCATGTTTGCAAATTTATCCAAATTTAGCTTTGTGTTTTAATGAGCAGTTCGGAAAGTGATTCCCCACCCCCTAGGAATATTTTGTTTTCCCGGCGTAGGAAGTGCTGCACAGCTGAGTCCTTTGCACTTGGCTAACACAGGATTTCTCTAAAAGTAGAACGCAGTCCCATACATAGGAACATAGGAAGCTGCCTTTGACGGAGTCAGATCATTGGCCCATCTAGCTCTGACTGGCAGTGGCTCTCCAGGGTTGCAGACCGCCATATCTCCCATCCCTACCTGGAGATTCCAGGTATTGAACCTGGGACCGTCTGCATGGAAAGCAGATGCTCTAGCCACTGAGCTGCAGCCTTTAAATCAGAGGCTGGCTGCTCTAGCACTTGAACACAAACACTGGAAGAGCAGCTGTGCGAAGGTGGAACTAAGCCTAATGTGCTGGATATTTTATGAGCAGGGAAGAAAAAAAATGTGTTTCTTTCCCTCTCCACACCCTCTCCATCCCCCCTACATAAAAGCCTGAAGCGGTGCAGATTCAGGAAGGACTTCTCTTTCCTGATTTTCCTGAGTGTCTAAATCAAGGTAGCCATGCATCCTACTTTACAGAAATCAGCCCTCTGTTTGAAGCGATGCCCTGCCCAAATCCAGCTAGTTAGAGAGCATGGCGTTGACAACACCAAGTTCGCAGGTTTGGGTCCCCATACAGGACAGCTGCCTATTCCTGCATTGCAGGGGGTTGGACTAGAAGATCCTCAGGGTCCCTTCCAACTTTGCAATGTTATGATTCTATAAAGAATCTGACATAAGCAGAACAGGAAGGGTCTTGAAGTTGCCTGTTCAGAATCACTACTTAGACAGCAAACAGAGCAGGCACACAACTCGGGTCGTCTCTTCCCCACGATGCTGAGATGTACGGGACTTCTATTTCATTTATAGCTGTTATATCCAAATTTCGCCCAAGCAGATATATTGTCCTAAACTAATTAAGGTGATAATTACTTCCCCCACCCCCACAGAACCAGAAGACAATCTATAAGAACATATGAAGACCCCCAACATTAAGGCAGAGACAGAGAGAGAGAGAGAAGAGCAACATAGATCAGACTGCGTTCAGAATAATAAGAATGAACTCAGCACATGTTCATTCTAAGAACTATGAAACAACTAAGCAGAACAATATTTTACAAGCTGAAGCAAAGATGGAAAATAAAATTTGTGTAAGTGCTCAATCTCCCTTATTCTAATAAAAAAAAAACCCCATTAGAACAGGGATAGCCAATGTAGTGCCTACAGGACGCTGTTAGGCATGACTATGGGTTATGTGATATGATATGATATGATAGCCATGTTCAAATATATAAAAGGATGTCATATAGAGGAGGGAGAAAGATTGTTTTCTGCTGCTCCAGAGAAGCGGACACGGAGCAATGGATTCAAACTACAAGAAAGAAGATTCCACCTAAACATTAGGAAGAACTTCCTGACAGTAAGAGCTGTTCAGCAGTGGAATTTGCTACCAAGGAGTGTGGTGGAGTCCCCTTTCTTTGGAGGTCTTTAAGCAGAGGCTTGGCAGCCATATGTCAATAATGCTTTGATGGTGTTTCCTGCTTGGCAGGGGGTTGGACTGGATAGCCCTTGTGGTCTCTTCCAACTCTATGATTCTATGATGGCTGTGGTTGATGGGAACTGGGGACAAACAGCATGTGGAGAACATCATGTTGACTACCCTGCCCTAGATCTAATGGTGAGCAGGTCAATTTTGTTGGTCCCAGAACATTTCTCTTTTATCTCCGTCGCCATAAGCCCTACTGCCCATTTTTCTCAATAATAATAATAATAATAATAATAATAATAATAATAATAATAATATCATTTATACCACACCCATCTGGCTGGGTTTGCCCAGCCACTCTGGGCGGCTTATAGCACATATAAAAAATGGTAAAACATCAGACATTAAAAATCTCCCAATACCGTGTCGAGGGGGATGAATAGACCAGAGGTGAGGAGAGTTTGCAGCCGTGGAGACTTTGGGCTTAAGGCCTGGTTGCTCCTCCATTGCTACTGGTATAGCATTCTATGATTCTATGACCTTTCCACAGCTGCCCCCTTCAACTAGTTCAAGAAATGGAGACCGTAGTAGGGCTTTGAGGGTCTTGTTCCCTGAAATATACTCAGAGTCAAGAGTGAATTTCATGCTCTTTATTCAGCTCATAGTCATCAAGGAGAAGAAGAGAAGAATGGCTCTTTTCCCAAAACCATCTGCTTATATACATTATTTACACAATGGGCCTTGCGTGATTGGCTACTTCAGGGATACAACTGTGGGCCAATCAGGTTGTGGATTGACTTCTGCCTGCAGCCTGATTGGCTGCTCCTACAGGCCAATCAGGTTGCGGATTCACTTCCACCTGGAGTTGGATTGGGTAGCTCCTGCTGACCAATCCGACTGCTGATTCTGAATCCTATTGTTCTAGGATTCAGCTCAGTACATAACATTCCCCATGACATTATTGGAATGCAGTGACCTGCACTGTCAGAAGCAGTAGGCCTCTGAATCGCAGTTGCTGAGTTTCATGAGTGGGGACAGAATTTTTGTGCTAAGATCCTTCTTGCGGTCTTTCCATAGGCATCTGGCTGGCCCTAATGAGAACAGGATGGTGGATAAGATGGGCCCTTGCCTGACCAAGCAAGGCTCTTCTCATGTTCTTAAGTTCAATGGGACAGTAGCTCAAATGGGAGCAGAGTTGAAATGAGCTTATTGGAGTGAAGCCTAGATGAACTCTTCTGAAGTAGGCCTATTTCAAACTGAGCTGTGAGGAGGGCTCACCCACCACTAATTCCCCATAAGTCCATATTAGGCAAAGCTCCTGCTTATTTTTATTTTTATTTTTATTTTAAAAAAAAGCACCGAAAAAGTTAGAAGTTTTTTTTAAATTAGATCGACACAGCAGACGGCATTACAGATGGCTTAAATACAAGTTTAGAACCAACGCATTGCTTTGTTGGGACTGGGTTAGCAACCATTAGAATGGGAACATACAGCTTATTCATGCTGTGCAAACGATTCATAATTTTATATAAACCTTCTGCCAGCTGGATGAATGAAATCAAGTCACTAGCCACTGAGAACAAGTGCAATCGTAGTTCTGAGTCCGTTTTTCAAGAGCACCCAGAGTCACTTGAGTCCGTATTCAAGGCATCCAAGCCAAGTGCCACAGCTGTACCTCCTCCATGTCATTCTGATGAGATTTTGCTCCCTCCATTCTTCAACACATCTCTTAGTTTCAACCAGGAGTGGGTGAATCTGTCATTTTGGTTTCCCCCAGTTTCTTATTTCCCAGCCCTTAATTCAGTTCTCCTTGTTTCCACATGAGACTATGATTTATTTATTTTTTAAAAAAAAAATTCAGGAGAATTCATCAGCATTTTAGTGCAAACTTCTCCCCATAAATTTGTTTACAATTTTGCAAAAAATGTTCATTTTTTTGCAAAGCAATTTCTCATAATACAATGCATTTTTTGCACGCTATTTCTACCAGTATACTCATTTTTATGCACCTTTTTACCCAAGTCCATGCATTTTTGTACATGCCCCCATCCCAAGTTCTGACCTACATTTTTTATTTCTCCAAAGTGTCCACGCTTACCATAGTAGAAAAGTGGCCTAAATTCACAAATAACAACCAACACCTGAACAGCTTGAAACAGGTGGAGAACAAGCTCAGCCATAATCTTCAGGTGAACTACTTTCCTGCACTTTCTGTGTGGGATCAGTTTTCTGGAGAGTGAGTCCTTCTTGGGCACACCCACACAATTCTCAGGGTGATGCCAGACCACAGATGCCCGAAACCCAAGTGATGCTTTGCATGTGTGAAGCAACCGCATATTGAACAGATGGAGTTTTATGACACCTGACATAATCTCAGAGAGACCGCTTTTCAGGGAAGGTGGGTTCACATAACCGACTGCTTATCAACAGGCGTGATACTGCCAAGTGAAGCACATTCATGTGTGAAAAAACCCTGATTGATTTAGATCCATTGAGAACATTTCATAGCTGCAGAACAAATGATCAGTTTCTTCACGCTATGCAAGTTCTTCCCCTGCCACCTTGTCTTTACAGCACATGGGAAAATAGCAGGTGAAATACCCCACCTGTGCATACAAGGAGATCAGTAGAGTCCTGCCACTGCCACATCCTGCAACCTTCCTCTTTAAGCTGCTATAGGGAGAAGATGGTTTGCAGCTGAAATACATTTGGTCCCCGAACTTCTCCTCAAATACTCCTTTTCAAATCTTTGCTGCTGATATTCTCTGAATAGCCTCTAAATATTCTTATTGTGCCTTTCTTCCATCATGGAACCCAAGGTTCTGTACAGGTGTCTTCCAGGTAGTCACTCACCTGGGCACTGGTTCAACCCAGACTTGCTTAGCTTCGCCAAGGCAGTGGCCTCATGCAGCTTCAGATTAAACCTTAAATAAGGGGCAGTCAACGTGCTGCCCTAGATGATGTTGGACAACAACACCTGTCGTCCTTAACCATTGGCCATGGTGGAACACCTTTAGCATATTTGTTTCATTTTAATGGATTTTTATTGTGTATTGTGATTTGTTGTTCCTTTAAGCTACTCTAGACTCCAGTTGAGTGAAGCAGTGCCGTGCCTAGCTATGCCTAGCCTTGCCTTGCCTTGCCTTGCCTTGCCTTGCTAGCCTATCTAACCTGATCTGGCTGGGTCAGATGGGAGCTGGAGTCTAACAATATCCAGAGGGAACCATGTTGGCTACCTCTCAACTTAGATTTGGTTCAGCAGTAACCCTGCTCCAAAGCAAGGTGACTCACAGTGTGCAGGCATGAATGAAACCCAAACAGAAATGATTGAGTTATTGCAGCTACAGAGAGCCAGTGATGTATGCAGGGAGACGGTGGGTTTAGAAAAAGACTGAGGTTGGAAGCCATAGGTGATAGGGGGAAAGAAAAATAGAATTTTATTAAAACTTTATGTTCAATTATGTTAATTTTTATTTAATTTTGTTGTTTATAAATTAATTGTGTTTTGTTTAGAATATGATTTGGAATATGATCGGAGTATGATTTTGTTATGATTTTGATTATGATTTTGTTATGATTTAGTTAAAGTGTTTTTATTTGTTATGATTTTATTTTGTATTGTTTTATGTTGTTATTGCTGTTATTGTTTTTTCCCTTTAGTTTTATGTTGTATGTATGTGCTGTATTTTATAAGAATTTAATAAAGTATTTTTAAATAAATAAATAAAAGAAAAAGAAAAAGACTGAGTGCTCCAAAAGTTCCCAAAGTGCAAAAGGTAGAAGGCTACCTTCATACTGCCATAGGAGCCCGATCTCTTCTATAATAATAATAATAATAATAATAATAATAATAATAATAATAATAATAATATACTATTTATACCATGCCCATCTGGCTGGGTTTCCCCAGCCACTTTGGGCGGCTTCCAACAGAAGAATAAAATAATCGATTAAAGATTAAAAGCCTCCCGAAACAGGGCTGCCTTCTAACAAGCTTTGCATCTGTCCTTTAAGTTTCTACCTCTTCTGATTTTATAGAGCAGCTTCCCTTCCTCCCCCTTCCTCCCATATGGCTTCTTAGGTATGTATAAAGACATGATATTGCACAAAGACACGATATTGGCAGGTTTGTTTTCACATTCTTTCCAAATTATCCCATACATGGACTTTGCCTTTTTATCAGGTACGTGTGGTACAATATGTCCCCCATTCATGCATTTATAAGGTTCATAGCTGTCCCACCTTCCTCTTGATGTTTGAAAGCTGTCAAACACAAACCATTGTGGATCAAACCACAAGCACCTCCGAGAGTGACTCTGATGACCAATGAAGGAAGGCTAGCACCATCCCAGGTCTCCCTCACCTCACACCCCATATCAACAACAGTAGAGTCTGGGAAGAAAAGTATTTGAGCACCCAAAAATTCCACCTAGGACCTTGAGCACCCAAAAATTCCACCTAGGACCTTGAGGTAGGGCTTAGTGGATCCAGCATCAGGATGTGGCCCAAGACAGCAGCTAGCCAACAACTTAGACCCAGCTCTAAAGTGGTAGAGAGTGCATTAAGAAGCATGAGAGTTTATGCCACTCTACCATTTCAAAATATTTCAGTTGCAGGATAAAGAAACCAAAGCTAACATCAAACACTATAGTAGCATTTAAACTGGGTTCTTGCAGTTACCTATAACCTGCTCCAACTCCTAACCCAAACACCTACAAAATTTGGTTCTGGTTGGTGAGTCCCATAGCTGGATATTGCCCATTGAATGCCCCATTGTGAAGTAATGCTGGAGTGGGCTTGCAATCTGTTCCTTGCTTCATCTTTGAATCACCAGTCTACACTTCTTGGGCCTTGACACTCTTCACACAACCAAGTTTCAACCTTCCTGTCCCAAAGGCTAGGCCCGACAGCAGTTCCGAGCCCCCTCAAGAAATAAGGTTTTGATTTCCAAATCCCGAATTCTTAACACGCTTTAAAGATTTGGAACTCACAAAGTTCAAACTCAAAACCAGGTAGTTCAATTGCCCTCAACCCCACTGATTCTGCTTCAATTCTGGAATAAGAAGCAATGAGGGTACGGAAGCTGGGAGACCATTCCGTTTCATCTGTGAGTTTTGGGGGTCTGGTCCCACCCACAAACTTGCAGCCCTGACATTTGAACTCAGGGGAGATGGTGGCCCCATGACCAGGTTTATGACTGCTGAAAATGTTTGGTGTACAACAGGAATCAGACAAAAGGCATGTGTAATACACCAAAGCAAGGTAAACAGTTGGAAGTTCAGGCATTAATGCTCCCGTCTTTGTCACGATGGGAGTAGGGAATAACATGACCACTTGATCCTTTACATGTACAGCTGTACACAGGAAGGCTTCCTTATACTGAATCAGACCAATGGTCTGTCCAGCTCGGTGTTCTCCACACTGATTGGCAGTCACTTTCAAGGGTTCAATCCATGGGTCTCTCCAAGCCTTACCTGGAGATAGAACCTGGGGAGTGAACCTGCAACCCTCTGTGTGCAAGACACATGCTCGACCATGGAGCTGCTGCCTTTCTTCACAACCTGGAACCCAAATTGTGCAGGATTTGAGTTGTGTGTGTGCATCCCTTGTGTGTGCAGCTGTACACAGGAAAGTCCCATTGTTACAAATGGTCCTGCTCTTTACATGAAGAGTAGAAGGTGGGTGGAGCTTCTAGGTACATCCCTATTTTCCTTACTCCCATACTGGTAAACATGGAAGCACGGAAGCCTCAACAGGGCTTTACGCTCTACAGGACTTACTTGGAAAGTTTCATTTCAATTTGCTGCCGGATCTCCTGTCTCTCTTCGTCAGTCCTCCTGGGGAAAATGTTCCTATCTTCCAGCTCCTGTTTGCTTGGCCTGTTCCGCAACTTCACTGCCAGCAACTCTTTCTTGCATTTTCTTGGCAAAGTACCTGGAGCATACATAGAAAAAGAATGAGAACGTGTCAGACAGGCTGTTGCTAAAATAGGCAAAGGGACATCACTTATTGGATCAGGTTTTTCTCATGAATCAGAAGTGCAAGATCGGCAGGGATCGTCTGCGAGCAGAACGTGGGGCCTTCCCTTAGAAGGAGGGCAGTGACTGAACAGGAAGGACCAAGGGGGAACAGCAGGGAGGAAACTAGTGCAACCACGTGTGGTGATGATTTTTCACTTGGCCCAATCCATCTCTGCATTTCTTGTGTCTACTCTGTGTAAGCCATTTAGCAAATAAAATGAGCTCATGTGAACTGTTACAACTGTCTTATCAATGCTTTGTCACATGCATTGTATTTAATTTTATTCCAGCAGTCGGTCCTGGAGAGGAGTCACAAAATGCAATGATCATATTGTGGTTATGATTTGATAGGTAGAAGATTGGCTGCAGCAGACGGAGAGAAAGAGAGAGAGAAAACAACTCGATAGAAAAAGGGGTGGGAAGTTGACAAAAATAAGAGAAAAGACAAGATTGTATTATGGTTGTGTATTTCAAAAATGTTGAAATGTAATAAGATATAACTGGAGAGGCTTCACAAAATGTGAAATTTTGGGGGGTCAAATAAAGCATTTTCAGTACACCATTGAGATCTCCTCTCTCTTCTTCCTGAGTGGGAAGAGTGTCAGGTGATTGACCCACCCATGTGGTTCCATTTTCCAAATATTAATGATGCCTATATCTGAAAAAAAAATCAATGCAAAGGGACATCTGCACTGTTGCAGCAACACATAAGCCCCGTTCACACATAATGCTAAGCCATAGTTAATGGTTGACGCTGAGGCATCTTGCAGACAATCACTCAATCTTGGGATTGCTACATTACAGCATAATTTCTCTCACTGCCACACTATTGAATTCTGGCTCTGTAACATTTGGGTAGTGGTAGCCTGTAACTATAGCTAAGGAGGAAGTCCAGGTTCACATATTATTGTAAGCTATGGTTAAAGCTAACCAAGGTTTATAAACCAACAACACACCTTGGTTAACTAGCATGTTCTAACTGTGGTTTATAAACCATAGTTGAGTCACAGGGCAGGGTTTGGATGATCAGGTTTAACTGTGGTTAACTGAACTGTGGCTAATAAAGAGGAAATTGTGGCTATTGTAGCTTATTTCCAAACCTACAGAACTTTGATATGTATTGAATTGTGTTTCTGTTTATATAATAATATTAATGGTGCAATAGGTCAGTGTTGTTAACCAGAAGGTTGTTGTTCGAGCCCACCTAGGGACAGCTATGGGCAGGATTACTGCATTGCAGGGGGTTGGACTAGATGGCCCTCATAGTCTATTAATACGTTTACTCAAACACCGTATGCAAACCACCATTCTTTTTTTGAAAAATAAAACAGAGAAGCAGCCAAATGCTTTTGCTTTGTTTTCAAATTGCATCTCTGTTCACCGCCCTGGGCTCCCTGGAGAGGAAGAGAAGAATTTAAATTCAACAAGCAAACATGCTAAGAGATTCCTCCCACGGAAGATCTGGGTAGCGGCAGCGGCGGCGGCGGGGGGGGGGGGGAACCACATGAAGTCTCCAGCATCATTGCCCCACCTGTTGAAATGGCAGTGAAAGCTCTTTTCCAACCAATGTCCAATGAATGCTGCACCACCCAGTGTCCAGAACGAAAAGTACATCTTGCACAGAGAACAAACATGCACAGGGAAGGCTGTGATCCATCTAGGCCCTGTGGGGATATCATAATCTTCTTTCTCGCCCCTTTGGTTTAATTAATGAATCCCTAGGCCTCTTAGCTATGATAATCACCATGGGGTCTGCCAAGTGTTCTATGAGCAGGAAGTCTAGTAGATAATTCACATTCACCATTTAATTAAAACCCTTCTCATCTACACAACACCAACTTCCCCATGCCACAGTTTTGCAGGGGGTCGCAGAATATCCACAAACAGTTAGCAGATTTGTTCACAGTTCAGAATTGTTCACTGATTAGTGTGTGTCTTCTTAAGATATGTTGGGACCTAGCTAGGGATGCATACAGAGGTGCTCAGATCGAGACCTGGAGTCCGGGTTCTTCCGAAATATCAGAGAGGCATTTGGAGACACGGTGGGTGGAATGGGAGAGAGGGAGGGAGGGAAATAAAATGTTCTGGGGTTAAGTCCTAGAGCTTAACATCTTGCTCTGGAGTGATTACCAGAAGTAACAGACCTGCAATCAGTGGCGAAAAGTCATTTTAGAATACTGCAAGGGGAAAATGGAGTTGTCAGTCTGGAAGTGACAGCCGACAGTTGAAGAGGGTTATAATAGAGAGCGGGAGGATGGAAGATGGAAGGTCAGGGCTTAGATAATGATAGGTGTTTATGTTAAAGGAAAAGTGATAGCAGCTGAAATGGTTACAGTAAAAACTCCAGAAATGGTTAGTGGTGCTGGCGGCCATCTTTCTCAAAAGACAATGGAGTGCGCCTCCTGGGGAAAAGTCAAATTGCTGGAGAATCACAGCACCTGCTGTGTTTGCAGAGACATAACTGCTGCCTCCTGTGTTGCTTTTGTTGTGTTAGCAGCAACGAAGTGACCTCTCCAGGGTGCAAGCCTGGGCAGCGTGTATAGAGGTCCTGGGCTCCCCAGATGACAAGACCCGACCCCACTCTCAGCCTCACTGGTGTGGTCCAAAGGAAAGCAGAGCAATATGAATGGCACTAGCTTGGCTGCAGGAGTTGCTGGAAGGAGGCATACAAGATCCATTCAACTGTCTTAGAGACTCATTAAAAGGGCCTGGGAGAAGACATATAAAGATTGGAAAGGATTGTGGGAAATGATTGTTGTTATAAAAAAATTGAAACTATGATATTGAGATGTACTGGTTTTGCTGGACTTATTGAACAAAAGCCAGGCCAAGACCTGATAGCTCATATAGAAGGAAGAAGCCTCTGCCAAAGAAGATAAAGAAGATTGGCAAAATAAACTATTGAACTATGCAGGATAAATAGGTCAACTTGAAACCCAAGAAAGAGAGGACTTTGAATTTTTTAAAAAGGGACAAATGTTTAATGCATATCCTTTAAGCTTTGAGTATAGTTTCAATTCTAAAGCTCATTTTGCTGATACAAAGTTTGGTGGTGTTTTGCATTTTGATGTTTTGTGTGTGTGTTCTTCCTTTAAAATAAATTTATGTGCTGCTGCTGCTACTGTTTTAAAAAATAACCCCCACAAGCTAGTTAAAGTATCATCTTAACCTCTCACATTTGTTCTTTAACAAAGGACCTTAGAAGAAGTCACGATGAATGTGAGACTGCATTACTCAGCAGTGCAGTTACAAGAAGAGTTGGAGCGGCAGCAGCTAAACACAGGCAGAGACAGAGAGAGAGTTGGCGGGGAGGTCAACGAAATGCCCTTCCTGGATCTGCTGCTGGGCAAAAGTGGCAGTAGCTAAGTGAGGTGCTGCTGACCATTCTGCTGCAGGAATTATCAACTTGGGCACTGGAATCACCAAGGGAGAGCACCAATAGGAGAGTGGCATGGGTTCAATCTGACATCTCCAGGTAGGGCGGGGAATGTCCTCTGCATGAAGCCACAGAGAGCTGCAGCCTGATTTAGTAGAAGGCGGCTTCCAAGGAACCTAAGGAGCAAACTAGGAAATATTGTCCCAGAAGGGTGAAGGTGAGCCCAGCATCAAACTCTGAAATGAAAGGTGAGGTGCAGAAGAGCAACATGGAGATGCAAAGAGAATGGACTCTAACAGAATGGGACAGAAACTGACGGAGGTGGGTAGGTAAAGGGAAGAGCTGGCAGATTTGAAAAGGAGGCCAATATTGCCTTCATGACCTTGAGCAGCAACGTAATGCACATGTATAAAGGAACAAAACCAGTGGATCAGTCCTTCAGAATTGCTCATAAAGGCTCACAAAGTGACTTTGCTTACCGGAAATGATGGAGTCATTCAAAACCTCTTCATCCTGATAGAAAACAGAGTCGTCCGTGATTTCAGAGTTCATGATCAGGTTCTCTTTGTTCTCATCCGACTCCTTGACGGAATTCCGCTTGTTCTCCGGGTCGCTGTTGTAGCTCACCGAACTTTCCTTCTCTTTGCTGTGATCAACGCTGCACGTTCTGGATGGGCGGATGTCCATTCGCTTCTTGGGAGAACCTTTGTTTTCTCTTCCCTGAAAGCTGGGGGGTTGAAATGCAGATAACATGGATTTTCTTTTTTAGGGTTGTTGTCCCCCCCCCCCATCTTAGCACCACAGGAAGGGAATCAATGTTTCAAGCTTGTTGCCTCGAGCACTTTGCTCTGCAGAGGGTTGTGAAAGAGCTGCGGTGGGATTACAATGTCTATGACAGGGAAGCCAAGAACTCAATATCTGTCACAAGGGGAAGGCACAAGAGGCCAGTGACTGACACCTTGTTTTGAAATATGTTAATGTGGGGTGCCGGGTTGACCTTTTCAAAGAAGGCAGTGTGTGCTTCTAGTGGTGGAAGACTAGAGTTCAAAAGAAACATCTCCATTAGGGCAATTGGGTGCTTTACGAAAGATTTAAAAAGTATGCAAGGGAAGCACATCATTATTGACCCTGAATAAGTTGTGGCCTTTTTGGACATTTACCAGGAATGGGTTCCATTCCTGACCATCCCTTCCACCACACATCTAAAATACTCTTTGGCATGGACAAAATACATCAATCTTTTCGAGCATAATAGACCAATTTGCACCCAGTCCTCCTCTTCCTCCTCTAGTTTACTTAGAGCACCATTCAGATCTCTGCGTATACAGGCCTCCATACAGAGAATCCCACATGGCATCAAATCCATGGTGATGTGCGCCTTCTCTTCCCTCATAAGAATTGGACTGCCATTTGGTAAGCATTTCGATCATCCTTTGTCATGGTCCTGGGGCTATTAGAACCCAGTAATACAAAGAAGTTCTCTGCAAATGGGAAAGGTCCATAGTGAGGTCCAGGGTGGATTCACCGTAAGGGTGGAAGAGCACTTTGGTTCACTTTTTAACGTGAACCTACCCAGTTTGTACTTCCTGAACTTCAGGGCTGCCTCTGAACAGACTGTTCGGAAACTTCAGGTCATACAGAAGACAGCAGCCAGGTTGCTCACCAGGGCAAGATGGTTTAAGAATATTACACTGATCCTGGCCCGACTGCACTGGCTGCCAATTCGTTTCCAGGCTCAATGCAAAGTGTTGACCTATAAAACCTTAAACAGCTCAGGACTGCAGAACCTCAAGGACGACATCTCTCCATATGAACGTACCTGGACCTTGAAATCATCTTCTGAGGCCCTTCTTTGTGTGTCCCCTCCGTGAGAGGTCCGGAGGGTAGCAACACAAGAAGGGGTCTTTTCTGCAGTGGCTCCGCATTTGTGGAATGCTCTCCCTGGAAAGGCTCACCTGCTGCCTTCATTATACACTTTTAGGCGTCAGGCAAAAACGTTCTTCTTTAATCAGGCCTTTGGATCATTGACATACTACTACTAATAATAATAATAATTAATAATAATAATTTATTATTTATACCCCACCCATCTGGCCGGGTCTCCCCCGCCACTCTGGGCGGCTTCCAACACACATCAAAATACATTAAAATATCACAGACTAAAAACTTTCCTAAACAGGGCTGCCTTTAGGTATTTTCTAAATGCCAGGTAGTTGTTTATCTCTCTGACCTCTGATGGGAGGGCGTTCCACAGGGCGGGTGCCACTACCAAGAAGGCCCTCTGCCTGGTTCCCTGTAGCTTTGCTTCTCACAGTGAGGGAACCGCCAGAAGGTCCTCGGTGCTGGATCTCAGTGTCCGGGCTGAACGATGGGGGTGGAGATGCTCCTTCAGGTATACAGGACCGAGGCCGTTTAGGGCTTTAAAGGTCAGCACCAACACTTTGAATTGTGCTCGGAAACGTACTGGGAGCCAATGTAGATCTCTCAGGACTGGTGTTATGTGGTCCCAGCGGCCGCTCCCAGTCACCAGTCTGGCTGCTGCATTCTGGATTAATTGCAGTTTCCGGGTCACCTTCAAAAGTAGCCCCACGTAGAGCGCATTGCAGTATTCCAAGCAGGAGATAACCAGAGCATGCATTACTCTGGTGAGGCAGTCTGCGGACAGGTAGGGTCTCAGCCTGCATACCAGATGGAGCTGGTAGACAGTCGCCCTGGACACAGAATTAACCTGCACCTCCAAGGACAGCTGTGAGTCCAAAATGACTCCCAGGCTGCGCACCTGGTCCCTTAGGGGCACAGTTATCCCATTCAGGACCAGGGAGTCCCCCACACCCGCCCGCTCCCTGTCCCCCACAAACAGTACTTCAGTCTGACATACAATACCCTTTTAAAATGTTCTTGTTTTTATTATATATTTTATGGTTTTATCTTGTGGTTTTATCTTGTGAACCACCCTGAGACCTGCGGATACAGGGCGGTATCCAAACAAATAATAATAATAATAATAATAATAATAATAATAATAATAATAAATGTATCAAAATGCAGCTAGCCTTCACACTTTCCCCAGAGCCAATGAAGCTACTTGGAGTAGACCCGCTGGAATAAATGAAGCGAAGGTGGCCATGTCCATTAATGTCAATGGGTCAACTCTGAGCAAGACTAGCCCTTGAAAAGTTGAGGAACAGGGAGAAATGGAAATGGTGTGTCCTGTAACCTTCCAGAATCTTACCTATCCTGCCGGTGTTTGGTGGCCAAAGCTCTGTGAAGTTCCTCGATGACTCGGCTGGGAGGTAAAGGCAGGTGGACGGCACCAAGGTGAGGGGAGCCATTTGGCGTTCTGAGGTGGGGCTCGGAGATTTTCTGGCCTGAGGGCTGGAAGGGAGCAGCTTGTCCTGAGATTTGGGAGGAACCAACAATTACATAATTCTTCAAGACAGTGGCTGGAGGGGATTTCAAGGCTGGCTCATCTACTTCACTTCCTGCTGCTGGAAACAAAACCACAAAGGGGCATTAATGGCTGCATGCCATGGAGGAGCCCCCCCCCCCACTGGAGCCACACCGAGCAGCCTTCCCCAATGTGGGTGTCCTCCAAACGCCGTTCAACTGCAGTTCCCATCATCCTTGCCCATGCATGCTGGGATTGCAGGGAGGTTGTCATCCGAGAATATCTAGAGGGCACCCTTGTGAGGAAGGCTGATCTGTGCAGGATCAGCTGTGCAAACTGCTGGCGGACTGCAGATTAAGCCTTTTAGCAGTCCTCTTTCAGGGAAGGAAAGCTCTGATCCTGAACCTCCACTTGTGGAATATCACCAGGAGAAGAAAAGGCTAAGGGGCAAACCCTACCCGAATCAAGAATGGTTGGGTGGCACCTTGTACGCCTCCTTCTGGAAACTCCTGCAGCCAAGCAGGTGCCATACATATTGCTCTGCTCTCTTAGGACCACATCAACAAGGCCAAGAGGTGAGGGTCTTGTTGTCTGGGCAGCCCAGGACCTCCATACACACTGCCCAGGCTTGTGCCTGGGGAGGTCACTGACTTCGGTGCTGCTAACACAGTGGTTTGACTTCACCCCCGGAGGCACACTCCATTGTCTCTCGAGACAGACAGGTGCCAACATCAACAAGCTACTCATTCTGTGGTTTTAACTTTATGTGCTGAAGCTATTACTAGTCAGCCAGCTGTGCTTCAGGGAAACTTAACTGCCATAACTGGTCCTTGAAGAACACTTTTCTTTTTCCTTTTTTCAGTTTTATAATAATTTTTTATTAATTTTCACAAAATGACAACAACACACAAAACACATAGAAAGTACAACAAAATAGAAAAATAGAAAAAAGACAAAAAACAAAAAACAGAAAACAAAAATATTCCCTTTTCAAGTCCCATTGTCTATTAGGACCCCCTCAGGTTCCCTTCCACTGCCGTTCACTAACAATTACATTTTAGCAATTTCTAAACATTTCCTGAAGAACACTTTTCTGACTGCCAAGGTCTGAACTTGAAGTGGGGTGGGAAACCAGCCTTTGGAGCTGCATGGATTATGCACTGGGATTTCACCCACGGACGGACCTTGGTTGGTGATTTCCCAATGAAGCGCATTTCCATTAAAAACAAAAACAAACCCACACACAGTTTATAAAAAGAACCACTGAAATAATTGCTGCAATAGACTTGACTTCAGCTACTGCTGATGACTTAACGCCACCCAGTGGCACAAGCATGGATTTAAATCCAAAGGCTCCCAAACTGGAAGGCGTGCTGTGGATGGGAAAGAAATAAGAACCATCCCCTAATGTGGATTTTACTTTTCAAGTACAGTGATACCTCTGGTTAAGAACTTAATTCATTCCGGAGCTCTGTTCTTAACCTGAAACCATACTTAACCCGAGGAACTACTTCCGGGTTAGCAGAGTCTGTAACCTGAAGCGTTTGTAACCTGAAGCGTTTGTAACCCGAGGTACCACTGTATCTTAAAATGGCTGAAGGTGGAGGTTGAGTGAACCATGCACCCTTATTACAGTGCTGGCTCGTGACAATTGGGACCATCAGAAAAGCTATCCCATCCTTCAAGGTGCTTTGTTTACTCTGGGTCCCTTCCTTGTAGCTTAAGGCAGAGGTGGCTAAACCAGGTGTTGTTGGACTCTACCTTACATGTATGGCCAATTGTCAAGAATGATGGGAGCTGTAAAGGTAAAGGTAAAGGTCCCCCTGACCGGTAGGTCCAGTCGCGGATGACTCTGGGGTTGTGGCGCTCATCTCGCTCTATAGGCTGAGGGAGCCGGCGTTTGTCCGCAGACAGCTTCCAGCTCATGTGGCCAGCTCATGACTAAGCCGCTTCTGGCGAACCAGAGCAGCGCATGGAAACGCCGTATACCTTCCCACTGTAGCGGTACCTATTTATCTACTTGCACTTTGACGTGCTTTTGAACTGCTGGTTGGCAGGAGCTGGGACCGAACAATGGGAGCTCACCCCATCGCAGGGATTTGAACCACCAACCTTCTAATCGGCAAGCCCTAGGCTCTGTGGTTTAAACCACAGCACCACCCGTCCAACCATTTGGAGAGCCACAGGTTAGCCACACTTGCCTTCAGGGATGTGGCAACTCCTATGGCTTGTAGGGCTGGGCGATATCTGGTTTTCAACATCGCAATATATCACAATGTCTGAAATTAGAAAGGAGCTATGTAGAGACATTGGCTGGCTTCACAGTTTTCCCCACATTGTGACTTTTGCACAGTGCGCGCGCGCACACACACACACACACAGCATGATTCACGATATATTCCCTGGTCAAAAATTATGAAACTGGTACCATGATATGGACTTGGACAGTTTTGGATAATATATCGCCCAGCCCTAATGGCTTCATTCACCCCCTTTTACTTTATGCTTCCTGTTCTTCAAATTCAAATGAGAATGAACAGCTTCAGCTGAGCATCTATCAACCTTGGTGAAACCAGTGAAACCAGCATTAACAGAGCTGCAGGGTACCATCTCCATCATCTCCACCATTATTTATGTACAAGAAATATGGCCATAGAACTGATGAGCTCTGATTTGAGTACATTTCCCTCCTCAAAGATTGTTTATTTAACTTCTGCAAAAGTTGGGGTTCCCACAAGAGTGCTAATCTCCCCCTCTTGTTCCTCATTAGCCCCATTTTGGGTATCCAGTTGTCATAAAACCAAGCTCACTAATATTTGTTAAACTTGTTTTAAAAAATTCTGGATTTTGTCAATAATTTTAATGTATTTTAAAAATATTTGATGTGAACAGGGCCTTTACGATTACATTCGGGACTGAAATTCACTTTTGCATTATGAATATCCCATCTGAATTCAAAGCTGGCAACACAAAATATTTCCTTCTATATTTCTTGATCATTTTGATCTTGGCAGGCATCAGACACGAAATGTCAACCATTGCCAAGAGTCAGATACCACAAATTTTTGCTTCTTACCTATTAAATGCTGGAAAACACAGAATCCCACGACATGTGAACTTTCACATGTGAACTTTCACCACTCCTACAAATTATAAGAAGGAGTTGGGTGGAATCCCATCATTTTTATACAGGCTGAGCCTCCATCTCATGGATCGGAAGAGCAGTTTTCTCCTCCATCACCACCAGACCTTCTGGCCTCCATTCTTTTTCACTGAATATCAACCTATCAGATTGCAGGACAATTTGGGAGCAGAACTACTGATCAGGAAAGACATGAAGTTTCTACATAGCTGCCAAGTTTTCCCTTTTCTCACGAGGAAGCCTATTCAGCATAAGGGAATTTCCCTTTAAAAAAGGGAGAACTTGGCAGCTATGAGTTTCTACCAAACATGTCATTTCCACAACTCTGCAGTGCTACTACAATGGCTCTTGTGTTCTGAAGTCATATTGAATACCCCTCATAATTTTGGAGTTCTGCCTTTTAAGGGAAGGGTTGCACCTCAGTTTTAGAGCACATGCTTTGCATTTTCAGGTTCTTCACCCCCTGTATCCCCAAGTAGTGCTCCAGGAAACCCTGGAGAGCTGCTGCTAGCCAGTGTTCACATTATACAGCTAGAATGGTCTGGCAACTTCCTATTTTGGCCCTAAAGACAAGTCCTGAATGAGGCTCACCTGGTACAATCTTCGAGACTTTGGAGACAGTCTTAGGTGGTGGAACTGGAAGTGATGGAGGAGGGCTGGGGAGCTGAGCTGAGTTCCTTTCCATCTGCTTCTGGGGCGATTCCGTAGATTCCGAAAGAAGTAAGGCTTGTGGATTCTCTTCAGAGGCTGGCAGGCTGGCATTTTCACGTTCATCTGAGGAAGCTGGTGTCTTCTTGGCTGAGGAGACAGGATCAGAGGTGGCAGGATTTGTGGGACATCAAATTAAGATGGATGGCAGTGCACAGGGAGGGACAGACGAGAGGGAGGGCAAGGGATACAGAAGCTGCCTTGCACATGTAAACAATGGACATGGTCAATCATGGCTAGGAAGCCAAGAGGACTGCTGAAAATGACAAGTAGCTGGGCTGACTGAAAGAAAACAATTGCATACTGTGTTGGAAAGCAAGAGTCTCAAACGGCTTTTCTTTACAACACACACAAAGATGCACACATGCAAAATGCACAGAAGGTCTAAATAATTTTTGACAGCTGGGAAGGTTTGCTTTTGTGAACGGCACTTGAATATTTCGTAAAACATAATACAGCGCATAAGGCTTCCGTAACTTGGTGCCCTCTGGATGTCCTCCAACTACAGCTCCCATCAGCCCCAGCTATCATGACCAATGGCCATGGATGATAGGTGTTGTAGTACAACAACACTGGCAAAGCACCATTTTGGGGGAGGCTGCTGTACAGAAATGCTTTGTGTACTGAACTGGCGGCTGGTTGTGATTATGGATTGGATGAGAGCCAATAAACTGAAATTTATTCAAGACAAGACTGGGATTCTGGCTAAATATCAGGAAGAAGTTTCTGACATTACTGTTTGACAGTGCAACGGACTCCCTCAGGAGGTGGTGGACTCTCCTTCCTTGGAGGTTTTTAAGCAGAGGTTGGGTGGCCACTTGTCACGGATGCTTTAGCTGAGATCCCTGCATTGCAGGGGGCTGGGCTTCGGGTCATCTGCAAATCTCTGATTCTACGCTGTTAGTTCTATGCTCTTATGGTTGGCTGAGTTGCGTGCAACCTGTTCTAGGTGGGTTTGCAGTTTGAGGTGGTCTCTGTGGCATGCCTTCCACTGCCTTAGCTGGTGGCCCCATTATGACCCTTTCTGGCAGGGCTAACCTGGCTACAGTAATCTATGCTCTGGTGACCTCAAGATTAAATTCCTGCCCTGCACTTTGCCTGGGACTGCCCTTGAAGACAGTTTGGAAACTGCAGCTAGTCCAGACTGTGGCCACCTGATGCCAACAGGCTGAAAATGACACTGGTTCTGGGCTGATTTAAACCCATAAAGGCCTTTACAGCTCAAAGACCCCAATATCTTTACGAGTGTTTCCTCCAACCTGCCCAGACCCTTCAATCTTCATCTGAGACTTTCCTCAGTTCAGAAGGTGGCAACAAGGGAGAGGGCCTTTTTGCTTATGACTCCCTGTCGTATTAGATGGAGCTGTTCTTGCTGCTGATGTTTCGAGTGCTCCTTTATGGGTTACTGAAACTGATTTTATTGCAAGATACTGTTTTGAAATTGGTGGGGGTGGGAGAGGGAAACCTCTTACACCTTTAATGAAGCACTGAGGCTTTGAACTTGTTTGCATAAATATTTTTTTTAAAATTATTCTCTATATAGAGTATATGTCTGAAGTGTTTAAAAGCCTATTTTAAAGGTCACAGATTTAAACAGCAGGCCAAGGGAGATATAAGAAAGCTTGACCCCTTAGTGCTAATGAAGGATTTGACTTTCCTACAATACCACTTGATGAAGAAGTGCAGAATATATTCCTATCACAAACGCCATTGATCCCCAAACCCGCAGATTGTTCTCTGGTTTCTTGCTTCCTAGACATCTGGAGATGTCATTCAGAAGAGGGAAATATAGATTGATTTAACCAGGACAGAATGCTCCTTGGAAATTAAAGAGATGATCCTGTGCTCTACCTGATAGAAAGCTGCCAGATTCCTTAGTGTGGGCAGTTTGGGCTACATCTGTTACCATATATTTAAAGCACTATTATACAACTCTAACAGCCATGGCTTCTCCCAAAGAATCCTGGGAATAATGAGTTTGTTAAAGTTTCTGGAAAGTGTAGCTCTGTGAGTGGAGGGGTGTGTCTCCTAACAACTCTCAGCACCCTTAACACTCATTTTCTTTCAGCAAAACGGGATCACCCTACCTCATAGTTTGCAGATGACACCAAATTGGGAGGGGTGGCTAATACCCCAGAGGACAGGATCACACTTCAAAATGACCTTAACAGATTAGAGAACTGGGCCAAAGCAAACAAGATGAATTTTAACAAGGAGAAATGAAAAGTACTACACTTGGACAAATAATAATAATGAAAGGCACAAATACAGGATGGGAGACACCTGGCTTGATAGCAGTACATGTGAAAAGGATCTAGGCGTCTTGGTAGACCACAAACTTGACATGAGTCAGCAGTGTGATGCAGCAGCTAAAAAAGCCAATGCAATTATGGGCTGCATCAATAGGAGTATAGCATCTAGATCAAGGGAAGTAATAGCACCACTGTATTCTGCTCTGGTCAGACCTCACCTGGAGTACTGTGTCCAGTTCTGGGCACCACAGTTCAAGAAGGATACTGACAAGCTTGAACGTGTCCAGAAGAGGGCAACCAAAATGGTTAAAGGCCTGGAAACGATGCCTT
Source organism: Zootoca vivipara (assembly GCF_963506605.1). NCBI lineage: Eukaryota > Metazoa > Chordata > Lepidosauria > Squamata > Lacertidae > Zootoca > Zootoca vivipara. The sequence goes on along the minus strand of NC_083282.1, from coordinate 84,259,204 downwards.
ATGAGGAACGGCTTAGGGAGCTGGGTATGTTTAGCCTGGAGAAGAGAAGGTTAAGGAGTGATATGATAGCCATGTTCAAATATATAAAAGGATGTGTCATATAGAGGAGGGAGAAAGATTGTTTTCTGCTGCTCCAGAGAAGCGGACACGGAGCAATGGATTCAAACTTCAAGAAAGAAGATTCCACCTAAACATTAGGAAGAACTTCCTGACAGTAAGAGCTGTTTGGCAGTGGAATTTGCTACCAAGGAGTGTGGTGGAGTCTCCTTCTTTGGAGGTCTTTAAGCAGAGGCTTGACAGGCATATGTCAAGAATGCTTTGATGGTGTTTCCTGCTTGGCAGGGGGTTGGACTGGATGGCCCTTGTGGTCTCTTCCAACTCTATGATTCTATGATTCTATATTACTGGGATGACATATATAATGATTTAAAAAGCCACCTTCATCGTTACAAGTGTTACAATTCCGACACACTTCACAATAAAGGTTACCATCCTGCTAACATTAGACATACAGTAAGTAACTGTGCAATCATAGCCATGCCCACTCAGAAATAAGCCCTATTGAGTTCAGTCGGGAGTCCTTCAAGAGTGTGAGAATTCAGCCTTGGTCTCACTGAAAGAAATAGAATACTGACGGCAGAACATAGCTGTCAATGGCTACTAGTCGTGATGGCTGTGTTGCATCGCCACAGCTGGAGAGGCACAATCAGTGCTGGATTTACATATAAGCTAAACAAGCTATAGCTTAGGGCCCCACTCTCTTGGGGGGCGCCAAAAAAATTAGAGGAAAAAAACCCCTAGATATACATTTCCAAGATATAAGCTAAAAACAAATAAAATAAAACCTACATACAGCAACAGTGTTTTGTTTTGTTTTTTGTGTAGGCTCCTATGATGTAAGTAATGGACCCCGCCTGCTAGCCTGCTCCCTAAAATAGCACTGGTTTGCTCATTTCTATATATAGGGTGCCCACATTCTACATGTGCAAATGGCTTTCAGTACCTATTAGGTCCACAAATTACCATACAGTGGTACCTCGGGTTACGAACACGATCCGTTCTGGGACGCAGTTCGTAACCCGAAATGGTCGTAACACGAAGTGCCACTTTGTGCATGCGCAAAGCGCAATTTATGCAATTTCTGCACTTTGCGCATGTGCAGAACGCGCGCGCAGTGAAAATACTTCCGGGTTTGCGGAGTTCGTAACCCGAGGTGTTCGTAACCCAAGGTACGACTGTATAACATATATTCAACACACAAAAACAGCAACAGTTTGTTGACAAAGGACAGCTGGGCATATAAAGGGCCCCATTATCTTCAGTAGCTTAGGGCCTCTTCAAACCTAAATCCAGCCCTGGGCAGAATGCTTCTGAATATTAGCTGCTGGGAATTGCAGGTGCTGGAAGTACGCTTCCCATGGGCACCTGATTGGCCACTTGGAGAACAGGATGCCGCACTAACTAGATGGGCTTTTGGCCTATTCCAGCAGAGTTCTACTTATGCTCTTACTAGGATATAAGCCATTGCTTCCTAGTCCCCTTTTTATTTCAATGGCAGCATAGTCGTGGCAGATGAGTCCTATCAATTTTGGTGGTGGGTAACTTGCAGTGCAGGGACACGGGTGGTGCTGTGGGTTAAGCCACTGAGCCTAGGGCTTGCCAATCAGAAGGTCGCCGGTTCGAATCCCTGCGACGGGGTGAGCTCCCGTTGCTCGGTCCCAGCTCCTGCCAACCTAGCAGTTCAAAAGCATGTCAAAGTGCAAGTAGATAAATAGGTACTGCTACAGCAGGAAGGTAAACGGTGTTTCCGTGTGCTGCTCTGGGTCGCCAGACACGGCTTTGTCATGAAGGCCACATGACCTGGAAGCTGTACGCCGGCTCCCTCGGCCAGTAACGCAAGATGAGCGCCGCAACCCCAGAGTCGGTCACAACCGGAGCTAATGGTCAGGGGTCCCTTTACCTTTACCTTTAACTTGCAGTGTGTCTATGGGAATGTGCTGAATAGTGCATGATAAAATGAAACCAAGGAATGCAGAATTAAAGCGATTCATAAGCCTGCTGTTTCAGACAGTAGAGGGCAGCAGAAGGAGGGAGCAAACTGAATTAAAGGAATGCACATTGTATTCTCTGAAGGGAAAAATATTACCAATGTGCTGTAAAAGCTACTTGCAACCCGCCGTTTCTCAAAATCCTTTCCGACTGGCCATTCATGCAAATCTTTCTGAATACTTGTAAATTTTCTCTGCCTCCCCCCAAAAGCAAAATGTGCATTTCTATCACCATTGTTACAATGCAGCATGCCTATTCCTACATAAATATTTGATGCTTAATCATAATGTATCTGCCTTTAGGGGCAACATGCTGTGAAACATATGCATTATTTCTGAAGGGAGAATGCCCTGGCTTTGTGCAATGTACAGCTCTCTGCATAAATTCTTTATAGTCTGCATTTCAGACAAATATGCCAAACAGCCCATCCAGTTGTAAGAGGGCTTGCTCCAGCTGAGCAATTAATTGCCTTTCCTGTTACAGCAAAGGTCCCAGTTGCCTAAGGCAGTGGTTCTTTAAGGTTCGGATGGGCAATGGGGGCCCATCAAAGTTGCTCTCTAGCAGGCTTTGTTTACAGGGTGAGGGTAATAAAGAACAATGCAAGAGACAACAGACATCATCTCATGGGTCAGACTCCTTACAGGAGTTGGGGGCAGCACATGGTGTCAACAGCAAGGTTTGCACCAAGATGGCCTAGGAAGAGTTTGACCTATTGCCTGCCCAAGAGGGGAAAGGAATCTCTAGCAACAAGTGGCTTCATAAGAGAACACCTGTTTCCTCTTGCTTTGTTCTTTATTTTCCACATCCTGTATATAAAACAGAGCAGCTTGGGTGGTCTTCATTGCCTGTCTGAATCCAAAAGAAACACTGCATTTGGGCAGCCAACGCCTTTGGAAGAACACTTCCCTCTTTTGATGATAACCAGGATTTTTAAAAAAATCTCACCTCTGTTCAGAACTCTGTTGCCAAACTCATTCACCTTTCTTGCCACTCATAGAATCGTAGAGTTGGAAGGGACATCTACCCCTGCCATGCAGGAATCTTTTGCCCAATGTGGGGCTCAAACCCACGACCCTGAGATTAAGAGACTCATGCTCTGCCGACTGGGCAGCTGGCTTTAAATCAGACCCTTAATTCCCTACACTGGCTTCTGATCTAGTCCTATGAAACCCTCTGTCACCTTGCCACGGTATCCCTTAAGTCCCATGTACCCTAATATTTATTTCTCCATCTTCACTACCTTCAGCTGAATATGTCATTTAACTAGCACTGCCCATGGCCCCTTCCTGTCCACAATGCCCAGCATGTTCTCTCAGATCTCCTGCATGGCAGGGCAGCATTGGGGAAGAACGGACCAGTCTTTTCCATATCCGACTCAACAATTCTATGATTCTATTATTTTGGTATCTTCTATACATTTTGAAGTGGAGAACTACACCGCAAAATAAAGAGAACTGCGAAATCTGAAGGGTAATTACCATATTTTTCCATGTATAAGACGCCCCCATGTATAAGACACCCCCTACTTTTGGGGACCCCAAATTTAGAAAATGGGCATATGGACTATCCGTGTATAAGATGCCCCCCAGATTTTTAACCTTATTTTAAAGTAAAATAAAAACCCTAGTCTTATATCCAGAAAAATACTGTATGTTCCGATCCTCTCAGAACCATCTGAGAGGTGTGAATTAGTTCAACTTCCTTTTAAAAAAAAAAGTGGATTGAACAAAATCCATCCCTAAATGTGCCCATTTAGTCCATCCTTAAATGTGCCAATTCTCTCTCACTCTCTTAAGTCCCACCTCAAAATCAAAAGCCAGAAATTATAGAATTGTAGAGTTGGAAGGGACCCTGAGGGTCATCTAGTCAAACCCCCCGATGTAACTACTTCCACTAATTCAGCTACTGAGCTTTATTAAAGATACATGTGAAGAAGTACAGTAAATGCAAGTCGGGGGGAGTGCAATGGACTTAATGATGAAATTAAAAACAAAACTCAAACAGCTCTGGTGGACTACCAAATATACAGTGTTTCTCCTAAAATAAGACGGGCCTTAAAAATAAGCCATGGCAGGCTTTTCATGAGTAGAATAAATATAAGACATACCCCAAAAATAAGCCGGGGGGGAGCAGGTCTGGCAAGGAAAGGAAGGCATTTAAGCGCCTTTGGAAGAGCCGGCAAGAGGCAACAGCACGCTTGCTGGCGACCTTCTTTTCATGCCACTCGCAGTGTCCGTCTCCACCGCCGCCGCCGTGCTTTGGGGCTTGGCGCGTGCCCACAGCCACCTCCGCAGCCCCTGGGATTACCGTCGCTGCAGCTGCGCTCCTGGGCGCTCTCGGCACTTCCCCCGCGGCCGCCTCACTGTGTTTTGCGGGGGTGGGAGCCGCTTCGGGGAGCGCAGCGCAGCGCGAAGAGCCTGGTGAGAGGCAGCTGCGGCTGCAGGTGAAGCCCGGGATCTGCGTGGGCGACTGGGGGCGAACGCCCTGAGAGCTGCGGCGGTGGCGAAGAGGCGCCCGATCAGCTGAGAGGCGGGCTGATCGGGCGGCTCTTCGCTACCACCACAGCGCTCAGGGCGCTTGTCCCCAGTCGCCCACGCAGATCCCGGGCTTCACCTGCAGCCGCAGCTGCCTCTCACCAGGCTCTTCGCCCTGCGCTGTGCTCCCCGAAGCGGCTCCCGTGCAGCCGCCTCTTGCCACGGCGGAATTGGGCATCCCAAGGAGCAAACTCCCGAGCCGGAAGGAGCAGCTGGGGGAGTTGGTCCACTTTCCCCGCTCTGTTTGTCTTTTGGTGGCGCGCGCACGCCCTTTTCCTCCCTCCTTGCCTTCCTCCGTCTTAGCCCCGCACCCGGTCCGCCTCTCGCCCATGCATACTCTCGCCTACTCATCCCTTGCACACACACACACACACACACCTGGCGGGAGCAGTCACCAGTCACCAGCCTGGTCCCAGGCCAAAAGGGGGCTGGGCTATAGGCAGGCAAGGGCAGATTTGCACACTGGCGTTTGAATGGAGGAATTGGCCCTCTGAGCCAAAACAAGTCCCAGCAGCCCCTCCGCCGGCTCAGGAATGCGCGCCGTGTGGATGCCATTCCCTAGGGAGAGACAGGCACTCGCCCGGGGGCGGGGAGGACGGCGGCGAAAGGGAGCGAAGGACCCCAAAGCCAAGAGGGTCCGGAGTGATCGGCCCACAAGATCCCTTGGGGAACACTGGGAGGGCACGTGTGCTTCCTCCCTGCTCGGCCGGTAGCGCGGTTGCCAGCTCCCGCTCGAAAAAATAAGACATCCCCTGAAAATAAGCCGTGGTGTGTTTTTTGGGAGGAAAAATAAATATAAGACGTGTCTTATTTTAGGAGAAACACGGTAGGTATGCAGCTGCAAGAAAACAGAGCTAGGTCTAAGTGGAAAAACTTCTCCAGTCATTGAGGCAATATGTAATGGCTTGATGAAGTATTAACCTCTCTCCATCAGCACTCACTGAGAGCATCCTCAACTTATAAAGCTAGTTACACAACTAAGCATTCAACTGAAAACACAAAGGGTCAAACCAGGGACCCTTGGGCGTACTGGCTGCCCTGCAGACCTTTGCAGGATTGGTGCAAAGGTCTGGAAGTGTGATTGAAAGTGATTAGAAAGCTCTGCAAAAGCAGAAGCCCAGGCTTATCAGAGTTTGCAATTGCAGGGAAAGTCAAATCAGCCTCTCAGAGACTTGGCAATCGAATGAAACTTTGCCGTCTATTTTGAAGTCTCTGTAGAGCATGGATGGGAGCCCTTTGAGTCCTCTGCAGGCCACACCTTTCCTTGAGTACTTTGGACTAGCTGGAATATGTCCTTGAACTTGCCGTAGAGCCTTTCACTTGCCTAGTAAGAGGATAAGAGGGTGAAGATATGTGACACATGAGTGTGTAAATAATAATAATAATAATAATAATAATAATAATAATAATAATAATAATAATTTATTTGTACCCCACCCATCTGGCTGGGTTTCCCCAGACACTCTGGGCGGCTTCCAACAAAGATTAAAAATACATTAAAATGTCACACATTAAAAACTTCCCTGAACAGGGCTGCCTTCAGATGTCTTCTAAATGTCAGGTAGTCTTTGACATCTGGTGGGAGGGCGTTCCACAGGGCGAGCACCACTACCGAGAAGGCCCTCTGTCTGGTTCCCTGTAACCTCACTTCTCACCATGAGCGAACTGCCAGAAGGCCCACGGCGCTGGACCTCAGTGTCCAGGCAGAACGATGGGGGTGGAGACGTTCCTTCAGAAACCTCTGGCTTTTGCATGGCTGGAATGTAACCTACTGTACCAAGTTTTCCAGTAGTTGTTATTCTAAAAACCTTTTCAAGATCAGACTCCTCTACCTATTCCAGATCCTCTATCCTCCTCCACCCCAAATGTGGGTTGTTCCTGCATAAGCTGTTCTGTAGCTCAATTATTTTTATTCTGGAGCTCCTTCTCCTTTCATTTCATTACTCTCCATTGCTTCTGCTGTCTGATCAGGTCCTTGCTCCATCAAGGAAGTAAGCTGCTCTTTGATAAGAAAAACCTGTGCAGCTATTTCTGCTTGACCATCCTCTTTGCCTGCCTCCAGTGTGCTGCAAAACCTCCTCCACTTTGACCAACTGTGGATGCTGTGCTCAGGAATTCCTACGAAACAACGATGCTTCCTGCAGAAGGCATCCATTTTAGGCTCAGCTGGGTGAATAATTCTTCTGTCTTGGGAGCCAAATTATCTTCAGGACTTGTCTAGGACCAGCCCAATTCATTCTCCTGCTTGTGGCAAAGGACAAGGTGGGACCTCCTGCTACCATTCCAACAGATGGCCTGACCAAAATCTTGTTTAACACAATGGATAGGACAGTGTCCCCCCACTGCATATAAGGACAGAATAGCTTAGGGGCAACAGGAATACGGCATGGCACCCACAGTTTAGCCTGTTCCTCACCTTTCAGCATCTGTCATCTGAGTCAGCCACCTCACTCTGTCCAACAGCCAGATTGGCCATGCCTGAAGCAATCCTGCTTCTGATCCTGGATGTGTCCGATTAAACTGGAGGGGGAAGAGATCTCACAAGACCTCAAACACCCATCTTGTTAGGTGGCATGGCTACCCACTGGCTCCCTTCCTTTCAAGCTTTAGGTGAGCTAATAAGGTTTTCTCCTTTTTCTTAGCTTTCAGTTTGGTTTGGTCTCCCCCATTGACAACACTTCAACTGTTTTATTGGACCCCAAGGTAGCATATACGGTAAATAGGCCTTCTCAGTGGGGGCACCCTGACTGTGAAATGCCCTCCCTGGAGATGCTCACCTGGTGCCTAAATTATGATGCCTTTGGCACCAGGTTGAGACTTCTTTGTTTCCCAGGCCATTTAACTTCAGTATGTTGTAGTGTATTTAGATTTCAGCATAAATTTCCTTCTCTTTGGTTTATTTTAGGTTGGCCTCTATATATTATGCTAGCCCGTTTCTGCATTGCTTTTCTTCATGTTTTATCTCAGTTCTGTGTTTTTGTGGTGCTTCTGCAGAGATCATTTTACAGATTGCATTGCCTTTGTGTTTTTATTGATTTTTGCAGAATGCCCAGGGGGCTTTGGCCCACGGGTGGCCTAGAAATGATGGAAGTAAATAAAATAAATTCTATAAATGACAACAACCCAGCACTGAGGAAGATAAAAGCTGTTTGTCAACTCTGACTTGTTTCCTTTTGCCTTTAAGTGGTTATAAACAGTCTTTTTCATATCTCTGAGAATCAGTTTATGCATTATAACCAACATGTTAAATCACTCCACATGGAAGTTGTTTCCTTGTAGTAGTTAGTAGAATTGATTGTGTGGCTTTCTTCATGCCAATAAATATGCCTAAAATAAATTATTTGTTCTGCTACCTGCACTCTTTCACTGGAGCTGAGCTGTTCCACCTTACTGGGTTACCAAAGCCTGCTTTATTTACTTATTAGAGACATTTCTATGCAGCTGACTCATGGGGGACCACCAATATAGACTCCTCCAAAGATCTCAGTGATTCGGTTGGGATATAAGAGATCAGATGGTCCTTAAGTTATCCAGAACCCAAATTGTAAATTAATGCTAGAACCTTGAATCTGTCCTGGTTATATATGGGCTGCCAGGGCAAGCTTTTGAGCACTGGTGCTATGTGATGGCACCAGTCTGTCTTCATCAACAGTCCAGCCCCAGCATTTTGCCCCAGCTAGAGCTTCCAGACCTGGTGCAAAGGTACATGGAACAATGGAACATGCACATGGAACACACCGGAATAATCAGGCCTCTCTGAGAATGGCCACAGTTGGCTTACTAGCTGCAACTAGGAAAAGACACTCCTGAGAGCATCATATGAGGCTTAATCTTTGTGTGAATGCTGTGAACTGGAACAATTTAAAGGAGGCTCCAACGGGTAGCCCTAACTCCAAAAACAGAAAATTATAAGAGAATGAAATAGTGGCACATCTAGTTCAGAGGTGGAGAAGCTGTGGCTTTCCATATGTTATTGGACTCCATGAGTTCCAGCCAGAGGTACAGGTTTAACATCCCTGATCTAGTCCAATCCATGGGAAAATCTGTTATAACTAAACTGAGGTCCCATATGCACTCTATATTTAAAACAGCACCATGAATGGTCATGATTTCCCCTAAAGATTCCTGAGAACAATAGGGTGCCGAGAGATGTTAGAAGACCCCTATTTCCATCACAGAGCTGCAAGTCCCAGAGTGGTTTAACAATTGATCCCTCTTCACAGGGAACTCTGGGAATCAAAGAATTTGAGGGGAATAGGGGGTCTCCTTACAACTCTGAGCACCCTTAACAAACTACACTTCTCATCATTCCTTGGGGAAAGCCATGTGGCACGATTCTGCTTTTAACATGTAGTACAGAGAGGGCCTGAGCTGGACAACATGCTACCTCCAGTTACATCCAGTTTCATTCATAGTTGCTCTCAGTAAAATGGTTGAATGCTTCTGGTCTAGGGAAGAAGAATAGGGCCAGCCCGACACTACATCCTACTGTGGCATCAAACTGACTCGATTGCAGCTCAGCGGAATGGAAAGAAGGCCAATACCGTTGCAAAGGCAATACCTGAATCTTCTCTCAGCTCTTCCGAATGCAGCTCCTCGCCAAGTGAGGTGGCATTGGTTGTGGCTGATATATGTTCCTGCCGCGTCTCTTCTGAGGTAAGTGCCTGGCATGTGGGGGATGAAGGGTCACTCAGCATTGCTCTGGTGGCACCAGTTGCTGCTTTGCTTTCAGAATCTAGGACACCATGACATTCTCTCATTAGTTAAACCATTGAGGATTTTCTGATGCCCACTTCCCATGCTACGGTTCTGAGTCAAAGGAGGGCCTCATCGGATGGTTCTCAGAAAACCAGACTGGGAACCCTTGTTTTAAGGGTGCTATATGCATGTGCTCAAAACAAACCAATAAATGATGCAGTGCACTGCCTCCATAGTAGTGCTATGGGATGGACTGCCGTAGAAGCATGCGGACTAGATATATACACGATGTCTTTAAATAAGTGCTGGCGGTGTTCTACATAAGATACAAATGCTTATCCATGTGTGGTAGAGGTGCAATGTTTGGAGGGAAGGGATAAAGACAGGGAGATAATAGACAGACATTCCAGTATTTCTTCGCATGCTAGTAGAGTTCAAGGTTATGCTATACAGATAGTGAGATTGGACTATGCAGTTAGGAACAGAGTTAATTCTCATTACCTGGGGTCACCAAGCACAGAAACAGGCTTAGTCCCCACTTTAAGCATAGGCCCAAAACTTTGAAGGCCCGAGACATGATTTTCCTGCCTTCAGTGGATCCTAAATGGTGCTAGGCTAGGGCCAACGTGCTGACCATTCAGTCACCAAGTCCTGTCTTCATCTCTCCCCCTCCTCCACATGGTGCTGCCTGAAGCATGTTATTTCATCCTGATGTAAGAACATAACAACCCTGATGGATCAAGCCAAAGGCCCATGCAGTTCAGCATCCTGTTCTCATGACGGGCAGCCAGATTACTATGGGAAGCTCACAAGCAAGACCTAAGTGCAATAGCACTCACCCTACTTGTGACTCCCAGCAACTGGCATTCAGAGGCACACTTCCTCTGACAGTGGACATAGAACATAGCTCTTGTGGCCAGCAGCCAGTGATAATCTTACCTTTCATGAATTTGTCTAATCCACATGGCAGGACCAGCTCTCATCCTAGATCCGCCAGTTTACTTTCTTGCATATATAGTGAGAACAGAACCCACATCATTTGGAGGCGCCATTGCGGTACAGGTGAAATGTATCCCTGAACATAAGTGGCCCATCCCTCACTGGCAAGGACTGGAGGAAGAATGAATGTTGACTTTGTGTATGCAGAGCGTACAGAAGTACACTGTATCTCCCTGGCTTCCTTGCAGCATACAAGCCCTCCCTGCGTACTCTACCTGATCTAATGGCATTTGATGGGCATTTTGCTAGGTTGAAATTAACTGAGTTTCTAAGATATTTCCTCATCTTAGGAATGAGAATGGCCTTGTTGAATGCATTTCCTGTACGCTTTAAAGCGACTACTTGAACTCTGCTTGCCTCTTTCATGGCAGCTGGAGTGAAGTAAGCTGCGTCATGGAAGTTGAATTTCTTTCTTTCCATTACAGACCACTAGAGGAGACCATAGGATGCTTTTGATCACAAAGAAGTTGAAGCACCCGATAAGGGAGGTGGCAAGGACAGAGCAAACCAAAACAGCTCAAGGCTGTATGCTTTCCCTTATTAGTGCATGTAGATATATCCCTACTCTCCCAAACAATTTAACCCAACTCCATGGGTTTGTGTGTGTGTGTTTTTGCTTGCTTTTTATTAGTTTACTATCAACATGGTTCATATGATTACAGTATACGGAACCATATGGGCGATTAGGGAATTTGCTAAAAAGCAAATGAGAAATCAGCACCAGGGACAGTTCCCTAAGAGTGAAAATACAACAGGATGCAGGCTGCAGCATGTGCTACAAAATGTATTCACGGAAGGCAAACTTGTGTAGGTATTAGCATGCAACACATGAAACAAATAAGATTTGCCTTCTCTGTGCACATGTTAGAATGTAGCTATCAGACACACCTTTCCAGTATATGTACGTTGAGTATACTGTACACAGACCAAAATCCCACAAAGAGTCCTGTGGCACTTTAAAGGCTAACAAATTTATTATGGCATAAGCTTTTGTTGACCATAGTCCCCATCAGCAGATGCAAGGAGTGACATCCTCATATGTTACCTGACAGCTCATTCAATGCCTCTGATGAAATGGGTTGTACTCCTCAAATGATTATGCTATGCTAAATGTATTAGTCTTTAAAGTGTCACAAGACCCTTTGTTGTTTTGCTGGAAGAGACCAATATAGGCTATTTCTCTGGAAACTGTGTTGTTGTTGTTTAAAAAACTCACTGTATGTGATTGTCAGACATGACACATGTATTGCAAACTCAGAGAAGAGGGTTCCCTCCAAAAAAACGTAAAATGTGAAGCCATGGAGAAAAAAACAACCTATGAGGATATATGCAGTTCTGATGTGAGAGCAGGTCTATAGTATTCATTCAAATCAGCCACTGACATTTTCCTATGTATAATTTAAATTATATAAAATGTGTACACAATTTGAATTTTCTTTAAAAGGGGGGGGGGGATAAACCCAGCCTGGATCCATTTTCAGAAGCCAGAAGGAAATATATATACTTCTGTTTTCAATACCTGTGTTTCCCATGCACAAGCTTACGTGGGAGTCACATTTTAAAAAATCACCTTTGCTGTGTGTTGATGTGACACAATAGGATCCCAAATAATTCAGAAGATAGGGGGGGTGGAATCTATTAGGCCAGTGTAAACAATATACTGAGGGTTGAGAATCCTTCATTATTTCCTGCTCCAAGCCAGAGCGTTGCCATGTTTTCCTTACTGAGACAGATACTCCTGGTCTTCCTTCAACCTCTCTGCCTCAGAAATAATAGGCTCAGCACTATAATCCAAACCAAAGCAATTACTGGAAGAGGAACATGGGTGAGGAACCTGGAATGATCTCTGGCCAGAGAATTCACATCCCTCCATTTGAGACACTCTTCATCAGAAGCTGATGACAAGACCGGCTTATCCTTGTTACTACTTCATTACAAGTTTCTGGAGCAGTGATTGAAAGGACTTTCTATGGGGCCCAACTCTTCCCCCCCTCCATTTCATCAAGGGCACTCAGACCCAGCATTTCACACTGCTTGCAATCTGAGGACATGGGGAAACCTAGTCTGCATGCTGCAGAGCTCCCAGTGCAACATTTTTATAGGCTGAGCTCGCCCACTCTGCCTCGTAATCACGTTCGGAGAAAAGTTACTGTTCTTAAAATAGCCTTTGCAGCAGCACAGTTGCTATGATACGCTGCAAGGAGGGAGGGAACGGAGTTCATTGCCTACGTTTCAAGTCATTGTGAAGCCAGCCCATACATAGTCATTGGCATATTAACTGCCACCCGCATTGTTTGCTGCCCGTGCCTTTTGTCTTTCCTTTTTTGTGCACTATAAAATCTGGTCGTTCGGGTGACACCCTACACTTTTGTAGCAGAGACAAGCTGCAGAAATGTGGGGAGGGGGGAGGGAATCCCCATCAACATTTACTCTGTATTCTGAGGAGCCATATGAGAAAAGTGGTCCTGTGGTATTTACAATGCATGAGGGCATGGGTTTTGAAGGCGAGCAGGGCTGGTGGTGCAGGAGGAGGTGAGCAGAGCTGTAGCTCAGAATACATGCTCTGCATGCAGAAGGCCTCAGATTCAGCTCCTGGCATCTCCAGGTAACCTCAGACAGCTATGTGTGGTGTCAGATGCACACAGGAGAAGTGAGTAAAGATGCGCACCCTCCTGGCTTACGAGGAGAGAGGTGGGGGCCATGCTGGCACATCAGCGGAGCCCATCCTTCCATTGTCTCCCCCTTCTGGTAAGTAACAGGGATATCACTCCTGGGAAGTCAGGGGCAACAGCCACTCCTGGGTGTGTCTAAGAGAGAGAAAGAGGGAGATGGGGAGGGAGAGGTGTATCTGTGGCCTGTACGCATGTGCATGAGTGTGTGCTGTGAGAGAGATGGGGAATATAAAAAGAACCCTGCAGGATCAGGCCAGTGGCCCATCCAGTCCAACATCCTTTTTCTCACAGTGGCCAACCCAGATGTCTATAGGAAACCCACAAGCAGAAGCTGAATCACAGTTGATGCAGTTCGCATCAACTGATATTGTGGCTAGCAGCCAGGGATGCCCCTCCATGAGAGAGTTAGTGTGGAGTGGCCTCAACTGTTTGGACCATGCCCATTATGGATTATTCAAACAAAGAATGCGGCCTTTAAGCCAAAAAAAAAAGCGCTAGCCACTCCTGAACAACAGGTCAAGTAAGCAAAGGGGAAACAGGTCCTTGGACATGGCAAGATGGGGAAATTTAAGGAGAGGTGAAGGAGAAGACACGGGAGCCACACAGAAAGAACAAGCAAAAATGACAGAGGTGGAGCTTGCAAGTACAGTGGTACCTCTACTTACAAATTTAATGCGTTCTGGACGCACATTTGTAAGTCGAAAAAAATTGTAAGTCGAATCCCATAGGAATGCATTGGGAGAAAAAATTCATAAGTAGAAGCAACCCTATCTAAAAATTCGTAAGTAGAAAAAATCCTATCTAAACCACATCCAAGATGGTGGATGGAGCTCCATTCGTAAGTAGAAACATTCGTAAGTAGAGTTATTCACAAGTAGAGGTACCACTGTAGCTTATTCTTCAGACAAAGCATCCACTGAGAGAAAAAGTGGTGGACCAAGAGGAGTGGGGATTCATTATGGTGGACAGGGAGGAGATGCTCGAGAAGGGCTAGTTGGATTATGGAGATCCCCCTGAGCCTAGCAAAGGATCTCCGGTTGATGGGACTGTGTTCTAGTTTAGCTCCTGAAACTCGAAGTATAGTGCTCTCCCTTTCAGGGCCAGCCCAATACATTTTGATACCAGAGTTTCTCTACCTTCCATCCAACCTACATTTAAAAGGTGTGCTATACCATGGAGATGATAATTCTTCCCTTCCTCTATACGCCCAACATCATAGTGCTGCCTGAAGCCAGTTGCTTCCACCTGTTTCCGCCAACACTGCCCCGATACACAGCATTTCCTAAGACATGCTCAACTCTCTGCAGTTGGACTTCAAGTGCTTCACATTGGATTAGATGCATGCATCTCTCTCTCTCTCTCTCTCTCTCTCTCTCTCTCTCTCTCTCTCTCTCTCTCTCTCTCTCTCTCCCCTATAATTTATTAGGGTTTTTGCATTATTACAATAGAACAACCCATTCTTCATTCCCTCTTCCCACTCTTACCTTCCCTCCTTCCAACCTCACACCCTCTTTTTTAAAAAATAAAAAATAAAAAATAGGATCCGTATTTTCACCTCTGATAATTCAGTTCTTCAATATACTATACAGCATCCTGTTTGCATGCTCATATAAGGGTTAGGAGTGTCTGTGGTCTTCTGGGCTCCCATCCGTTAAGTTCCATCCCTGCATTGTCCTCCCACTGCTTCTAGTTGTGGGCATTACTCAGTTAAGAGCTAAAAAAAAAAATGTCATCCAAAATCTCTCTGAAGCTTGACTTTTTACTGCATTTCTAGATATTATCTGGTTGCTTTTGTGCATGAAGCCAGGAGGAAAGGCAGGATCAGAAACATCCCCAAGGGGATCCAATTTGGGCGCAAACATTTTGATTAATTCTTCAGCACAATGTCCTTTCATCAACTATGTTTGTATATACTTTTAAATGTATTTAAACAGCTTCAAAGCTGAGGAGACTGTAATATTTATGTAATGATATCTGAAGCTTTTTATATTCTCAGCTCTTCACTGGATAAATTTGCAGGAGTTGATCGCAACTCCACAACAAAACTGTTAAGGAAACCTACAGATTTGATAATTATTGTTCATTCTTCAGTGCAATTACCTCCAATTTTGCATTTTAAAGCTATAATCATATCTGCATTTATGTCATACTTTAAAGTGCTTGAAACACTTTGCACAGATCATCTCAGAAATTCCTGCAAACACAACTGGAAGTTGTCATATACTACACATGTTCTCAGGTGGTAGGAGTTTGTGGTTTTGGTGCAATAAAATAATGTAATGTATTTTACACTGGGCTTGTGGAGAGCAAGGCAGCACTCTTTAATCCTAGTGTGCCACTGACCTCTGCACCCCCACCCAAGTAAAACCACAGCAGCCAAGCAGAAGCAGAAGAGCAAGTGGAACGGCATGCCATCTGCCACGTGTGATTTAGTTGAGGTTCCTGCTTTGCAGGGGGTTGGACTAGATGACCCTCAAGGTCCCTTCCAGCTCTACAATTCTATGATTCCACTTTTAGTAACTGTGGCATTCCTCCGGTACAACAGAAACTCCAGTGCCTTCCAAGGTTTAATGCACTTTGCTGAGCGTAACAATGCAGATCTGACAACCGCAAACCCTTGCATTAAAACAGTGCTTACTTGTGAAAGATTTGGATGTAACTGCTGCATACCTAGGAACAGGCTTATGGACAGTCCTCTAAAAAGACATTGTGGGTGAATTTTAAACAGAGGTTAATAAACGGCATGTGTTACTAAAACTCTAAAGTACACCCCCCGAGACTCAAGGCATCCATCGTGTTGGGAAGGAAGAACATTGATTGCTCTTGGCGACCCATTATTCAAACTCTCCTGCCTAGACAAACGGTGTTGTGTTGTAAATTTGCTCACTCGAAGCTTTCTTTGGCAACATAGGACCGTAGCAAAGACGAGAATGAAACAAAAAAACAACACCCCAGTTCTTGCTCTTCTCTTCTCCAGAGATGTTTGGAAGAGAAGAAGAAAGTGGAGTAAAGGAGAAGGCAAATGTGTGATGGAGTCAATGGTGCGTCCACGCAAGCCATGCCAAGGACAGAGCGGAGGTGCAGAAATTATTGGCTAAAAAATGATGCACGGCCCTGAGTTTCCTCGCCTCTGTTTGTTTTAAATATTGAACCAGAAATGGGTTAACCATTAGAGTAAGGCACGGGTGGGAAACCTGTGGCCCTCTAGATGTCGCTGGACAACAGCTTCTATTGTCTAAGGCCATTGGCCATGTTAGCTACAGCTGATGGGAGTTAGAATCAGGGTGGTGTGGTGGTTAGAGTGATGTTCTAAGACTTGGGAAATCAGGCTTCGAATCTTCACCCAGCCATGAGGTTCAGTGAGTGACCTTGGGTAAGTCGCTTCCTCTCAGCCTAACGTACGTCACAGGGGTGTTGTGAGGATACAATGGGTAGGGGAAGGGCCATGCACATCACTTTGTGCTCCTGGGAGGAAAAGTGGGCTGCGGGTGTTTTTAAAAATATAACATCTGGAGGGACTTCAGAAAACTTCGCAGAAATTGGAGGATGGTTTCTCAGTATGTATGTGTGTTGCATGTGGGTTTTACAGGAACAAAATGCGGTGGTGGTGGCGGTGTTATTTTGATATAATGTTTACATGCCAAAATGTCTTCCAAGCTATACATATGCCTTCACTATAGACAGAAGAAAAACACAAGGGGGATTAGTCTAGACCCCCTTCATTGTTTCCCCTGAGTGCTAAAGTACCTATCTAAAATGATTGATTGATTTGTTTGTTTGTTTGTTTAAAACAGTGAAATCTCTTCCAGTTTCCTACAGCAAGGAGTGGGGGGGGGGGAATAAAAATACAAATATTGTTTTCACTTGCCTTGTTCCATAATTTCCAGCAGGCCTTTCTTAATAAGTTCGTCCCGACCTTGCCTTGTGGTTGTCTTCTTCTCTAACACTGCAAAAAGGGGTGGGGGTGGGGTGAGCATGATGTCAACATGGAACATCAGAGCAGACAGAGCGTGGAAATGAAGAACACAAGAAGCCTGCATGGATGGGTGAAGGATGTCAAGCTTGAAGGATGGCACAGCAAGTGAGAGGTTAAACGCAGTGTCTCTCTTTCTCACCCTCCCCACCTCCCATTGATCAGACTGCCTTACTCGTTCTTAACTTTTGTATCCCACCCTTCTTCCAAGTTCTTTAGGGCAAATGGACATGGGGGATAATCGTGAAGTCAACCAATGACCTCATGGTGGAGTGGGGATTGGAACCCAAAGTCTTCCAGATCCAGCACTCTGTTGACTACACCACACTAGTTTGTAGGATCACACAGACACACAGTGTAATGTGGCTTCTGCCATCACAGGAAGCCCCCATCTCTCCTCCCAGCACCTCACATGCTTTGAATCATGACTCAAAGACTTGGGCAAGTTCCCTAGTCCAACTCTTCCCACAACCCTGGAGCAAAAGACATAGCAACAAAGGCTTGGATCCTGTGATACTATGGAATGATGCTACGTCAGAGAATTGTAGGAAGTCCAAAATGGCATTTGCATCATAGTTTCCCACTGTAGATGATGTCCAGCAGACCATACTCTGTTGGAGGCAACAGGGTGTTGCTCAGAGCTGAATGTCTGATGTTGGAGACAAATTGGGGACAAATAACCTCATTTTGCTCCATAAGCAGATTTCTGCAACATAAGAAAAGCTTTGCTGGATCAGGCCAGCAGCCCATCTAGTCCAACATCCTTTTCTCACAGAGGACAACAAGATGCCTATGGAAAACCTGCAAGCAGGAACCGAGTGCAAGAACATTCTCTCCTCCTGTAGTTGGTTCCCAACAACTGGTATTCAGAAGTATTCTGTCTCCAACAGTTGAGGCACCATGGTTAGTAACAAGCCCCACCCTTCTATGAATCTGTCCAACCCTCCATTGGAGCCATCCAAACTGGCGGGTATCATTTCTCCCTGTGGGAATGAATTCTGTAGTTAAGCTACTGTATGTACACTTTGAAGAAATACTTTTTTGGTCTGAGCTGAACCTTCCAACATTTAGCTTCCCTAGATGTCTATGATTCTGGACAGTTGAGACAGACTGGCAGGCCAGATGGAATTCTGATCTTATCAAGCAAGGTAATGCTTATGCTAAAGCCAGGCTTTTTTTTTTTTTCAGCCAGAACTCGCCGGACTCAGTTCTGGCACCTCTCAAGTGGGCATTCATGGTGAGCTCTGCACCTCTTTTTTCAAGAAAAATAGTCGAACGGTATCCGTTCCAGAAGTCCGTTCGACTTCCAAAATGTTCGGAAACCAAAAGTGCAGCTTCTGATTGGCTGCAGGAAGCTCCTGCAGCCAATCGGAAGCCACATAACCCGCGTCGGACATTCGGGTTCCAAAAAAACGTTCGGGAGCTGATTTGTTCGGGAGCCAAGGCATTTGAGATCCAAGGTAAGACTGTACTGTGCTAAAGTGAGTTTTGCAATGCCAGGACATAAATAATTCCCCTAGCATCGCCTCCCCCCGCCCCCTGTTGACCAAAAGGGGAAAGCCCAACCCTTCCAGGATGGTTTTTGGGGAAAGAATTCTACAATATTAACCAGAGTGGATCCCACTAGCCTTTCCCCATCCTGACAGTGTGGCCTCTGCATTTCCTAATGGAAAGAACAAGGAAAAGACACACAGCTGGATGGAACCACAAGTCTTGCTGAGAGAAGTTCAACGAGGAGCTAAATGCAAGCAGGAAAAGCTCACTTTGGCTCATAGCTTGCTGTGGAGCCGCATAATAACAGCTTGACTACTCCAGTAACTGCTTGTAAGAATTCCTAACCTTTGTTTCCTTTCAGCTAGGCAAGGCCTAGCAACGCTTATTAAGACCCATTTTCAACTCTGTTGAAAAGGGATAACAAGCAGCAGGGATATTGAGGGAGGGGGCAAAACCCCCACCTCCCTATTTTAGACCATATGTGGTTGCATTCCTCAGGGCTGTCAATATTTCTGGCCATCTCACTGTTTCTGCAATGAGTCACCATCATTATAAACCAATAATTAGGTCTAGCTACTAAATTAGCTATGAGTTCTCCTGTGCAATATGACGTATTCAAAACCACTTTTAAATAATCCTAAAATACAGAAGTTTTAATTCGTGGTGTTTTTTTCTTGTTTTGAAACTGAATCCATAATCTTTGGCCTTTAAGCCTTACTGAGCATCGTGACTCTCTTCGTCCTCACTCCCCACAAACACTTTTTGCAGTAAAATGCTATTTCTGACCACAAGGTTACTCGCTTCTTATTTATTTATCTGCCCCTTCTTTTAATCAAAGGGCTAGTGAGAGATACAGCATTTCGAAAAGAACGGAAATCTAAGCCAGAAAGATAACTTATACCTGGTATATATTTAAAGCTATTTTTTGTTTGTTTTTTCATGGTACCTCTGAAGGCCTTTATTTGCATTCCTGGGCAAGGGCCCCCCGACTTTGAGGGGGGAAATCAATACCCATAAAAACAGTGGTTTTCAACTTCTTTGAATCCATGGTGCCCTTGACCAACCACATCCTTTCTGCGGCTCCCTTGTGGGAGCCACTTACACTGGGGTTCCACTACAGAATGTGTATAAGTATGGATTCCCCTGTTCTGCCCCCCCCCCATACCCCCATGCCTTAACCAGAGGGGGGTGACTGGAAAAAGCCACCATGAGGTGAGATTTTTCCTGCCAAACAGTGCATGCATTCAGCCTTAAACTCTTATAACCAGGGCCTTGATGGCCCTGCAATAAACTTTGAAGAAAGAAAAATTAAAAATCTGTAGGACCGAAGTCTGGATTCTGCAGCAAGTAAATATTTGCATTATCAATCCTTTTGCTGAATTTATTCAGTTTCTCCTAGTCTGTAGGATGGACTCAGAACTACAGGGGGCATGTTAAGGTAAAAGGTAAAGGACCCCTGGACAGTTAAGTCCAGTCAAAGGCGACTATGGGCTTGCGGCGCTCATCTCGCTTTCAGGCCGGGTCACAGTTTTCCGGGTCATGTGGCCAACATGACTAAACCACACAGAGGACCGTGACACATGCCAGAGCGCACGGAAACACCATTTACCTTCCTGCCACAGTAGTACTTATTTATCTACTTGCACTTGCATGTCGCGGGGATTTGAACTGCCAACCTTCCGATCAGCAAGCCCAAGAGGCTCAGTGGTGTAGACCACAGCGCCACCCGCGTCCCTAGGGGTCATGTTAAACCCTTCCCGACCACCTGAAATCACCCCGAACAGCCAAACTCCTGTGCTTTCTTCAGGGACTAGCTACAGAATATCAAGCCTATCCCTGCTATCATGGGCAGAGGGCTGAAACTTGCTTTTAAAATAATAAAAACTGATACTCTCAAAAAAGCCAGGTTTTGCGATCTATGGAACATTTCTCTGCTTTCTCGGCACTTGTGCAAATCAAAGACTATGCACGGCCCAGCTTATGCTTTACAAATGTGATCTTCTCTCACGACAAGAAAATCCTGCCCCTTTTTTTTTTTTACCATAATACATGTTCCTGGCCAAAGTAAAAATAAATATATTCCCCCCACTTACCTGCTGACGTCTGTTTTAGCTTCTCGTTTTTCTTTTTCCTCCATTTCCATGGCTTGAAGATCCTGCCCAACGTGGCTAGCTTGCTGTTCCTTCGGACGGGAGGAGTTCTAATCCCTGAGACCAGATATTCGGAACGCACTGCAGGGCATGGATCCATTTCCTCTGAGAAGGGAGGGGAAACAAAATTGATGGTTAAAGAAAATGAGAGAAATATTGAACAGGCTGAAGTGCATCGAGGTTTGATATCAAGAACAGGGCTGGATTAACCATTATGCAAAATAAGAATGCTCTTAGGGCATCAAGGTAAGGGGGGGCACATTGCCGGATTTTTAACATTAATGGTCACAAATTGCTCAAGCTGAGCATTCATTTTCTCAGTTGAAGTATATTTTAAAAACTCAACAGAACAACTATGCACCAAGGCAGGCTGGATGTCTTGTCTCTACGAAGTATAGAAGCAGAAGTGTTATGTAAGACTAGTTTTAAGGATTTGATCAAAGACTTTGCAATTAGAAAAAGTAAGAGATTTTTCCACCAAATATAAACAAAGTGGAAGTATACCAAAAAAATCCAACAACATTCGTTTCTATCTTGCTGTAGGTTTTGCTTCATTTTGAAAAATATGATTTTATTTTACGGTTTATTATTGTTTATAGTTTGAATAAGATATATGTAGGGGCACCAAAATTTAAAAGGGGCTCTAAAGGTTTTAATCTGGCCTTGATCAAGTCGGACCAGGGGGCATTATTTTCTGCAATGGATTGATCTCTAAGTTGCAGCGAGACAGGCAACAAGATAACATGCAGAGTTGCTGCCAAAATTCTACCTCAAGTGAAATTTCAAGTGAAACCCTACCTGAACCTCACAGAAAATGTTGGCTTCTTCGTCAGGCGTGGCTATTGGACCATCAGGTATGATTAGCCTTTTGGGGGAAGTACCAAGAGTATCTGCTATTCCCCTCACAAAGCTACAATTCTTAGAGTAGTCTAACATGCAGTTCTTCCCAAGGCACTCTAGGAATTGCAGCTCTGTGAGAGGAATAGGGGTTTCCTAATAACGCAGGATATGGAACAACTGATTGGTTCAAAATTGGGAAAGGAGTATGACAAGGCTGTTTATTGTCTCCCCAGGGCTGGTGCTACCGTTTTTGGTGCCCTAGGCGAGGTCACCTTCTGATCCCCCCCCCAGTGTGAATGGCAGAAGGGATGAAAAGGGGCACAGAGCCCATGTTGCTGGCCTGGTCAGCGGATGCTGTCTCTGTGCCGCTGCCAGCGCTGCTTCCTTCCTGCTCTCAGCCGCTTCTGGCCGCTTCCTCCCACTTGGCCCAGAGACGACTAAACAACAACAACATTCAGTTCTTCTTTCTAAGGAACTCTGGGAATTGCCACTCTGTGAAGGGAAATGAGGGTCTCCGAACAACTTTCTGCACCAATAACAATAACAAACTACATTTGGCGGGTAGGTGGGTTCCCACGAGGCAAGACACAGTGATAACAGCAAGAACCTTTGTTGAACTAGCAGAACTGGACAACAGGGGCAAAGCAACACCTTATATACATTTCTGAAGGTCTGGGCCACCCCCACTCTCAACGTGATTGGCTGTCTAAACTTCCAAGCTGCGAATCATAACTCAGAGTTTAAGGGCCAATGACAGAGGCCCAAATCCTGAATTGTTGGATATCATGTATCGAATCAGAACACAGGAGCTCAGAATCCTTTGTCCAGACTCAAACTCAGGCAAACACAGACCACTGAATACATAACAACAGTCTTCATAATTCGGGGTGTGTGTGTGTGTGGAGCCACAGCTGTTTATCATACTGCTTTATAGTGCAGATAGGGCCTCAGACTTTATGGATCATAGAATCATAGAGTTGGAAGGGACCACAAGGGCCATCCAGTCCCACCCCCTGCCAAGCAGGAAACACCATCAAAGCATTCCTGACAGATGGCTGTCAAGCCTCTGCTTAAAGACCTTCAAAGATCTATACATGGAACAAGAATATGACTGGATACCAAACCTCAGCCAGTGTCAACAGCTCCAAGAAGCCGCTATTGACTAGTCCTGCCAAGATCCTCTCCCTTTGCCACATTTGTTTCTAGACAAAGCTCATTTTCACACTTAATAATAGATCCTCATATGACTATCAATTTCATTAATAGCAAGGAAGCAATGCTGGGGCAGTAAGTAAAAAAGACAGCTCAGTGCCAGGCATCTTCCAGCCAGTATCTTGAAAGAGAGTAGCAGAGCTCCATAAATAATGGTTGTGGGTAGCATTGCTAGGATATATATGTGGGTGTACACACATTAATTCTCAAGTGCATAGCTAGCATCCGTCACCCACGATGTCACAAGCCGGGGAATTATAAGGCAATTTGCATATTTATTTCAACAACCCATAAAATTTAAATGAATGATATGGAACACATTTCCAAGCCATTTGTTTCTGGAATAATAACTTCATAATAATTTGCGTTGTGAATGCCGCATTTAAAACAAACAGCCGTATATGATCAATTTCATTTTATAAGGGTGGGGAGGTGGAAATGCAAGGAAAGTAAATAATGCTTTTAGAGCTTAATGGAGGGGCGGGGCAGACTTTCAAGAAAATTGGAATTATTGTGGTTTTAAAGTTTGGTAGGTGCCTGTGCAGTAAGCAGCTCTTGCACAGAAGCAATTATGCCTCTAATTTTTTTGCGGGTGGGGGGGAAATGGTTGATAAGACAAAGATGAATTGCTAAATAAGAGACAGTTTGAATTCATCGTCTCATTAGTGGAAGTGATCTAAAAATATTTTCTGTTCTTAAGTACAATAAAAATTTGGTGATGGGGAAAATGCAGGATAAAATCTTTACATAAGTGGATGTGAATGTTTTGACTTTTAGGAGAAGTCAGAAGATTATGAATACAAACCAATATGTTTATTAGGAGAAAGCACCGTTGTAAATGGGTATTGAAGCATACACATAATTGCCTAGGAGTATGAACTCATTGAACTCAATTGGACTTACATTTGAGAAGACACGCACAATATTACGTTGTCATCACAATATTTTGCCAAGTTCTTCCCTTGCAAGCGCACCTTCCATTTGACAATGTGAGATTGTGGCAGAGGCTTCTGTACTGGCCTGCCAGATCTTGCTGAATTCTCACCATCCCTGATCATAGACCATGCTGGCTAAAGGGAGTTGGGAGTCCAAGAAAAATCTGGACAGCCACTGGTTCAAAAGCCCTGCTCTGGAGTAACATCTCATTCCTGAAAGGATGGAGGCTTGCCAAGTAAGCTCTGCTATGTGGCACTTTGGGCTGCGCGGGGGGGGGGGGCAGGGATCCCTAAACTATCTTAATTCCCAGGTCAAAATCTGTGCATGAGATAGTTGTTTACTACACTCAGCCTCAGGCAATGGGTAGATTGAAAACGGTGCATGACTCTTTTCCATGCTGCTTTTAGCCTTTTCAGACTAAGCAAAATCTGCGTAGTGGATGTTAGTGCTGACTGAGAAGAGGAGGAGGAGGAGGAGGAGGAGGAGGAGGAGGAGGAGGAGGAGGAGGAGGAGGAGGAGGAGGAGGAGTTTGGACTTGATATTCCGCCTTTCACTCCCCTTAAGGAGTCTCAAAGCAGCTAACTATCTCCGTTCCCTTCTTCCCCCACAACAAACACTCTGTGAGGTGAGTGAGGCTGAGAGACTTCAGAGACGTGTGACTAGCCCAAGGTCCCCCAGCAGCTGCATGTGGAGGAGCGGAGACGCGAACCCGGTTCCCCAGATTACGAGTCCACCGCTCTTAACCACTACACCACGCTAGCTCCCATGAAGCAAACAGGTGATCCTTTTTTCAAATAATCTGAGGATGCCCCAAGATAGTGTGGTCATCTGCCCCCCCCCAAGGGGATAGTCCTTTGTTTGAAGGACATTCTGGTTGAAGTCTGTCCAGTTTAAAGGTAGAAACCCAAAGGAGAGCAGGGCCTTGAAGTTACCCACCCAAAATTGACACCTGGAAAAGCAGGCATCAACATCAGCTGGTAGCAGTATTACCCACTGTAGTGAGATTTATTGTGTTTCTGTTTACATTATACTAATTATTTTTAAATGTGCGCCTAAAAATATAAATTACCATATGCAAATTCTATGCAAATTTATGTCTCTTTTGATATTACAATGCCTAAGTGGCTACCCTACCCCAAGGCCTGTGAAGTGAATCTTCCTTTTCCCAAAGGGAAGGGCTCTTATCAACTTATTGAGTGGGGAGCAGCAGCACAATTCTCCCTTGCCTTTCCTTTGCATTTCAGCTGTGAAAGGCAGTGTGGTACAGTGGTTAGAGTGTTGGACTAGGGCCTTGGAGAACAGGGTTCGACTCCCCCTTTCAGCCATGAAGCTCACTAGGTGACCTTGGAGTCAGACACTCACTGTCACCCTAACCTACCTCAGAGTTCTTGTGAGGATAACATGGGGAGGAGCAGAACTATGGACATCACCTTGAGGTCATGGGAGGAAAGCTGGGATAAAAAGATTTTTATCCCCAAAGTTGTATTCTGTCACCAGTATACAGTGGACGCTTGGGTTGCGAACATGATCCGTGCGGGAGGCAAGTTCGCAACCTGCAGCATTCGCAACCTGCGTCTGCGCACACGCAGGTTGCGATTTAAGGCTTCTGCGCATGCGCAAAGCACGATTTAGTGCTTCTGTGCATGTGCGCACACTGAAACCCGGAAGTAACCCGTTCCGGTACTTCCGGGTTCTGCGAGGAGCGCAACCCGAAAAGGCGCAACCTGAAGCAGCTGTAACCCGAAGGTATGACTGTAGATATACAGTAAAAAGCCAGATATTCACACTCACCACAACGATGAGGTATCCAATAACCACTGAATCTAAAGCAGAGATCTCAGTTCAGCTGGAATCTAAGCATCGGGTTAAACCACCCCAGAATGTCAGCTGTCTCAAGGCAAGCAATGCCACCTTCATGCTTCGGCACTGTTCTAGGGATCGACACATATTCTCCCGACGCTTCCCCTCCCTCCGCTACGAGCATAAGTGCTGGCTGTCCTGAGATTTTCTCAAGCATTTAAGTGGAGACTTGATGAGCTGGCTGGCTTCTGGTGGCACCTCAGCAGGTTGCTGACCCTACAATTCATCGATCTAAGATTGAAGGTGGGTTTTTGCAAGCTGCTGCAAAGCATCATGCCAGGACAGTTGACTGAGTGGGTTGTAGCCAGTGTCAACCATATTCATAATAATGATCATAATTTTATTATTTATATGTCGCCCATCTGACTGGGCTGCCCCAATGAATCCCATGGGACTCTTTGGTCCTGCTTCCCCCCCCTTCCTTCTGATCCACTTGCCCTTAGACCAGAGGACAAAACTGTGTGCAGTCAGGTGAGCCAGCCATGTGAATTTGTTTTGACTGAGTCACACTTGGGAAGCCCTAAACTCTTAAATCTTTTCTTGTCCCTGCAAGATTTGTGGTGACACAGCTTGGCTGCTCTCATCAAGGCAGGTGGCTCTGCTCTCCAAATAATAATAGAGGAAGGGCTATTTTCTTCCAGATCTTCATGGGTTCCCTGTTAAGGATTTGCCTTTGAGCTTGAAGAACATCCATTTATTTCCTTGGTATTGCTAAGGATGGATTGTGAATACATCCTTTCTTTGGAGATAAGGGTGGACAATTCCAACAATTTCACTTCCCCAATCTTAAATTCAGTCTTCCACATTTCCATGCCAATATGTGATTATTATTTTTTTAACATCCTCACAAAATTTCATTAGCATTTCAGTGTGAACTTCTGAATTTTGCAAGCAATTTCTTCTAATATAAAGCAGTTTTGTAGGTTATTTTCACCAGTATCACTTATATGCACAGTTTCTCCTGATATACATATTTTTGCACTCATTTATTTGGTTGGAGAACAGCACTGCAAAATTCAGAGAATGTTGAACCGTATATAAATATTGTGATAATATGGAAAACGTTGTCTTAATAAGATTAAGAAAAGGAAAGGGGAGGGTGAAAAATAGGAGGCTTTCAAAACTGGATATTTCAAAACAGATCTTATGTTGCCTATTATTTCATTCCAGTATCTTTCTCATTCATTCATTCAACCATCATTAACAGACACAGCTTTACGGAACATAAGAAGAGGAGAAAAGAGAGTCCTGTTCCAAGGAATTAACAGTCCCACAGGATTCTTTGGGTAAAGCCATTCCAGTGTTAGTGGTATAAAACTGAAAACAAGTTACTTATGTAGATACAGCCTGTGGGTAGGCTCACTTCAAATACATTTGACAACGCCTGTTTCGACCAATTGTTTTTTGCCTTATAATTTTAGAACATGTTCATGTATGATCATAGAATGGTAGAGTTCAAAGGGACCTTGAGCAAGGTGGGGCCAGTGGGGCCATGGCCCCGGGTGCAGATTTTTGAGGGGGTGCGAAGGAGGCACCCCCAGCAGGGCCCCCCGAGCACATGGCCTGACACTATTCTCCTGGTGTCAGAGGAACCAGAGTGGGGTTGTGTTGGCGGCAAGGGCTGGGGTACCAAGGCGGAATCCTTCCCCCATTGCACCCCGTGCCTTGTCGTGCATGTGCACCCACCCCACCCCACCCCAGTGCATGCACACATCCATCTGACACGGGTGTGTGGAACCCGAAAGGCTGAGAAGGACATCAGGAACCCAAGATGGCTTGTGCCAGACTCTGGACAGAGAAGGGAAAGAGGACTCTGGCAAAAAGGCTGTTGTGAAAATGATAAGTTGCAAGGGAATCATGGGCATGTCCCCTAATTTACAGTCTATTTGAAGGAGCCCTCAATTTCAAGAGCCGTTCAGCCCAAGAACATACAGTGGTGCCTCGACTTATGAATTTTATCTGTTCCGAAGGCACCTTCGTAGGTCAAATTTTTCGTAGGTCAAAAAGTCGAAAAGCGCCATTGGAACGCGATTTCCCATAGGAATGCATTGGAAACGGAAAAATTCGTAAGTCGAAGCAACTCCATCTAAACATTCGTAAGTCGGAAAAACCCTATCTAAACCCACCATGGTTTCTGTTCAGATGTCAAGAAATTCGTAAGCATGCGGCCATTTGCCCCATTCGTAAGTCGAGAAATTCAGTTGTCGAGTCATTCGTAAGTCGAGGTACCACTGTACATTTAAAGCAGAATGAGAACTCACAAATTCCTGTTAACCTTGGAGTCTTCTAGTCTCCTTCTTTCTGTTTCTTCCCTGGCCTCCTTAACTCTCCAAACCATTGCTGTCCCAGGCAAGGCATTATTTACATTTTGATTTCTCCACCCTAACGTGATTTCACTCCCCTCACGCCTATCTGCATTCTAATCACCTCCCAGTCTCTCTCTCTGTCTCTCTCTCTCTTTTTCTTTTTCTTTTTCTGGCCTTAAGTTCCCTTCCTCCCTTCCTCTGCCATCCTCTATCACTGTGCATCACTCACACGCTGCCCCATCTCACTGAGTTTTTCCCATCTCCTGCCACTTCTATAGATTTAACAAGAACGGTGACATGGGATGCTGGGGGTATGGACAACCTGGTTTCCAATGCTTGCTAGCATTCTTATCCATGGCTGCAGGAGTTCAGGCAAGATAAGGCCTTAATTAGTGCTTGTTATTTATTGTTTAAAGAGCAATCAATCTGTTGCCTTGCCTACCAGAACCATTCTCTCTCTCTTGGCTTTCTTTCTCCAGCAGAGTCGGCAGAGGCTGCTCAAGGGAAAACAGATTCGGTGATTCATTTGCACCTCCATGTGGGGAATCCAGGGACCCTCTGAAGTATCCTCCTTACTGTGTCATCTCTCACCATTTCAGCACTTTTACTTCTGTGATCTTTGTGAGGGATAGTCTATTTATAAGTCATTTCCCCCCAGGACCAGCCCACAACATTTGGGTACCTGAGGTGAACCACAAAATGGCACACACAACCCCTAACAAGGAAGAAGGGGTGAGTGAATACCTACATCAGGAACAAGGCAGGAATAAAGATCTACATCAGGAACAAGGGGGGGGGGGAGACCAACTGTGCCTCCTATTCTCCAAGAGGGGGCATTGTGGAGAGTGGATGCTAAGGAGGCAGCAGAATTTGACTCCAAGGAACACACAGCAGTTCTTGCTACCACAGTGGTAGCTGTGGTCAATGCATTCCTTGAAGGCCGGAACTGCTGCTCCTGTGGAGACTGCCACCCAAGGTGGTCGCCTCACCTTGCCCCATGGGTGGGCCGGCCCTGCCTTGCCCTGAGGAACATGCAATCTAAAGTTGGGAAGTGTTGTCATTTTTTTTGTGGGACTGGGGAGACAACAGAGAGAGATTATGGGGAGGAAGTCAAAGGCTATCAAGGGATGAATGTTGCCCTTGGTGGCATTACAACAGCAAAGAGACTGCAGGAACCATCAAGGAATAAGCCTTTCTACCTGCCTTGCCCTTCTCTTCTTGCCTGGGAGCTGCTCCCTAAGTATTTACTTTTGCTCTCTGCGACTTTTTTTGTGGGGACTGGCCTCTGTTTGGCAGAAACAGTTACAAATGTTAAGATTTCATTGTCTCAAATTCTTATAAGTTGTGCTGTATTTGAATTTTGCATTTGCATGTTATTCTGCATGAGCTGCCTTGAGGGGCCTCTTTTGGCTGAAAAGTGGCATATAAATAAACAATAGCATAACTTGCATGTACTGTACTTGGGTTTCATTTCAGGCAGGGATAAGCACTAAGGGGTTAAGGCCAAAGGAGGAGTGGGGTTTGAGCTCAGGTGGGAGTCTGAAGGAGTGGTGGCACAATGAGGTGGTCCACAAGGCAATGATTGACCTGCAATGCTAAGTGCTCAGAAGAAGAGTCGAAGCTCAGAGGTAGAGCATCTGCTTTGCGTGCAGGTGGTCCCATGTTCTGTCCCTGGCATCTCCAGGTAGAAACCCCCATCTGCAGTGCTGGAGAACTGCTGCAAATCAATGCTAAGCTAAGATGGACCAATGGTATGACTCAGGGCTTATCCACACTCCCCGTTTGCCCAGCTTTTTCCAGACAGAGATCTGTACTTCAATGCAGATTTCTACTCCCCTGCCTCCAAGTCCCCCCCCCCGAAAACCCACTCTTTAAAGCTGAATTGGAGCAAATGTCAATTTGGGTTTCCTGCAGTTTGACATTTGCTCCGATTTAGCTTTAAAGAGCAGGTTTTCATGGGGAAAGCTCCAGAACAAAACAAAAAGTTTGAAAAAAGTGGGGTGCTCAAACACAGAGCTTTAAATCATGGACCATCCCTGGAAAGCACGGGTGAGAGTTAAGTGTGGATAAGCCCTCAATAGAGGGCATCTTCCTATGTTCCTCTTGCAAGGAGGCCACAAAGTAGTGGGAAAAGATTTAGGAGGCAATTCATCAAATCTGTCCATGCCAGATTGCTAGCCAGGAAGGGTCTGTAGCCAAAATCATTTTGGCATATGCACTTACAGAAAGGAAACAAACTTATCTCCCAGGAACCCCATCTGCTTTGTGTTGTCTCTTTCATTCCTGCCAGCAGGAGGCCTTATGCCACATGTGTGGCCAATACTTATTTTTACAGTACTTTCAGCTAAGAAGAAGAAGCATTCCATCTCCAGTGTCATCATGTGGCCTTCCAGCTTCATTGATCAATCCCAATATTTCTTCAGAAAGGTCTAATTCTCCCCCTGAGCTTGGTCCT
The DNA here is from genome assembly GCF_963506605.1 of Zootoca vivipara. Classification (NCBI taxonomy): domain Eukaryota; kingdom Metazoa; phylum Chordata; class Lepidosauria; order Squamata; family Lacertidae; genus Zootoca; species Zootoca vivipara. Next base: position 84,229,026 of record NC_083282.1, on the reverse strand, counting down.
CATATGGCTACCCTGTTTCTCATATTTTAAGACATACCCATAAAATAAGCCATAGCAGGATTTTTAAGCATTCAAGGAATATAAGCCATACCCCAAAAATAAGACATAGTGAGAGGCGCAGCAGCAATGCCGGCCGCGGCAGGAGGAGGAGGAAAAAAATAAGACATCCCTTGAAAATAAGCCATAGTGTGTTTTTTTGAGGAAAAAATAAATATAAGACATGTCTTATAATATGAGAAACACGGTATTCATTTTTCTGCTGTAGGAATTTCCCCATCACTAGGAAGGGTGAAATGAAGGGCAGATATTTTTCCAGCCCAGATAAACCAAGTTTTTCCCATTCATACCCATTCCTCTGTCTAGTCTTCGAGAAGACAGTGGGAATGTTGCTCTTATTCCTTGGAAATTCAAGGCCTAATCAATGATCAAGTCAACCATTGACTCCTCAGAGCAATAACAACAAAACAGAAGGAGGTAGACCTCTGTGGCCAAGGCCCCTCAAACATATTCCACATCTACAGACAAACTCAGAGGACTATCAGCCAAACAGTGAAGGACACAATAACTGCCCATCTCCAGATTTGATAAAGAAAGGGACCCAGGTGGCGCTGTGGTTAAACCACTGAGCCTAGGGCTTGCTGATCAGAAGGTCGGCGGTTCGAATCCCTGTGACGGGGTGAGCTCCCGTTGCTTGGTCCCAGCTCCTGCCAACCTAGCAGTTCGAAAGCACATCAAAATGCAAGTAGATAAATAGGAACCACTACAGCGGGAAGGTAAACGGCGTTTCCATGTGCTGCTCTGGTTTGCCAGAAGCGGCTTTGTCATGCTGGCCACATGACCTGGAAGCTATACGCCGGCTCCCTCGGCCAATAATGCGAGATGAGCGCGCAACCCCAGAGTCGGTCACGACTGGACCTAATGGTCAGGGATCCCTTTACCTTTACCTTATATTTTAAAGAAACATAGAGAGAGGAAAATCTGCCAGGTTCAGAATTTCCTGCCATTAGCATGAAAAGAAGCCACACCAGGTGAAAATGTCATTTATATGAATAGACGCTTGCATGCAGATAATCATTATGCACACTTAATGCTTTCCATGGAGAACTGATCTATCATTAGAGCTAAATGAAGCATCCAGTAGGGTACTGATTCAAATGTTCTTGCAGTGGAACATCATGTAGATTAGAGTGTTGGGGGGTAACCCGTCCCAAAGTTGGGGAGTGTAACAATGGCGTTTGGATGTGGGGTGGGGGGCAGCCTTGTAAAGGAAAGAGAGGCTAGAAATCTTTCAACAATACAAGGTGGCCTGATGACCTTTCATCCTTTAAAAAAAAAAACTTTGCAAATGCTTCCTTAAAGGTAAATGCCACATTGGGTGCCTAGGAATATTTGACATGTGCTTTTGAAATGGGGCCTGAGGGAATACAGTGTGGTGCGTCAAACATGAAGCATTGTCATGCAGCTGCTCCAGCACATTTGCAGAGGCCATCATCAACACCTGTCTTGCTCCACTTTAAACCATTTTGTTCTGGTGATCCAAGAAGGAACACTGCTGCTGTGACAAGGGGAACCACGGACAACCGAGAGCCTTTCGCCCTCCAGCAGACAGGGGGCGCTGAAGGTCTCTTCCAACTTGCAGCTTGCCCTGCCTCTATTCCCCTAGTGGGATTGTTTTGGAAGGATCTGATGGGGCCCTGTTGGAAGCAGGCAATTGACTAGAAATGGGGGGAATAGCAATATGTACTGGAGAATTTCTACCACTTAAGTGCAGGGTTTGAATTCCCACTCAGCCACTCTGTGACCTTGGGCCAGTCACTGTCTCTTACCCACTTCACAGGGTTGTGGTGGGGATAAAATGGGGAGGGAGGGGAACTATGCATGCCACCTGGAGCTCCTTAGAGGAAAAGTGGGGTATAAATAAAACAGATTAATTGATTGATTAATGATATAGGATGCAGCCTTGGATTCCCAACTCTAATTCATACATTGATAGAATCATAGAATTGCAGAGTTAGAAGGGACCCCAAGGGTCATTGAGTTCAACCCCCTGCAATGCAACTAAAGCATCCATGGACTCATCTAAACTGGTAAAGAAAAAGTCATTTATGTGTGTTGGATTTGTGAAATAATATTGTGCCAGCAGATGGCGACATGGAGTCCCTTTAAACTGAAACGCTTATTCAATGTGTCTAGATCCAGCCCGTGACACATGGCCATCCAACCTCTGCTTAAAAGACCTCCAAGGAAGGAGAATCTACAACCTCCTGAGGGAGACCATTCCACTGTCAAACAGCTCTTATTGTCAAAAACCACTCAAAGGAAGGGACATATGTTGGCTGGGATCTCCACACCTCTCACCAAGGCTCTGTACACACACTTTTTTGTGTGTGCCAAACACTTTCTGGAGGGAGAGTAATCAGGCAAGTGGGGGATCTAGTGTGGACAGGCCCCCATGTCAAGCACCCACCTCAGGAATGCTACAGTACTACTAGTAGTAGTAGTAGTAGTAGTAATAATAATAATAATAATAATAATAATAATAATAATAATAATAATAATATATTTATACCCCGTCCATCTGGCCGGGCCTCCCCAGCCACTCTGGGCAGCCCCCAACAAAAATATTAAAACCACGATAAAACATAAAACACTAAAAACTTCCCTAAATAGGGCTGCCTTCAGATGTCTTCTAAAAGTCAGGTAGTTATTTGTTTATTTCCTTGACATCTGATGGGAAGGTGTTCCACAGGGCAGGTGCCACTACTGAGAAGGCCCTCTGCCTGGTTCCCTGTAACCTCACTTCTCGCAGTAAGGGAACCGCCAGAAGGCCCTCGGAGCTGAACGATGGGATGGAGACGCTCCTTCAGGTATACTGGACCGAGGCCATTTAGGGTTTTAAAGGTCAGCACCAACACTTTGAAGTGTGCTCAGAAACGTACTAGGAGCCAATGTAGGTCTTTCAGGACTGGTGTTATATGGTCTCGGCAGCCACCCCCAGTCACCAGTCTAGCTGCCACATTCTGGATTAGTTGTAGTTTCCGGGTCACCTTCAAAGGCAGCCCCACGTAGAGCACATTGCAGTAGTCCAAGCGGGAGATAACTAGAGTATGCACCACTCTGGCAAGACAGTCCGCAGGCAGGTAGTGGGGGAACTGTGGCCCTCCAGAAGTTGCTGGCCAGCAACTCCCATCATACGTAGCTGAACATTGGCCATTCTGGCCAGGGCTGTTGGAAGTTGGAGTCCAACAGCATCTGCAGAGCAACAAGTTCTGCAGGGCAACTCCGTCCTACTTAGACCTGCCTTTCCTCCATGCAGCGGCAGTGTGTCTGGCATGATCTGGGAACAATCAGAATATATTTCAGGGTACGTAATTTTTCATGACATTTGTACACCTCCCATGCTAAAAAGCAATTACAACTAAATGTTCTTCAGGCAGTAATGAATAATCCTCTCCAAAACCAAACAATGCGGGGCTGAACGAAGAATGACGAGAACAAGCAGCGTCTCAGAGGATCTGCAGCAAAAACCGAGCTGTCATAACTGATGATATAGTTCACAGTTTCCTATTCTCTGGCATGGCAGCACGATGAGGCTTGAATCAGAGCTCAACATCATTTCACTAATGGAGTTGTAATATCCCTGAGCTCAGAGATCTAGCTGTGTTCAAACGTTAACAATGAGAACATAAGGACTGCCTTCCTGGATCAGGCCAAGGTCCATTTAGTTCAGAATTGTTTGCCCCCTGCAGCAACTGGCCAGATACCTATGAAAATGCAGAAGCAGAGCTTGCAAATAATTATACCTGGTCTATTTTGGTCCCCGAAATCATTACCTCTTCTCATTAAGTTCAAAGCAGAGAATGGCAGCTAGCTAGAAGTTAAATATATATGTGAAAATAGTCAGCATTATACTTCTCTGGATTCTCTCATCCATGAGGTTGTTTGCAAAGTCACTTAAATAATAGAGTCTAGAAAGGGAAGGGAAACACAACACTTTACTCAGCAAATGGAACAAAAACAGCATATAACTCTTTGGCTGAGAAAAATAGTGTTCTGCTCTAATCATTGATTCTATTGTATAATGTTTAGATTATGCAATAAAGTCTTTTTTTAAAGTAACCATTGATGCTTTTTTGAAATTTCAAATGATATTGAAAAAAAAACAAAAAACCTCTCTCACACATGCCTAGCCTGCAGTCCAGCGCTGGAGGGGCACCAGGTTGGAGAAGACTTCCACAGCATTTGGGGGAACAGCTGCAAAGACAGTGGGTATATTATAAGAAACATCTAATTAGTAGTTCTAAGTTTGGGCCTGTCCAGTGCTCTGTAATCTGGTGAAAAATAAAAGCAAGAGCTGTAGAATACATGGTGTGACTTACGTGCAAAGTCAAGGAAACAGTTACCCTGCTATTTCATAGTGAACAACATGCTGGGAAGAGCTGTTTCCAAAATCCTCTACTGTTGATATCTGGCCTCATTCACATGTTCATAAAACACCTGATTTCTCCCACCCTTGACTGCTTACTCACATGCAACCGATCGGTAGACTAAGTTCATTGAAAAGCACTGTGCCTGAAGTTATATGAAAATTCTAGCCGTGGTGAAATTTGCATTGTTTTACTACTTTTTTGCTTGGTCCTTTGGGGGTGGGAGGGGGCTTCTTTGGGCAGGGACAGAAACAGAATGAAGCTACTAACACTTATGCATAATCTGTGAAGCCGGCCCCGTAGTCAGGGAGAAAGTTGTTTGCCCCATTTTTACCTATGACATCTGCACTTCCATGGCAGAAAGCCACAGCAGGAAACACTCTGAATAAAGTGAGCCCCGGGAGGTTATCCAACAGCAAACACAGATTCAGTTATCTAAGGCAAGTGACAATTGTTGCTGGTGTGTGTGGTTTTTTTGAGGAGCCACACAGGCAGCTGAGTGCTTATCAAATGGAATCTTTAAAAGGGCAGCAGAAGAGAGCGACTGCAAAGGGTGATTACATAAAAGCTTTCCATTTCTCTCCTTTGTGTGTGGTTTCAATCACTTTCTGGAAGCGTTCAAAGTGAACACAAACAAACATTAAGTTATGCAGCGCAACGGAGAAAAAAATTCAAACTTCTGCTCCAACACCTAATGCACCCTAAGCTCACCTACTGATGCATGGGATAGATGAATTGTAACCACCCACGTCTGAATTTGCTAAACTACAGCCCCCATCATAATGCTGAACTACAACTCTCACACGGCTATTGACCATTGACTTGTAGTCCAGGCTTAGTGGCTGAACTGTGATGTCCCCACTTCAGATGTCAGCCCACTAAATCAGCCTTCCCCAACCTACTGCCCTCCAGTTGTTCTGGACCACAACTCCCAGCAGCCCTAGCCAGCATGGTCACAGGAGCTAAAATGGCTGTGGATGATGGGCATTGTAGTCTAACAACTTCAGAAGACTGAAGGTTGAAGAGTGCTGGTCTGTAGTTTGGCCATAAGTCTAGTACTAACATGTAAACAGCTGTTTGACAGTGGAATGGAATCCTTCAAGAGGTTGTAGGCTCTCCTTGCTTGGAGGTTTTAAAGCAGAGGTTGGATGGCCATCTGTCATGGGTGTTTTAGTTGAGATTCCTGCATTGTAGGGGGTTGGACTAGATGACCCTCAGGGTCCCTTCCAATTCTACAATTCTATGATTCTGTGTTGTGGGGAAGGAAGAAATCCTAGGCTTTGTGATCCCTTAAGGTTGTATTCAACTAAGTCTTACCAAGAGTGGACCCATTAATGGCTCTAGCGGAGTCATGTTCGTGAATTTCAATGGATCTTCTCTGAGCAAAACTTAGTTGAATATCAGCCGTTGATATCAGCCCTTGCTTCCATTGGGCCGGAATAGACGAAGCTTGATTCCATTCTCTGTTACATGCGGAGAGGACAAGAGGAACAAAGAACCATAATCCACAGTGACAAGTGAGCTGAAAGGGAGCAGAAGATAAGCAGGGCAATAAATCATAATCAGCTTTCATCAGGAATATGCAGGAAACCACAGGGAATAAGCAGATCTAGCTTATATTCACACTGAAATGAGGAATCTCTGCCCAGAGGGTACAGCTCAATATGTGTTTTCTTAACTGTTCTCTCTCACCCCCACATGCCAGGTTAAGACATCCATCACTATCACTTGAATAATTAGCAGAGCTGTATTTCAGGAAATTCTACCTTGCAAGCAGGATTTGAATTATGAGCAACAGGAGGAATTCGAGACTATAGTATTGTTGTCGTGTTATAAAAGATAGAAGGCAGGACGCAGCTGAGGGGGAGAAATAAAAACACCCTGGAAAATAGGGTAGGAAGTCGGGAGGGGGAAGGATAAATTTATTATGTATTGAGTATATATGCCAAACTTTTGAAAATAAAAAAAATCATTTAAGGCTTTTAAATAAAAGATAATTAGTAGCGCTAAGGAAGATACCAGTAAAGGGGAAATAAAAATGATGTTAGGGGAGACCTAAATGATTGGTTGACGCTTTTGAGGGGGTAAATGATTAGTAGAGGCTTTTTAGCTTAGGGAAGGAAATGATGAAGTATTTACAAGCGAGATACTAGTGTCGAGGCTCCATGGCTCCATCCCTCCCGTCTTGGTCCCACCAAAAAGTGCCCCTCCTTTATCATTCCTTTGGTGAGGTTCCCTCCCAGTGCAAATAGGGCCTTTGACCCGTCATGGCCCTACAAAAAATATTTCTTCCAAGTTGCAAGAAACAGAGAGAATTCATACGCAGGCTTTCCCTGGAAGACATCCATGCCTAACCTGTGGACGGCTCAATCCATAAATCCCTCTTCATAACACGCTTGCAGGAAAGAGATTCATGAAAGACTCTGTGTGGCCTTCATGCCCACTTAAGAATATCATGACCATGTGGGACAGGATGAGGAAACTGCGGAGATGCTATTGGGGTACAACTCTTGTCCATCCCAGCCAGCATGGCCAATGGAATCCAAAAATATCTGGAGTGCTGTAGGGTCTCCATCCCTACCATAGGGGCAACCCCTTCCTTTATGTGCTTATTATAATAATAAAAAAGCCCAGCACATTCCTCAGGAACATGTTGTTATGATAATTCAATAAGTGGATGGTCTCTGCAGTGTAGTGAGCTAGGAATGAACAGAGAGGAAGCAGTGGGGTGCAATTCTTCCTCATTAATAGCAGCGCAGAGGCAGTTGAAGGCAGACAAGGAGAGAGCCACCGTCAGCTCTTTCCCCTGGAGTTTGCAGTGACAAGACACTGCTGGGGGTTTTCTATCCTGTGAAGCAAGGCTCTTTGCAGAGCTTTTACTGCAACTGGCTCTTCCCCACAGGATTTTGCAAGAACAGACACACAAGAGCAGGAAAACTAGAGCACAATTCGGCTATCTGTAGTTCACTTATGAGAAATTTCTTATCAGGGGTTTAATAATTATTTCAGCTGCCTACCACACCACCACCACCCAAAAAACCCCAAAAATCCAGCAAGAATGTTTACTTTGAAATTTAAAAAACAGACTTTTTAAAGACAAATTGGTATCTATTCGCTGTTTAGATTTTAGCTGGCATCAGTTAGAAAAACCGCACAAAGCTACTACTGGCAAACAATAATAATTGTTTGGTTGGTCTGCTGGCTGTAAGTCGCTTTGGGTTGCCTTGGGCAAGAGAAAGCGACTAACAGAATTAATTAATAACTATATATTAAACACTGTTGCATGTCACCTGTTGAATTGTGAATGCTATTCCATGTTAGCTTTCAAATGCTCTCATATATTGTATAATGCTACATTTATTTATTTTTATATCTCAATATTCATATGCTTCTTAATCATTTTAAAAATTCTAACTGGTTTACTGGGGTAGGTGGGAATCTAATACTGAAATCATACAGTAAAATGCACTGGTTGTCAACTATCAGTACTAAAAATCGCATAAACAGGCAAGTATATTTAAAGAAAACCACTCAGAAAATATCCAAAAATTCACAGAAAGGGTTTTATGGCTAATTGGTGCTCCTCATCCATGGATGTCCCCCCCCCTTTTTTTCCCCTGTTCAAACCTGTTTTCCTACTTATTAAGATATTAAAATCTTTCAGATTTATATGCAACTTTAAAAAATACATTACTTGGCTGGAAAGCTTCGTTACAAAATTCAGAGACATGTGAATTTTGAAGGTCGGCTGCATTTTGACTTCTGTAATATTTCAGAAAGTGAGAATTAAGTAGGTCTGCCTTTACATGTGAAGTGAACCAATTTTCTCCCCCATGCCTAGGAGGGAGACAAAGAATTTCATATATTAATTTGAACCATCCAACCAACTAACCAATTCTTGGTTCACACAGCCATAGAAGCAATACAGTCATTGTCAACACTGTACATCCCTCTAAGCCAGCGAGTCTGCCTGCTTGTTAACCATGGAAGAAAAGCCTGTAAACGTAAAGCAAATGCAAGGATCCAGTGATGCATCTTGTAGTGGAAACATATTTTGTGCAAATTGGGCACAAAGCCAAGGAGACAGACCGCGGAGGGGACATGCTTTTATTAATTTATTAGCCTGGTGCTAGAAAGCATTGCCTCCTAATTCAATTTTTAAAACCCTCTTCATTCATTTGTGCATATACTCATGAAAATTGCATGAGACTTGATAGCTTTGAGTCCCAGAATCCTCTGCTTCCCCAGCCTGCTGAACTCTCCTTGGCGTGAGTCTGTTTTCAAGGGTTTTCAAATTCAGTTGCCAGTCAACGCCAGCCCACAACCACCCTGAAAGACAAGAATTTCACTTAATCCGTCTTCTTTTTCAAAGAGGTGATTCGGCTCACTCGGGGGAACTACAAGCAACACCTGTTTCCCCCCTGCCTCCGGGATACATTCCTTCATAATGTATGAAGGGGAGTTTCTCTTCCTCCAGAATGCTTACTGTAGGTTGTTAGGGGCCTGAAAAGCCCATTCCTGGTCACGCACACGCACACACCATGGGTCACATGTCAAAGTGGGTGTGGCCAAAATTGTTTGGAATATCGTCAAGTATGCAAAGCACCAGATCTTGGAAGAAAGCCATCAGATGCTTGTGTTTGGAGCCACTGGGTGCTAGAGAACACAAATTTTGCGGACTATTTGGTTGATGTCTGAACATGTGCACCTGTTGTTTAGCAATGGGACTTGATTGGACAGTGAAACGTGGCTAATGGCGGGGGAAAGGGACAGAAAATCATTATTCAGAGTATGCAAAATGCCTATTCACAAAGAAATAATATTTAAAAACTGATGAGCACGGAAAATTCTCTTCCTTTTGTATTCTCAATAGCTAGCCATTACTTGCAACAGAGAAGGAGTTCGTTAAAATGACGATTGCCATAGAAAAAGAATAATGGAAGCTGGAAAATGCAGAGTAGCAATTTTGAATTTAAAAGAACTGTGCAACTGAACACAAAAAAATCGAGAGTGATGAAAAAAAAACCTAGACCCACAGAAATTACTTATCAAGAGAAACCAAAGGGGGGGGTGTCAATTTTTGTTGGGCTACATTTTCCATCAGCCTCAGCCAGCAGGGTCAGGGGTGATGGAAATTGTAGTCTGACACCATATATTTGGGGGGGGGGGTTGTACAGTAGCGGCTACCCCAGTAGTAAAATAATATTTTCCCCAAAGCAAGATGGCCCTAGTCTCACACTAACCTTAACCTGACCTAGGAATAGTATATTTTTACAGACTCCCAAGTATAATCAGCATTCTGTCTAGCTTATCTGAATGATACCACAGTTGAAAAGTGATCAAATCCAGGGGAGAAGGCAGTGAGAAGGAACAAATGACCTCTCCATCTGCTCCCAGAGGCAGGCACTAAGAGGAACCATTGCCATTCCCATACAGAGGCCTCCAATGAATATATAATACCAGCTCTTACATTAAACACTCCAATGGGGATTTCCCTAGTGAGCAAACACACAATGGCATTCTTCTGCAAATGTCTTTCTGCACATGGTGCAATGCCAGCCCTTCTCCCATCCAATAATAATGTTTAACTAAGCCATTGTTCTGCTGTCATTGCTCAGACCGATCTTGTCTGGAACAAAAAAGGGGTCTAAATAAGTTACAGTAAATGTACGAAATTTTGTGAACGTTGATATTCAGCGATGCATGTTGACAATTCCGGATTCATTGAGGAAATGTTCAAACACACACACACACACACACACACACACACACACACACATATATCCTCTCCCCCCCCCCACACACACACTTTCTGGACACACACAAGGATGAATGTTGACTACCACATTTAAGCAACAATCTCCAGATTCACAGAATTTGTTGGAAACACCCAAAATGGTTTGCAAAAAAAATCAGAATAGTATTCACCACCGTGGTCCAGCAAGCGCGTATGGAAAGACACTGCAAGAACTCAAGTGTCACAAATTTTAGAATTTCAGTTTATGTGACTTGGAAGTTCAATTTTTGATATTATTTCCCCACTCTATTTTAGAGGCAGTTACAGAGAGTAGAGTTCCATTCTTTCTTCTTTTCTTAATGCCTTGGCTTTGTTTAGTAGAAACCAGTCCCCTGGTGCTTTGTCTTTAGTCTAGACAAGAGCAATTTATGAATGCAGGTCAAAGGTTTTGGTGCAGCAATGGTAGGAGGAAAATCAAGGTCATGTTAGTCAAGCTTGCAAGATGAGTGAAGTTCACACCCAGGGCAAATGGATATATATGGCAAATGTGGTAATAAAAGAAAATAAATGGTGAAGCATAATGAAGAGGGTAATATATCAAAATTCAATCACAGCTGTCCAAGAATGCCTGATAGCAGGACACATTAAGCTCCCTTGCTTAACCAATTGCCATTGTTCTTGTACACGCTGACTGATCTGCCTTTGTGTGTTTCTGTTTCTTGGCTTAAAAGGCATTCACAAATGGTGAATGGGCTTATCAGGAACTAAACATACAGGTAGCCTCTGTTGCATTCAGTGACATGAGGCTTCTCTGCGCATAACGCCATTGGAGAATTTCTAAATGCTCCTCTAAAAATGTGAAGTCTACATGTGGCAAAATGAGAGCGCTTACAAACATGTACCTCATACGAGGAAGCTGGGATCAGCTGTGGATCTCCTTTGTGTGGTAAACCTCAAAACATCATGGCAGAATATGTGCAGTAGCCCTTCGTTCCAGCATCATTTGGTATAACCACATTAAAATGCAGCCGAGAGTATGGCAGAGATGGGAGTGAGGACAACAGGACATGATTCAATCGCCCACATGACCAATAAAACATATGATTGATACTTCATTCAAATACACAGCACATTCAAGCACCACAAAATTTGATTGCAATATATATGCATCATTATGGCCAAGTGTTTAGGTGGGGAGTAACCTTTGGTACTCCAGGTGTTGCTGGACCCCAACCCCCATCATCCCAGACCATGCTTGCTGGGTTGCTGGGAGTTTGAATCCAGCAACATCTGGGCAGCCACAAGTTAGCCATTCCCAAGCTAGACTCAAAGAATCAGAAAACTAAAGGTGGCAATCAAGTCAACCTGTGTACCAAAGCAGTGGGCTCCACCCAGGCCCTCTCAAGCATGGATTCATTCAAACCATGTTGACTGTCATGTGCCACAAGGAGAGATCAGGAATAAGAGGCATCGGAAGAGAGGTTGGAACATTTGGCAACACTACTAAAGATTGTCAGTGAAGACTTCACTGCTTTTTGGGTGGCAGATAAAACTCCACAAATTTTGAGTTTGAATTTTCACCGAATAACTGCTGAATATTCTGAAATTTGCTAAATAGTTTATAGCTGTTCATAAAATCTTATTTTTTTAAAAAATGAACTCCATGAAGTCAGTATGTGCTCAGAGGTGTGGAATGCTGACTGACGCTGAGAGAGAATGGAAAACCAGGGGAGAGGAGGAAAGGAATGGAGTAACTTGCACTGGCAGAGCTTCATGCTCTGGCACCGGGGGTGGGGCTGGCGTGTGTTCCGGGGATGGGGCACGCTGCCCGGAGGCGCCATGGAGCGCCCCCATGGCGCCCTCAGGATCACACTGCCCAGGGTGGAGCACCCCCATCGCCCCTCCCTTCCTGTGCCCCTGGTAACCTGGAAGAGGAACAGTGCAAAGGGCTGCAGCCTAACACACACACACACAGAGAGAGAGAGAAACCCCTATTGAATGCAATGAAACATACTCCTGAGAAAGCATGTTTAGGATTGCAGACACAGTACTGCACCCTGATTCTAATTCCCTTGAATTAATGCAACATTTTCAAAGCAGCTGTAATAGACCAATTTCCCTGTGTAAAATGCTGCATGCCCTATAGATAATAGAAACCAGAGTGCTTAAATAGCATATGCAAGCCATCGGCACAATAGGTCCAGGTTCGCACATAGGTTTAGCAAATGGTGTTGTTAGAAGCAGTCCTGACTTTCTCCATTCAGCACTGATCCAGGATAATCTGGGCAATTCTTTAATCAAGAAACAACTGCAAGGGCTCTCTTCTCTCAAGAAAGTATTTGGAGCTTATACAAGTGTTCACAATTGGTTTACCACGCTTGTTTTAAGAGATTAACCATGCTGCTGCGGCATTGTGATGGGAATTGCTGTGACTGCGGCGGGAGGCATTCATTCGCAACTTTCAAGGATGTGAAGAAGACCCCTCTGGATCAGGAGAAAGGCCCACCTCATCCAGCTTCCTGTCCTCACAATGGCCAGCCAGATGCTTCAATGGGAAACCAGCAAGCAGCAATCGGGCACAAGAGCACTCTCCCCTCCTGCCTCTGATCATGGAGGCTGAAAATAGCCACCATGGCTAATAGCCTTCTTGCCATGAAGTGGTGGGGCTCCAGGGCTGGCAGAATGAGGATGACACAGAGAAGGGCACCAGTGGCTACTGGGGGTCCTTGGGACAGGAGACCTTGGCACCCCCGTGGAACATGAAGAGGCACTAGAGGGGCTGGCAGACCAAAGGGGCTAATGGGAGAGCAAGAAAACCGTATGGAATACCAGAAGCACAACGAAGAAGAGATCACACAGCACAGAGGGGATTAGGATTCTGGAGGAACCTGACTCCCCAGCTCCACCTCTGTCTCCAAGAGCCAGGAGGCGGAGGATTAGGAGATTGGAACAGCTGGGGCTGCCTCTATGAAGGAGCACCCGATTCAAATAACCTGACTCACCACCACTTAAGCCAATTGCGTGTCAGGCCAGCGCCTGGAGCCAATGAAGCCAAGACCCAGGTGGTGAGTCTCTGCCCAGCAACTAAGAGCTAGATATGTAGAGAGGTAGCAGGCACTCTAAGGGGTCAACACAGCTTCCCAGGGTCGGCACTCACTAGATGTGAGAGTTGCACAGAAGGAGGGGCATTGGTGGCTGAAAGAAGCAATGATGGTTGTGATGCTAGGTGGTAGGAGGAGGTGAGGGCAAGGGGTGCCTCAGGAGAACCATATTTGCTGACACCTAGGAACCACCAGGGGTGGAAGACTGCAGCATAGCTAGCAAGTGAGCAGGAGCCATTGGCCCTGGAATTGGGACTGAGAACATCTCTGGGGCCAGCTCAGCCTGTGGCCTGCTGACCTCAGCAACGAGCACCCACCAGGGCACTTCTCTTCCATGAATTTGTCCAATCCAATATTAAAAGCACAAGAACTGCCTTGCTAGAGCAGTCATAGAATCAGAATTATAGAGTTGAAAGGGACCTCATGGGTCACTAGTCCAACCCCCTGCAATGCGTTAATATTTTGCCCAACATGGGGCTAGCACTCATGACCCTGAGATTAGGAGTCTCATGCTCTCGCATTTCTGTTTACAAAAGTGGCCACGCAGATGCCTCTGGAAGCATTTCGTAAAGATGTTTTGTTTTGCCTCTTCAGCTTGGCCAATTGAGCTTCACCCACATCGAACCACCTCTTTTACTGAGAACCCACATATGCCTGAGCTGCTCGCACATTGCTGAGGCCACAACAGGAGCATTGAGAGTTCTGGACACCATCAATAAAGAGCGATGTTGACAGAGCGGAAAGGAATTGGATACATGATACATGATAATGGACCCAGAAGACAAATTCCAGGAGAGGCTTCAGAAACTGGGTATGTCCTAAGAGATATTTAAAAGGATTAAAAATGCCACTGAATATATCCCAACCACCAGAATCTGGAGGTCAGCCTTTCTCCTGGAATCACTTTCCCTCTTTAAAAAATAGTACAGCAATTCCTAGTCTAATTTTCCCAGTACAGAGGAAAGGATGTGGCATGGTTGGAGAGCTTCATGGTCTGGGAAGAAATCTGGCCCTTCATAACTGTCTACATGCCACATCTCAGATTTTAATTCTCTTTGTAGGGGCTACCATATCTTCAAATTTCAGAGCCACATGGGGAAAAACAAGGAAATGACTTTCTTATGCAATACAAGTCAGAGGGATTTCCAGAGACTTTTAATTTCTGGATTGTGATTCAGATTTAGATCTAGGGCAGGTATGGGTCAGGTCTAGTCCAGATATACCCAAAACATGATATATTTTCAGTTGCAGCTATTCCTTAAATGCAGGCATGGCCAAACTCAGCCCTCCAGCTGTTTTGGGACTACAATTCCCATCATCCCTGACCACCGGTCCTGTTAGCTAGGGAATGATGGGAGTTGTAGTCCCAAAACAGCTGGAGGGCCGAGTTTGGGGGTGCCTGCTTAAAGGGAATAATCTCTTCTATTAGTTGGAACTATCTGTCCCAGCACAGGCACGTTTATTTATTTAATGAAATTTATATACCACTTGATTGTAACAAAACCTCCAAGCAGTTCCCAAACAAAACAAAACAATAAAATTTCCAGTAAAAATAGTTAAAACAACTATTTAAAACATTTTAAAAATACAATAAACTAAAAGCAGTTTAGAACACACATCAACATTCTGGGAAGGTGTGTCTAAACAAATTTGTACTTAGCATATCTTAGAGGTACAGCTTTCCAGTATTGATTTGCAAGAGCCTGGTGGCTGAATTATTGCCCAGCATTGAAACCAAACCTTAATACACTCCCTAGTCTGCTAGTATTATATGCAGGGTGAATTGTGTGACATGCAAAAACATTGCACAGGCAACTGAAATGATACAGCCTTATTCAGAGTGTGCAGCAGCCACAAGGTTTGACTTGAAAAGCTCTGAACAACAGCCTGGTCTGTTCTGGGATCGTTCTGTGTCTTTCAAATTCAACTTGTTATTCAGGACCAAATTAGATCCATTAAAAATGATTCTCTGTCTTTTTCCCATTCACTATAATGGGAAATCTAAAAATAGCTGTAACTTCTTTTTTCACAGACGTGGATGAAATTGGCAGTGGATTGCCTGCCAAATTGTAGGCAGGTACACCTAGACGTTTTCATACAGAGCACCTTAAAGATTGATTTTTAAAAAACAAAGGAAGTGTCTACACCCCCCCCCCCGGCGCGTGCACGCTTTGGAGTTCATACTTTACTGGTTTGGGGTGGATCCTACAAGAATTAAAGGGGGAATGTTGGTGGTGAAAAGGGAAGGGATGGAATGGGGAAAATGTCATTCCCCAGCAATAATCCTGCTACCCAAAAATGTGGGGTGGGCTTTTGTCACCAAACATTGATTTTTGGGGATACAGTCTGTTCTTCTTTCTGGGGGGGGGGGTGAGAGAGATTCCCATTGACTTGAACAGGGGAAGGGGACTGGTAAGGAAAATATCATGCCGCCCAGGAAAGGCTGAGATGGAGAAAATGTCACCCTCCCAAGCAAAAGCCTTGTTACCCAAAAAGTTGTTGGGGAACTGACTTCTGCCATATCTCACAGATTTAGAGGGATACAGTGGAGCTCTCTCCATTGACTTGCACAGAGGTGTGTAGAGATTCACATGAAAAAGGGTTTGTAATCTGTCTTCCAAATCACTATGACTGGAGTGCCCTGAGAAAACAACTCACTGTGATTAAGAGCCACCCTTGTCCCTTGAAATGAAAGATCCCACCCACCCCCCTCCAACACTTTCACTTCTCAAGTTGTTGGTGTTTCCCTACTCAGCTTGGTTTCATTTCTTGTGGGGTGGGGGGGAATGGCTATGCATTTTTGGGACACCCAGGGCCACAGAGCCATTCAGGATCTTAGTCCACTGACTAACAGCACAATCCAACATGAGAACCGTACCCAGATCGCGCCAGTTTTCCTTGTACTTCAGGACACACAGAGAGCTGGACGCACACCCCTGGTCTCTGTAGCACGGAATCTCACAACTGTTGTGAACACATGCACAACACTTGTGTACTTCTTGAATTTCACTCTGTTCCTGTGTGGCAGATTCTCCAGTTCATCATAACTGTGAACGATAATTTCCTCCTTTTCCAGAGTGTTTGCACACCCTCCAACTGTCATAATCCAAAGTCGTTTCCCATGGTTTGCTGTATTTGGGGGTTGCAATGCACATAGTTCCAGAGGGACAGCTCAAGGGTATTCCCTTGTTTCCTTGCCATAATTGAACTGCTGGATTATTTCCATGGCGAAAAAGCACTCCTGGCAAAGAAGAATCTCAGCCCCTCCCCACCAAAAAAAAGTCTACATTGGAGGAAAATGAGATGGAAGAAGATGCGAGCCCATTCACACCAGTGACTGAAGGACACATTCTTGCAGAGCCTTCCTGTTTTATAATGGAATTATTTAACACTGCATTCTCTGAAAAATCAAAACATATATATACAGTAAATAGATAAATTCAGAAAGTATATCTCTATATGTGCACTGGTTTCTCAAATGCATGCCATATTTTAGAGATATTTCTTCCGGTTTTAAAATCTGATGCTTAATGTTGCTGGTGATTAGATTCTGGGTTCGACCCCCAAGTTGGGCAAAAGATTCCTGCATTGAAATGGTTAGACTACTAGATGACCCTCATTGTCCCTTCCAATTCTATGATTCAGATGAAGCTATGAATCTGGGACCTATGAATGACCTCTGCCATGAGCTCATTGGGTAGCCTTAGGCAAGCCACACACTCTCAGCCTCCGTCCCAGCCCCCACTTCACAGTGAAATATGGAATAATGAAACCGGCTAAACTTTCCCAGTGGTGATGTATGGAAGTGAGAGCTGGACCATAAAGAAGGCTGATCGCCGAAGAATTGATGCTTTTGAATTATGGTGCTGGAGGAGACTCTTGAGAGTCCCATGGACGGCTAGAAGATCAAACCTATCCATCCTGAAGGAAATCAGCCCTGAGTGCTCACTGGAAGGACAGATCCTGAAGCTGAGGCTCCAATACTTTGGCCACCTCATGAGAAAAGAAGACTCCCTAGAAAAGACCCTGATGTTGGGAAATATGGAGGGCACAAGAAGAAGGGGACGACAGAGGACGAGATGGTTGGACAGTGTTCTTGAAGCCACCAACATGAGTCTGACCAAACTGCGGGAGGCAGTGCAAGACAGGAGTGCCTGGCGTGCTCTGGTCCATGGGGTCACAAAGAGTCAGACACGACTAAACGACTAAACAACAAAAAGCTTGCTCATCATTGTTGTAAGAATTACATTCCAGGTCCTCTGAGCACTCAAAAATGCTATGCAAATGTAAAGTATTATTTTTAGCATTCATGGCACCCCTTCACACACAGAGAGAGAGCCACATGGAAGCTGAATTATTGTAATGTACTTTCACATGGATGGATTTTGTATATAGACATGGCAGCTGTTGGATCCATTGTATTTTTCCAGCAGTGGTTGTTATTGTCCAGCTGGGACACTGGTGTCCAGCTCTGAGGACTTTCTGGCGGTTCCCTCACTGCAAGACATGAAGCTACAGGGAACCAGGCAGAGGGCCTTCTTGGTAGTGGTGCCCACTCTGTGGAACGCCCTCCCATCCATAGCTGTCAAGTTTTCCCTTTTCTCATGAGGAAGCCTATTCAGCATAAGGAAATTTCCCTTAAAAAAGGGGAGAACTTGGCAGCTCTGCTCCCATCAGATGTCAAACAGATTTTAAAAAATGACTTTTAGAAGACACCTGAAGGCAGCCCTGTTCAATGAAGTTTTTAATGGTTGATGTTTTACTGCGGTTTTAATATTTTGTTGGGAGCCAGCCAGTCAGAGTGGCAGGGGCAACCTAGCCAGATGGAAACGATGATGGTGGTGGTGGTGGTGGTGGTGGTACTGCTACTACAAGCACCACACCAGTCCTGATTAAGATTCCAAGGCAGCGTAACAACAACTCATAGCACAACCAGAATATCCAGACAACAGAAAAGGTCGCCAGATTCATTGAGAGGGCAATGAGACTAAGGGCCACAATTTGAATGATAACTGCAATGTAGGTGCTAGGCGAACATCTTTAGGAAGGGCATTTCATAACTGGGCTGGCAAGCAAGGGTGAGAGGGAGAGGTGAATCACACTAGGGGGAGATTAATGGGGCACTGCAAGATGTAAGGGGGTTTGTGCGCCCCCTCCCTCAACATGTGCATGTATATTGAATATGGCAAATATATTCATTACACTACTGTCTTCACATTCCTCAGCAAGCCTTCTTGCACAGCACCCATTATTTTTGACCCTGCTTCCTCAGAATAGCAGCCTTGAAGTTGTCTCCTCCCCCACCCATCACCCTCCTGACTCTTGACATTTATGACCATCTTATAAAACCTGGCTGCTTGTTTTCACTTAAGTGAGCATTCTGCCCCTCAGCCTCAGAAACATCAAGCTATTTTAAGATTATAGACATCTTCGTAAGGAAACATAAAGCACACTGCTTCATGCACTGGAACAGCAAGGCAAACATCAATGCAGCAAATACATTTAGGGGAGAGTGTGAATTTAAAAAAATGCATGCATTAGTGGAAACAACATACAAAAATGCATTGTGTTAGTAAAAAGTGCTTGCAGAAATGAGTACGTTGCTCAAAACGGCGTACTGAAATGTGTTTTCTGAGAGATGTTCACACTAAAATGGGGATGAGTTCTCATGGAATGTTATTTTATTCTGAAAGTTGCAAACTGCTGCTGAAATGTGGAAAAGTGAATCTGAGATGGAGAAACCAAGATAAACCCAAATGGACAAATTCATCTACCCTCAGTGACCATATACAGTGCTCTGGAAGCACGTCACCTTCTGCTTCCTAGCAGAAGCACCTGCCCCTTCCCAACACCCACCCCATTCACAGGCAGAAATTACTACACCAGATTTCAGGAAAAGTCAACATGTGTTTCTCAACTGACCTCTAAGAAGCCAAGCATACGTCCACAGGCAGAGAAAGCAATCTGTCAGAACATCAGCTCTAATGGGATGTCCCATCCTATTTATTATGGCCCGGAAGGTCTTTGGAATGGCCACAGGCTGTGCATGACTAAGCAGGGAGTCATGAGACATGTCAAAGTGATTTCATACTGTACAGAGCTCCTTGGGGCCTAGAAATTATAAACCTCGGTCTGGCTAAGGTATCTAACGACATGCAATTCTTATGACTTCATCTATGAAAACTTGCCATGTATGATGAAATAGAAATCTAGACCACCCTTTCTCCTTTCGATGATGGTCTCTTCCACCATAGAAAGGGGAGCTCTGATGGATATATTAAGCTTAAAAGGGGTGTATGAAAGCCAGTGTGGTATAGTGGTTAGAATCAGACTGTGACCAGAGAGACCAGGGTTCAAATTCCCACTCGGCCATGAAGCTCACTGGGTGACTCTGTAAAATAAAAAAATGAGCTTTCGTGTGCATGCACCCTTCTTCAGATACCATTGATGGACTTCCATTTCATGCGGCTCAATGTGGTGCCTTCCATAGTTCTAGTTACAGGTAGGTAGCTGTGTTGGTCTGAGTCTGTATCTGAAGAAGTGTGCATGCACACGAAAGCTCATACCAAAATAAAAACTTAATTGGTCTTTAAGGTGCTACTGAAGGAATTTTTTTATTTTGCTTCGACTCAGACCAACACAGCTACCTACCTGTAACTGGGTGACTCTGTGTCAGTCACTGCCTCTTAGCCTAACCTACCTCACAGAGTTGTTGAGGGGATTATATGAGGAGGGGGAGAATTATGTATGCCGTCTTGAGCTCCTTGGAGAAAAAGTTGGGGGATAAATGTAATAAATAAATAAGCAGGTGTGGTCATTAGGTGATAAGATAGCAATTAGCTCTACCAATTTGCCTCCTTTCCCAGAACCACCACCACCTACAGATCACTGCAGACCTGAAGGAACTCTGCCGTTGTCATAGAATTTCATACTTTTATCCTCCTCCTGAGGTTCAGGCATGAGTGCTGATGTTTATGCAGTTATGTTTAATAGATTATTGTATTTTGGTGTTCTGTTGGAAGCGGCTGCCCAGAGTCGCTATTATTATTATTTACATGCACTCACAGAGAGCACACAGACACAAGAGAGAGGTATCACCAGGCTTGAAATAATCCTAAAATTTGCAGATGCACAAAACATCTGCTGAAGGACAAGTCTGTCTTTTTTTTTAAAAAAGGCCAATGAGGACTGAGCATGCTCAATAATCATAGAAAGCTGACTGACAGCGGGGGATAGAGAGAAGAGGGAGAGGGAATGGAATGGCATGCAAAGTCCTGGAAGAGGGCACACTAAGCAGAAGCACTCCACACTGCAACATTTTGTTGTAGGCCTCACTAGAAGAATGTAATACAGTTACATATATATTAAACCCTAAAAACTCCAGACCAGGTTACCTGCAATATCAACTTCCCCTCCAGAGTCTGCTAAGGGCATTAAGATAAACAGCTGGAATCTGCTTAGTCTTGCCATAGCCTGATGATGATTGGCTTATGGTGACATGTAACTCCTTATGGCTCCTTCACTGGTGGCCCCCAAATTACAGAATGCACTCCCTGCTAAAATACGAAAGACCCTCATCCCTACTGGCATTCTGCAGGCTTTGGAAGACAGACCTGTTTACACAGGCATTTCTTTGATCCCTTGACCTGTTGTAATTGCTGCATTGTTGTAATTGAGTTGTTCTATTGTGCACTTCAATATGAATGTTTATTTAAATGTTTGTGGAAGTGGTTTTTGTATTTTGTATTCCACTTAGAAACCTATTTTGGCAATGAGCCATAGCAGTACATAAAGGAGGCAGTGACTCACCATGATGGAGTGAAGGAGAAGATGGAGCATTCAAGCATGAGGAACTATACAAAGTTCATACATTTTCTGCCATGTCAACATCAGAGCCATCCCTAAATATTAGAGCCAGATTTGGGGCTTTTCTCTTCCAGCTGCGGCATCTGACTATTTTTCCCCCTATGCAGATTTCCCAGTGGACTACTGGCACATTTGAATCCCCGCTTAGATAGATAGCTTTGTTCCTGCTTTCTTGTTCTCTTGATCTATGGCTTTAAACAGCAGCAAATATCATCAGAAGAAAAGATGAGACAAGAGCTGCTATTAATAGAATGACAAAGCAGCTTTGGTACATGAAAAGAAAAGAGAAATTATGTCTATTTTTGTCTCTCTTGATCATATACCACTCTATTGTCAGGGGGAAGCTTTGAGTCCTTTCAGAGATGTGAGTAATATTGAAGAGCAAAGGAGAATTTCTCCCTTTCTGCATTGCTCAAATTGCAACAAGCAAATACTGCACGCAGCATCATTGAATTTGATTACATTCAATAAACGATCCCTTTCAAAATTCCTGAGCATGTATGCTTCACTTCTCATTCTTCTTATTTTTAAGCTGAATAAGGCCTGAGGGCAGAACCCAACATGCTGAGTAAATACCGGGAGCCCAGGAAAACCACCAATGTTGATAGGGACATGAGGACATGCGCAGAGAAGGGCGGCCAAGATGAACAAGGGTTTGGAAACCAATCCTTATGTGCCTTCTTGTGCCTTCTCTTTGGACCCCACTGGGTTAATAAATTCCATGTGAAAATCCAGATTTAATGGATTAAATTATAATAAAAGTAGCAGATATAGAAAGTTGTTCTGATGGCAGAACAGGAAAGTGTGGACTAAGGAAGAATAATTATGAAAGTTCCGGCTCTGGTGTGCCTATCTTGACCATTATGGTCTGGTCTGACTGGTGGAGTAATCCCATTCCAAAGGGCCACACCTCAACCTTGCAAGAGCTGCCACAACAAAACACAAAACCCATACTGAGTCAGACCATTGGCCCACCTAGCTCAATATCACCTACACTGACTAGCAGCAGCTCTCCAGAATTTCAGGCAGGAGTCTCTCCCAGCTCTACCTGAAGATGCTGGGGGTTGAACCTGGGATCTTTTGCATGCAAAGCAGATGCTTTATCACTGAGCTGTGGTCCTTCGCCTAGATAAAAAGCAAATGGAAGGGAACCAACATCTGAGATATCAATGGAAAAAACTCCCTGTTGTGAAGATTCTGAGTATGTTCCTGGCTATCTTCTGCGAGTTGTTTTCCGTTTATTAAAATTAAATCAAAGCCATGCTCTTTTTTTCCCCTAAAGGAGAGGGAGGTTCAGAATCCTGCATGTGCCCTGTTTTCCACTGCTTGTAAGAGAGCGAGAGAGATGCTAGCTACCGTTAGGGTACTGCTTCCCAGCTCAGGATGCTTGGAGATGTCAGTACTGGCCTAAGGCAAAATGAGCTCGCCTAAAGGCAAATTTAACTCATGCTTCAGCCAGATAAGCAGGACACTAACCCTTAAGGACTTTAAGCTGCCCAGATGATGTCTCAGATATTCCATAAACCACATGCATTACCATGGCAACTGCAGTGTCACTGGGTGAACACAGGGCAAGGACCATAGCTCAGTGCAAGAGCATCTGCTTTGCATGCAGAAGGTCCAAAATTCAAGCCCTGGCATCTCCAAAATCACCAGAAAGCAGATGATAGGATTGGAAGCACTGCCTAAGACTAAGATTCTGGAAAGCAACTGTGAGCCAGAGTAAACCAGCCTTTCCCAGCCTGGTACCCTATCAGCCACAGCAAGCATGGGCAACAGTCATGGCAGTTGCAGTCCAAAGCATCTGAGACCACCAGGTTAGGGAGGCTACTACACATCCTTCCTCCATTCCCATGAAGGTGTTAACCTTGGACCAATCTGTTTCAGCTGTACTTGGGGAAAACGTGGGGAGAGCCACAAGTCTTTGTCTCCTCCTTCACTTTACACTGTGCTTTGCATCCTGCCCTGGATCAAGGAGAAGTGGCTTGTTGTAACTTTCAGCCACCACAGGTCATCATCAGTGCCATCACTTTCAGTGGTCAAGCTATAATAAAAAAAGACAAGAGGAAGGGGCAGCAGTCAACAGAACAGAACAGAATAACAATACGAAGAGAGGATAGGGAAGTGAACCACAGGGACTCAGGTTCCAATTTCTGTTCAGCCATGATTCTCACTGGATGACATTTGCCCGTCACCATCTGTCATCCTATTACCCTAGCCTGTTCCTCAGGTTTACTGTGAGAATCTATTGTGGTCGGAAATATATACGCAGTGTTGTCTTCAAGCACAGTGAATTAACTGTGCACTGGTTTCCTTAAGTACAGACCAGACTGTATCCCCTGCCTCTCTTCCTTTGGACGAAAAGAAAACCTGTCACCCACATTTAAAAGCTCTACTAGCAAATTGTATATAACCCAAGCTTGGATCTTGAGATAAGTTAACTTATCACATTTTACAGCCGATTTAAATGGTTTGTGGAGAAATAAGCCCATTGACTCCTTCCAATTGTTAATGAATCTGTATTCATAAGAACATCTGAACTGCAAGAAGCAGGCCAGGAGCTATTACTAGCATCCTGTGGTCTAGCATTTTGTTTCCAAGAACGACACATGGCAGGTTATTCAGACAAAAGCACAAACATGCAACAGGTAGTTACAGAGTAAAAGATTGCGCAGTTGGATGCAAACACTGTATTCTTTGCTATAAAGACTGCAACTGAGACCAGTTACAGTACAACAACACAATGACGTTTATAGCCTTCGCAGCGGTTAACATAATGCATGATACATGCTCAGTGTCCTGCATATGTTGGTAGCTACAGCAATTTGAGTGGTGAATGCACATAAAGACTGGTGATTATGTGCTTTCATATGAATGCACGGAAGATGTGGACAAGGTGACAGCATGAATGGGGGATTTGGCATAACAAATGGACAATCATTGCCAAGTGAGGTTGGAAAATGTGAATCGATTGCAATAATTTTGTGTATTAATTTTGTGCAATAATTTTTGGCATAACCTCCAAAAAAATATCCTAATTCACATTAGCCATTTGCATGCAGCGGCACTTAAAGATTATGCAAGTTGTGTGATATACAAAATCTCTCCTTCATCCAATAATAATAATAATAATAATAATAATAATAATAATAATAATTTATTATTTATACCCCGCCCATCTGGCTGGGTTTCCCCACCCACTCTGGGTGGCTTCCAAAAGAAATATTAAAAACATGATAAAACACCAAACACTTGGTGTTCAGTATCCTTCTTGAACTGTGGTGCCCAGAACTGGACACAGTAATCCAGGTGAGGTCTGACCAGAGCAGAATACAGTGGTACTATTACTTCCCTTGATCTAGATGCTATACTCCTATTGATGCAGCACAGAATTGCATTGGCTTTTTTAGCTGCTGCATCACACTGTTGACTCATGTCAAGTTTGTGATCCACCAAGACTCCTAGATCCTTTTCACATGTACTGCTCTCAAGCCAGGTGTCTCCCATCCTGTATTTGTGCCTTTCATTTTTTTTGCCCAAGTGTAGTACTTTACATTTCTCCTTATTAAAATTCATCTTGTTTGCTTTGACCCAGTTGTCTAATCTGTTAAGGTTATTCTGAAGTGTGATTCTGTCCTCTGGGGTATTAGCCACCCCTCCCAATTTGGTGTCGTCTGCAAACTTGCTCAGGATGCCCTCAAGCCCATCATCCAAGTCATTGATAAAGATGTTGAATAAGACTGGGCCCAAGACAGAACCCTGTGGCACCCCACTAGTCACTACTCTCCAGGATGAGGAGGAGCCATTGATGAGCACCCTTTGGGTTCGGTCAGTAAGCCAGTTACAAATCCACTGAATGGTAGCATTGTCTAGCCCACATTTTACCAGCTTCTTTACAAGAATATCATGGGGCACCTTGTCAAAGGCCTTGCTGAAATCAAGATAGGCTACATCCACAGCGTTCCCTTCATCTACCAGGCTTGTAATTCTGTCAAAAAATGAGATCGGATTAGTCTGACATGACTTATTTTTCAGAAACCCATGCTGACTTTCAGTGATCACAGCGTTTCTTTCTAGGTGCTCACAGACCGTTTGCTTATGAGCATCCTCCTCACTATCATATGACTGTGAACAATCACTAGATTTTATGCACAGTGAGCTCACATGAACTGCAACCTGCACAGACAAAGCCAATTCACACCAAACACGTTTGTAAATCCACATCAAATTAGCTGCTTCTTTACTCTGATGTTTTGCTTGCCATAATTGTATCTAACTGTGTGGTTCCCCTGCGAATGCAGGAGTTCACACTCTCCAGGAAAGTGTCAGCCTTTTATTCTTCAGATACTATAAGGTTTCTTTAAAAAAAATAAAATCCTGAATATCAACTAGAGTAGTGAGCGTCATGAAACAACTGCTGCCACTGCACAAAATAACTTCAATTATTTTTTATTAGAGTACATTATTGACAACATTTGTCTTACCTAATTACACTTTAATGCTCAGTTTCAAACAGGATATTAAACCCTTGAGGAAGTGCCTTAAAATTATGCTAATTACTAGGGAGCGTAATGATCACAAGATTTATTTTGAACCCTGATGCAGCACTTTGGGAAAGCAGGTTCTCCATCATGGAAAGCCTGGGTTGTGGTGGGGGCTGGCAGGACACCCTCCCTTTCTGTTGGATGGGGGTTGACTAGATGACCATGGGCTGCAATTGGTGGATTCTTGTTGTGGGGTAGATTTGTATGTTGCAATCTGGGGACAGCCCGCTGGTTTTATATTCCTTGCTCGCAGCCTGGGCTTTCTCTTTCTCTTCTCTGCGAGCTTCGGATCACCCGCCCACCCTCCTCTTTATTTAGGCTGTTGCGTTTGACCTTGCTGTGCCTGCCATGGGGTCGTCTGCTGTTGAGGCAGGGGCCTGGTAGGATTTTTTTCCATTTGGCTGATTGGCTGGTGCCACTTGGTTTTCGCCTACTGCATAGCAATTTGTCACAACTTGTAAGGTTGCTGTTAGGCATTGGTTCATAAATTGGTTGCTGGAGGGATCACGATTGGTTGTGCCGGTCCCTCCAATGCTGTTGGTTGTGGAGGGGCCAGAATTGGTTGTCGGTTGTGCCAGCCCCTCCAATGCTGCTGCTGCTGCTGTTGCAAAGGTGAATTCCGTTAAAGGAATCCAGGGGCTCGACATGCTTTAGTCCGTACTTGGGCCACGCAAGAGCCCCTGGGAGCATTTGGCAGAGATGCGAAGGGCCAGCCTTCCAGCTCCATTCTCTCCCCAAAATGCTTTCCCCACACACTGACTTCAGGAAGCGGGGAACTCAGTTAGTACTGTCTTAGAGACAGATGTATGCATGTGTATGTATGGAACCAATGCCTAAGCAATCACTCACATTTTTTGTATTTAAATAAAGTTGTGGCCAAAATTACGCCAAAAACATTAAACTTAATTTATGTGTGAAGTGTGATTTATTTGGGGGGGGGGTGTCCTGGGGACCTCAACGCACAAAACAGCACAGTGCAATTCACAGCGATTGTCAGGTCCAACACAGAGGTTGCTTTTCTCAGAGGCCCCTGGGAGTATCACCCCATCAGACTCATTAACCTATAATAAGTATGTCTTTTTTGTTTGTTTGTTTGTTTTACAAATATAAAGAGGGTCCAGAGCCTTCATAAGAAGTGTGGCTTTTGATTTTCACAACTTCAGAAGGAAATGTAATTTTAAAAGCTAAACTGGTGCCCTCTTAAATTTCATCTTATGTAATGGCAGGCAAAGGTGTTTGGGTTTGTTTGTTTGTTTGTTTGTTTGTTTTTACACATGTGTCCACTTCTTTAAACATATACAGGCATTTGCATTTGGAATCTGGTTAAAAATTAAAATCAAAAATCAATTCCATCAATCATTTAACTGCTTCTATGGCTGACACATACATTGGCCTGTTTGAAAATCCTGCAGAAGTTCTAACTTCAATCTGAAAGCTGTAGAGAACTCTCAAAAGTAACTCCATATATTATTAACATATAATATGGAGGCTCTGTGTTTGCGGAGATGGTAGAGGGAAATTTCCATTATTCAAAACCTTGTGATCTGAAGCGCCTTGTAAGCCACTGTTCATCTCTTGTCTACCCTCGCTGCGAGGAACAGATTGCAAAAACTATGTTGCATAATTTAGGAATCCACAAATCTAGTTGCCTGGTTGCTGGTAGTGGCCACTTCTCCCTTATCTATTTTATTTGCATTATTTATTTTTATTAATTGACGGGGCAAACCCTTTCCTAGGCGACATATGAAAAATGTTTAAAAAAATAAAACCACATAATAACAGCAGCAAGGGTTGTGTGGTATTCTTGTTGGCAACCAATTAATTAAAGGGCTGGAGAAACAGGAAGGACTTCAGAACTTGCAATTCCTGTGAATTGCAAGTCCAAAACTATGCTCTGTTCCCTTAATGACAAGTCAGCTCTCCATATGCATGTACAATAATCACTCAGTACGTGAACTCAGCAAATTATGCTTCTCCCCTGCATGGAGAGAGAGAGAGAGAGAGAGAGAGAGAGAGAGAGAGAGAGAGAGAGAGAGAGAGAGAGAGAGAGAGAGACCTACCTAATGTGGATGCTGTGCACACATAGCTAATTAAGCCACTGCCAAATGCACTTCTTATAGACACAGGACTAAACAGATATGTGTTGAGAGGTTCACAAAAGTAATCCTCTGTGGGCATACAAAAATACCAAGCAAGCCTTGGCTTAGTCAGCAACTAGATGTGAAATTGTGTGAGAATATTCCTGCTACACACGCGCACACACACCACTTGCAGGGTCCTAAAATAAGAGGTCAATATCATAAGAAGATATTGAGATACCTGGGAGACACAGGTTCAATCCTTGCTCACCCCATGAAGCTCACTGGGTGACCTTGGGCAACTCACTGCCTCTCAGCCTAACCTACTTCGCAGGGTTGTTGTGGAGATTAATGAGGAGCAGGAAAATCATGTACACTATCTTAAGCTTCTTTTGGGGGGTGGGTGTGATGAATGCAATAAATAAAAAGAAGGAAGGAAATTATAGCCCTGCTAGATCAGGCCAACAGCGTGTCAAGTCCATCATCTTATTTTCCCAGCCAATCTATAAGAAGCCTGCAAACAGGACATGGGTGCAAAAGCACCCTCCCCACCTGTGATTTCCAGCAACAGGCATCCATACACCTCCTGCCTCCAACAGGGAAAGAAGGACAACTATCATGGCTGCGTCCCATTCACCCTTCCTTCCTCCTTATTCCTCCAGCAGGAGACATTATTTATTTACAATGCCATGTGACATCTGAGCTGCTAAATACTTTAAAGAGTTTTATAAAATATGCACCACTGAGCCAAGGCCGGTGTGGTTCCAGAAATAGCCAACATTTTATAAATAGCTACAGAGGAAAGTGGAACGTGCCCACTTGTTTCGATGACTGTTGCTACATCTCCATGTCCACGTGCCTGGAACATCAGTACAAGACTGTATGGGCTTCCCACTCTACTCAAGTCAATTCCAAAAAGATATATTTGGTTTAGAAGCAGCAAGGCAAATGCAGAAGGGTGACCTTGACAGAGTTGGGGGAGGCAGGACGAGAGGAAGGGAATGGGGAGGCTGTGCATGTGTTTATGTGCAGGCGCATGAGACTCAGCATACAACCACCAGCAGCCCAATATAGCAATTTGACAACCAGAGCATGGGTAGCCAGACTGGTGCCTTCTCAACTCCAGTTGGGACCCCTTTCTATTCACAGGGGATACAGGCAGAAAACCTTTTTTTAAGCAGCCAAAGAGACAAGATCGGAACAGTATAATTTAAGTTGAGATAAATCATGCCAGTGAAATTTATTACCAGCTTTATTCAGCAGCAGGGCTACTCAGCCTAGCCTTTAAAATATCATCATCCTTTTTGCCAGATAGGTAGCCATGTTGGTCTGACACAGACGAAATAATAATAAAAAATTGTCCAGTAGCACCTTAGAGATCAACTAAGTTTGTTCTGGGTATAAGCTTTCGTGTGCATGCACACTTCTTCAGATAAAGTGAAACAGAGGTCACCAGACCCTTATATATAGTGGGAGGGTGGGGTGGGGTTTTTCTCAGAAGGGTAGTAGGAGATGGGTGATTGATTCAATGGGTATGGTAAAGCTGTTACCATACCATATGGTAAACTTGTTAACAGTCACCAACAGGTTTACCATACCCATCAGGGCCGTCTCAAGCCGGTCGGGCGCCCTGGAGCCGTGGCGCGGAGATCGCTCCGGCACCCCCGCCTTGGTGGGCAGGCGCAGCGCCCTCCTGCTGGCCCCACGCCCTGGCGTCCCGCACCACCGAGACTACCCCTAGAGCCATGCCTGATACCCATTGAGTCAATCACCACAAACTTGGTGGGTCTCTAAGGTGCTCCTGGACAACTCTTTGCCAGTGTAAATTCACTGGATTGCTAGATCTCATGACCAATCTGAACAGAGTTTGGAATAGGAGTTTGGAATGGGAGTAACTTTCTCCCTCTGCTCCATCAGTGTCCCCAGAATGTCCGGGGGGGGGTCTTGTTGTGGCCTCAGTTCAGCTGGCTTAGGCTGAGCCTTAGCTGAACCAGTGCGGAGGACTTACACTGGTGTAACACCAGGTGAGCTCAGATGAAGGTCTTCAGTCAGTCAGAACACCATCTCAGCCAAAGATCTGCCTATTGCAAACTCTGCTCATCCTAGCAGACCTTGGCTTTGGGTTGCTCCTTGAAAGTCATATATTGATTTGAACTAACCAGCCAATTGTTGGGCAGCCTGAAGGTTGCTATTAATATTAATAAAATATTTAATATCTTAATTAATTTATAGAACAGGCAGTGATGGCTTTTGTCAGGCATGCAAGCATGGCCGTTTCACATCCTGATTTGATTTTTGTTGATTTCATTTCTCCAGCATCATGCTGCTAATTTGTTTTCTCATTGCCTTCCCGACACCCAATTGCCCTTTCTCGTGCGATGCCCTCAGTCCCATAGCCACTGCCCTTGCTACATCTTCCTTCCCCTCTCTCTGAGAATCTCCAAATGCCACAACACACACAGCCAAGAGCCAAATCCACAGATATTTCCTGAGTTTGGTTGATGATGATCTAGGGAAGTAATAGTACCACTGTATTCCGCTCTGGTCAGACCTCACCTGGAGTACTGGGTCCAGTTCTGGACACCACAGTTCAAGAAGGATACTGACAAGCTGGAACATGTCCAGAAGAGGGCAACCAAAATGGTCAAAGGCCTGGAAACGATGCCTTATGAGGAACGACTTAGGGAGCTGGGTATGTTTAGCCTGGAGAAGAGAAGGTTAAGGGGTGATATGATAGCCATGTTCAATTATATGAAAGGGTGTCATATGGAGGAGGGAGAAAGATTGTTTTCTGCTGCTCCAGAGAAGCGGACACGGAGCAATGGATTCAAACTACAAGAAAGAAGATTCCACCTAAACATTAGGAAGAACTTCCTGACAGTAAGAGCTGTTCGGCAGTGGAATTTGTTGCCAAGGAGTGTGGTGGAGTCTCCTTCTTTGGAGGTCTTTAAGTAGAGGCTTGACAGGCATATGTCAAGAATGCTTTGATGGTGTTTCCTGCTTGGCAGGGGGTTGGACTGGATGACCCTTGTGGTCTCTTCCAACTCTATGATTCTATGATTCTATGTAGGATCGTAATGTTCAAATGGAGGAGTTGCATAATTTATTGTAATGTCTGTAGAAGCTACAGTGCATACTATCTTGTCTGTAAGGAGGTGATGTGTGTCCCTGTGCAGAACCTGTTGACCTTATCGCACAACGCAATTTGACACCTGGTGCTCACTTTTGAATGTTTTCTAGGATGCTGGACTAGACGGGCTTCTCATCTGAACCAGCTGGGCTCTTCTCATTTGTATGTTTTTCACTTTAATGTTGATTGGGAAGCAGTCCTAGCTTTGCCTTCTGATGCCTATAACCTTGATGTTTTCATCTGCACATGGCATGGAAATTTCACACATTCTCCTAAGGCATGAGACCTGCCGCACTTCAAATAAAGTGGACACAGGTCCCCATTTTATAAGCAACTAAAATAAGGTGTGGCATGTACTAGGCTTCCTACTGCTTTATGCTTTCAACTTGCCGCTTTCTGACCAACCTTCCCTTGAGGGTATCACTTTGCAATGCCACAGAGGCTTCTGCAGACGGAGGCTGGATCTAGACACATCAAAGAAGCATTTCAGTGAAACGTGTTGTAAACTCATACAGGGAAATCCAGTTGGGAAAGACGGGACTCCACAGCACCATCTGGTGTCACAGTGTTATATCGCATATACGGTACATATAATACACTTTTTCTTTACCAATCTAGCTGAGACCTGAGCTTATGTTTCATCTGTGCTTCAGACTGGACAGTTTCCTCGTCAATTTCAGAAGGACCCATCTTCTTTTAGTGATTGTAAGTTGTTTTAAACTACTAGATCAGGCCAAAGGCCTGTCCAGTCCAGCATTCTGTTCCCATCTAATCAGAGGCCTGGGAGAGACCCACAAGCAAGACCTGAGCATGAGGGCACTTTTCCTCCCTGTGGTTTCCTGCAACTTGCATCCAGAAGTTCTGATCGTAGAGGCAGAGCACAGTCGTCATGACTAATAACCCTCTCCTCCATGTCTAATCCTCTTTTAAAGTCATCTAAGGTTTTAACAAGAGAAAGAGGAAGACAGAAAATCTATGCTAATAAAACCAATTTCTTAAAAAAAACCAATGACACAAATTACTATCTCTATTCATACTTAAATATGCCTGGTGAGAAAATCTCTCCTAGAGTAAATCCCAAAGGTAAAGTGATAAGGGAATGGACAGTGGTCACATTATGAATGGGTCGGAAAATAATCTTTCCCCTCTGCTGAAATTCCTTAACTGCGCTCTAATCTGCAGCTTTTTCAGATGGCTCTCCATCACCTGAAAGAGTTAACCTTTCTTCATAAAGATCTATTAAGGATTTTTTTTTGCAAGAATGCTAAGATATCTTCATAGGTCACTTGAGACAGCTAGCAAACTATTCATAATGCATTTATGAAGGGAGACAAAGGGCAACCACGTAAAAGAACGATAAACCCACTCATCACTTTTGCCTTGTGTACCCAAGAGTCATTTCTGCTGCTCCTTTCCACATCAACCTTTTGTTTCCTAATGAGCATCACAGGGAATAAGCATCACTATAAAAATGTGTCAGATGTCCAATCAAATTTGCATATCCAATTGGACAGCTCTGATGCCTTCATTTGGAATACTGAGCTTTGTGTTGGAAGCCATGTTGCCGCCATATGCGATCTTAGGAAAGGGAATGTGTTTGATACGTGTTTTGTTTATTTTGCAGATTTGGAAAGCATTAATATTGCTTGCAGGGAAGCAAAGACAGACAGTTTGCAATGACCACCATCTGCCCTTCCTTCCTACATCTATGGACCAATTCCATTGTTTGTAATATTTTCCAGGCTCCAACCAGCTCCTATGCACAAGGCATTTTATGTGAATGAAGTGCATTCTGAGGGACTCACCCCCTTCTTACACATTCTTCTTGAATTATGTTAATCAAAGTTGGGACCGCTGAGACTCAGAAGAAATCTTGGGTTGGCTCACAAAACTACAAAAGGCTAGCTAGTTGATACCCCTGCTATAGAACTGGGTTGGCTTAATCACTATGATCAGCTATCAAGGCTTCAATCCTGTAGCCACTTATAGTGGAACCTTGGTTGCCGAACGTAATCCATTCTGGAAGACTGTTCGACTTCCGAAACGTTTGACAACCGAGGCGCAATGGGCGGTCAGCAAATTCCATTGAAAAAAATGGAGAGACGCGCCTCGGAAGCCATTCAACTTCCAAGGCACATTCGAAAACAGAAGCATCCACTTCCGGGTTTTTGGCATTCGGGTTCCGAATCGTTCAGCTTCCAAGGTTCCACTGTACTTGGATTTAAGTCCCACAGAACTGGATGGGACTTACTCCTGAGAAGACATGCATGCAATCGTGTTCTCACTATAATTTTCTCTGTCTATAGCAGGGCCGGGGAACCTGTGACTCTCCAAATGTTGCTAGAAAGCAGCTTTCACGATCCCTGGCCATTGGTCAACGCTGCTGGCCAGAGCTGATGGGAATTAGGCTCCAACAACATCTGTATGGCCACATATTCTGCCCCACCGCAGATTATGTGTTTTCCTAACAGCATATGGTTTTCCTGTTCTTTGGATTTAAGTAGCATAAATCAGACTTCACAGTTGGTAGAGCATGAGACTCTTAATCTCAGGGTCGTGGATTCGAGTGCCACCTTGGGCAAAAAAAAAAAATCCTGCATTGCAGGGGGTTGGACTAGATGACTCACGTGGTCCCTTCCAACTCTACAATTCTATGATTCTGTGAGTCTATATGGCCAGAGACAAGGTGGTCTCATACAGTGGTGGAGCTTCATGCTCTGGCACTGGGGGGCGGAGAGCAGGCGGGGTGGGGCTGGCGCGCATCCTGGGGGCATGGTACGCCGCCTGTGAGGGTGTGGCGCACAGCGCGGGCAGGGAGGCAGCTGCAATGGCACCCCACCAAGATCGCGCTGCTGGGGGCGGTGCGCTCCCCCCGCACTCCTCTTACTCCGCCAGTGGTCTCATAGCAGTGAACCATCTTAAATAGTTGTTTGGAAGGTTCCTGGGACACTGGGAGTGGGTCGATTTATCAGTGGCTAAGAAAGTAGCCGATTGAACCTCAATGGTCAGAGGCACCGTACCAGATAATACCAGCTAGTAGCCAGAAAGAACAAGGCAGGGTTGTTGCCTGTCTAGCTAGCCACTTTTGGAAATGTAACGCTAGAGCTGTTTGTTCCTGTTCATCCGGGTTCCTCCATCCTCATCTGAGCACTCGCAAAAACTACTATATGGAATGTTAAAACATAAAACACCGCTAAAAACAATAACAATGATCGCTGAAATGACTGCTAATAAAAACAATTAAACTACCGCATAGGCCTGTTGGCACAAAAGGGTCTTCAAGGGATGCATGAAAGACAAAAGTAAGGCCGGCTGGCTGCTCTCCTCTGGTTCCACAATATGGGGTCAGTGACATTAAATGGCCAACTTCTAGGTAAAGCCAGTTAGGCCTCCATAACACATAAGAGCTCTCCTCCAGATCACCTCAGTGATCAAGCTGGAATAGAAGGGCTCAGGAAATCCTTAAGGTATGATACAGAGAATGTCTGCCTTGGCTGAATAGTCCCAAATCTCATTTTAATCCTTGGAACTCATTTCAAAAGTAAAAACAAAAACAAAAATCCGACCAAAATAAAATGGAACCGTTTCCCATGCAAATTAATTTTCCATGCTGGGTATATCTGCCAGGGGGACTCCAGCGGTGCTAAACCGTGTGTGAGCTACATCACTCATTCATTATAGGAGGCATTTTGTGATCGGTTCTCCTTCCTCCAAACCGTGGTCCTTCCCATCTTCCTTCACACTCCAGTTTACAGGCATTGTTCTGAAAGTTTCTGGCTCAAAACCGCAACGTGAAGAAACCCCAGCTGCCATGTGAATTCCCAAAGCATCCCCGGATGAGTCTGCTGTAGCAAAGACAACAGAGAGTCCCGTGGCACTTAATTTGAAGCATATCCAGGGCAGAGTGGAGGTCATTTCTCAGCCAAAGGCGGATTCCCGAACTAGATGTCCCTCTGGGTCCTTTCCAACTCTACAGATCTATGATTCTATTATTCTTTCATGAGGAAGGAGATGCATGCCAACCATCTCGGACCCTACCATCATCAGGCAAGGCCTTGTTGGTGGTGCCACCATAGCTGCCAAGTTATCCCTTTTTTTAAGGGAAATTCCCTTATGCTGAATAGGCTTCCTCGTGAGAAAAGGGAAAACTTGGCAGCTATGGGAGCCACCAAGGGCTGTCTGGTCTGTGATGACCCACAACAGGGCCTTTGCCATGGTGGTTCACTAGCTGGGGAGCTGTTTACCCAAGACTTTGGTGGCTGAAGGACACATGTTCCTGGCGACCCTGTGATTGTTGGGTAGAAGAATGCTTTTAACAAATTGCTTTTAGGATGGTTTGAACTGAAACTGTTTTAAAGGCTTTTAATTTGCAATGGTTTTATGAACTGTTTTTGCTTTGCTTTTTATTTATTTTTTAAAGGATCTGCTTGCCGCCCTGCAGTCCTTGGGGAGGAAGGGTGGGGTATAAACTTGATACATAAAAAATACAGTGGTACCTCTACTTACGAATTTAATGCATTCCGAACGCACATTCGTAAGTAGAAAAAAATTGTAAGTCGAATCCCATAGGAACGCATTGGGAGAAAAAATTCGTAAGCGGAAGCAACTCTATCTAAAAATTCGTAAGTAGAAAAAATCCTATCTAAACTGCATCCAAGATGGCAGACGGAGCTCCATTCGTAAGTAGAAACATTCGTAAGTAGAGTTATTCGTAAGTAGAGGTACCACTGTAAGTAAATAAATGTTGGGCAGAGGAAGATAGGAAAGCAATGGGTGTGATACTTACCTTTGTACAGAAAGCTATACTCCAGCCGCATGAAAGCTAGTCGTTTCTACCCCACCACCCTAATGTCACACCTATCTCAATCCTCACTATCCAAAAATGGAACAGCCATTGTCACAATTCAAAGACACATGTTTGTGGAGCAGAGACACTGAGGAGTGTGGCCTGAGGTTTCTCACCCCCCTGGCATAAGGTTTTGCAAATCCAGATTGTCAAAAGCATTCGTTTGAGTTTGCAGATGGACTCAGACCAAAAGTAGGAAAGCCAGATCTGCATTGTCTTAAAAAGGGAGAAAGGATTTGCTTCAACCCTCCTCCAAAAAGGGGGGGGCACCAATGGCGTGCTACGGTCCATGAGGTCACGAAGAGTCGGACACGACTAAACGACTAAACAACAACAACAACAATGGTGAATTAGGGGTGTAGGCGCAAATTTAGAGAAACACATTCTGTAATTTAGAAATAAATGCAACGCGGATTATCATAACGGAGAAGACAACAAGGTGTCTTGTGGGTCCTGCTGCGTCTGCTCAAGTGAGGCTAGCTATTGAATGGCAATTTCAATATCCATGGCTCCCACTCTCCCTTTTTTATGGCTCCTTAAAATGTGGACTCTTAAATAGAGGATACCTTCAAAATAGAGGGCTGTCTCTGTAAAAAGGAAGCCACAAGGCCACAGTCACCAAAAGCCCAGGAGGCTGAAGGAGCTGCCGGAGGTCTGTCCAAAGATACACATGACGAAAACAGATAAATCTCTCTCTCTCTCTCTCTCTCTCTCTCTCTCTCTCTCTCTCTCTCTCTCTCTCTCTCTGTGACACACACACACACACACACACACACACACACACACACACACAAACTTTTCTTTGGCCACTTGCCCAGCCTGTATGTATAGGGTGAGATTCCTATCAGATTATTGCCTCTTGGCATCACAACAAAGGCATTAGATTGCAGGTCAAGAGGTTCAGAGCTGATTAAAGAAAAACCCTCATCATTTGCTTTGACACAGATTGGCTTTGTTTGTGCTGCTCTTTGAACAAAATGAGGGAAGTCGGGGGATCTTGCTGGCATACTAATGAGGACCAGGACACGCTGACTGACTTTTTTTAGATTCCTTACAATGTACCTGGTGTTCAGAGGCCTCTGGATGCATGTGCTTAATAAAATAAATAAATACAATGATAATACAAAGAGAATCAACACAACAAACGACAAAATAACAAAAGCCAATGCCAAAAGCAGAATCAAATTGTTTACTCTGGAAACACCCAGAGGGCTTTCTCTGTGGTGGCCCCCAGGTTGTGGAATGCTCTCACCTCTGAGGTGTGTCTGGCCTCATCCTTTTGTCATCAGGTTAAGATGTTACCTTCTTGTGGTCAGAGGATGAGATCAGACTATCCTTCCTATTGCAATGTTCTTTCTGTTTCCCTGCCCACCTGTCAAACCTGGTTCCCACCCCGATGTACGTTTTCACAAAATAAAATAAATAATAGCATTTTCAAAGAACAGTGGGTACATAATGCCTAGAATGGAAAGTTATCTAGTGCTACTCGCAACATCTCCTTCCACAGCAATATTCCAAATGGATTTACCAAACTCTGAATCCTGTGGTACGCTCCTGCTAAGCTCTGGCTATTGCAATATCAAGTTGCCTTTCACAGTAGTTATCCTCTACCATTGTTGTTTAAAGCCTGCCAAATACAGCACTAAAGCTGTAGTGTGTGTGTGTGTGTGTGTGCATCTGAACTATTTCTACAGCAACCATCTCTGCTTCCAGAAATAGAAGTCACCTTCTTCGTGTCTATTTGCCCAAGTTCTCCTGCCTCTGAAATATCACCGCTAAGGCAGAACAAACATTTACAGACCTTTCCTGGATAGGCTTGTATTGTCTTGCTGCTCACCTCAAGCGTGCTGCTTCTTGATCGGAGAACACTGAATGCAGCAAGGTGGGGAAGACAACCGTTCTCCTCGTGGGCTTCTGTAGTGTAATCTCTGGAAATCCCTTCACCTTTTCCCCTTTCGAAATCCCCACCCCATGGGCATCTAGATAGTGTCTAGACAGATCCTATTTACACTGTGGACAATGGCTGGACAAGATTCTTATTTCAGCCAGGGGAAATGGCGGTGAGACCACCAACAGGCTTGCACATGCTACACTGGTCGCTGCCAGGATTGTGTCTGTTGCAATGCATTTGGTGCGATGATTTCATGCTGGTTTAAGAATCCAGCTCCATTCGCTTTCAGCCTCCCCCTGACAACGATCTGCCAAGTGACATTTCCCCCCTTCTTTGTGCAAATGCCTCTTCCTCCTGCAGCAAGAGCTTTTTTTATCCATAAGCCTTTTTAACTGGAGGTGTGGAAGAAGAGGAGGAGGTGCAGGAAAAGTGGCAGAAGGGCAGAATAAGCTTAGCTTGGAAACCAGGCCCACCTCAGGTCTTTGCCGCCGCCTCTGAAGCACACATGGTTTGTTAGCAAAGTCAATTAAATAAGGCTGATGGAGTCCAGAGGGGAAAGTCCTGATGGCGCTTTGCTGAGCAAACCGGAGAGGTTTTGTATTTCAATTTCAAGGTTTTGTACACAGCAGGGAGACATTCAACCAAACCTGCAGAGGAAAACTCTCTCATAACTACGCAGCCTATCAGAGCAGGCACTACCTCATGTACAACATTGGCTCTGACCACTAAGCCAAAAGAGTCATTCATTCTTTACTCTCCAGTGTGAATAATCAAGAATGATTTTGGCAGAGGCTTTCTACCCACTTCCCTTCATGTACAACCCCCAGAATAATCTGAGCTAAGGCGCATAAGGGTTCATGCTGTTCACATGGAGAGCCCTTTGTCTGTCTCTGGGTTGATATCTGGCATATCAAGGAGGATGTTGGGGGTTTCATAGAGGCCAAATGTGAACCAGTGTGGTGCAGTGGTTAGAGCAGGGAAGTGGAACCTCCAAAGGCCACATTCCCTCACAGACAACTTTCCAAGGACCGTGTGCCAGTGGTGGCCAGGGCCAGGGGCAACCAGCAGGCACAGCAACAGGTAACAGACTCTAACCTTTGCATTCCATCCACGTAACAGCAAGCGGTTTCTACACATGATCAGCGGCTCTCCATCCAGGCAAACAAGAGGCATTATCACAGTGCAAGGATGCATTCTCCCCCACCCAGACCAAAGCACTTGAGAAGGGCGTGGAGCAGGGATGGTGAGGGGTGGGGCCTGAGGACAGTTTCAAGGACTAAGTAGAAAAGACTGGAGAGCTACATTCAGACCCCAGACCTGAGGTTCCTGAGTATTGAACTAGGACTGGAGTGGGTATCTGAAGAAGTGTTCATGCGCACAAAAGCTCATACCAATGACAAACTTAGTTGGTCTTTAAGGTGGTACTGGAAGGAATTTTTTTATTTTGTTAGGACTGGAGAGCTGCAGGTTCCAATCCCCAGTCAGCCATGCAGCTCACTGGGTGACCTTGGATTTGACACTTTCTCTCAGCCTAACTTACCTGGTGGGAGGAGACTCTTGAGAGTCCCATGGACTGCAAGAAGATCCAACCTATCCATTCTGAAGGAAATCAGCCCTGAGTGCTCACTGGAAGGACAGATCCTGAAGCTGAGGCTCCAATACTTTGGCCACCTCATGAGAAGAGAAGACTCCCTGGAAAAGACCCTGATGTTGGGAAAGATTGAGGGCACAAGGAGAAGGGGACGACAGAGGGCGAGATGGTTGGACAGTGTTCTCGAAGCTACCAACATGAGTCTGACCAAACTGCAGGAGGCAGTAGTACACGAGAATTCAGCACACTGACAGAGCACAGCCAAAATTCAGATGGACCCCACCTCCCAACTCTGGATATTCTTGGTGCTCCCTTTTGCTGGACAGCTCAAAATCCACGTTTGAGGGGAAGGCAGGAGAACCCATGCAAGACAAATCCCTGCAAGGAAACCAGGAGAAATCCAGAAGGAAAGGGAGAAGTGGAAAGCAATCACCTGCAAAGGCAGACCTTTGGATAACAGCTGGGAAGCTATTATCTTTTCTTTCTTTTTTTTGACAAGGTAAAATGAAAAACTCCTATCCATTTCAGCAGGAGCCAGGGCTGGTGTCCTGCCCCATTCTCCCCATCTTGCCGGTGCAGAGGAAAAGCACTAATGGGGCAATGTGCCACCTTCTTCCAGTTGTGGTGACACAGAGTGTCACTGATTGCTTGGCTGGAACAGCCACAGACATTCTCTGTTGCCTGTAATCAATATGCCCAGTGCTCTGCTAAGAGGTAATTTTGCCACCTCTTTCGGCTCCCCGCAGATTACTAACAAACAAAAAAAATATCAACCACGTCCCTGTTAATAAGCATCTTTCTCCCTTTGCGTGAGCTTTTGCTTTTTCAGGGCCATTACAAAGCTGCCAGGATGGGGAGCTAATATATCATTTGCTGGGGAAGTAGCGCTCATTATCCTTGCAGAAGTCTTTTCACGCTGAATAGTGCCAAGTCCAGAGCTGAAATGCACACCTTCAGTTTCATAATTCCTGCATGGGAGATTAAAAATAAAAATAAAAAATCCAGCAAGTGAAGGTTCTCTTGACGCAGCGGGACAATGACAGATCAGAAAAAGAACAGAAATGAATGGAAGGAAGGAGAAGTTCCCACCAAAGAAGAATGGATAAGTAAGGTGATAGACTTTGTGGAATTGGCAAAAGCGAGCAGCCGAAATAAGAGAACCTAATGGTGATTGTTTCATGCAAGAATGGAAGCCTTTTTTGGATTACTTAAAGAAATACTATAATATGAGGAACTCGCAAGCGGGAGATGAACTATGAGCAACAGAAGGAAGTGTTCAGCAGTTGGCATGCAGTGCTAAAAGTATTTTACAAAATGCATGCAGTTATATCAATGGCAGTGATGTTTTATGCAATTCCATCCTGGATCTGTGAGAAAAGAACCACCCAGAGATGCCAACATGTCTACTGCACTTCATAGAAAAGTTTCACATTCCATTTTAAAAAAAACCACACACACAAAACTCTGCCACAGATATGAGTCCTATATACTGTTAGATCCAGGCAAGGCTTCTTTTAAGTCAGAACTTGCCAGAACTCAGTTCTGGCACCTCTCAGATGGGTGCCAGTGCCGTTATAAGAGAACAAGGGAGGTGTTCATGGTACGTGAAAAATAGCACTGGATCTAGGCATGTAGATTAGACCCTTTGAAATCAATGGGACTTCGGTTGGATGCATGCAGTCAATATCAATATAAAAACATCTACAACTATATCTATTACACTCAAACTAAGGCCAAGAAAAGCATCTGTTCTGTTTGTGTTTATATTAAAACTTGCAACTCAGGACATACCCAGAGGGAAACCTTTTATTTCATTTGGGGGTTCTCTTAAGGGAGAGAAGGTCTCATGGGTCTTGGCACAGGAGTGTACCGGGTGCAGTGCCTGAGAGGAAAAAGCAGAGCCAACTGCCAAATGATTGATTTTATTTAAGAACCAAGGTGGAAGAAAGGCCAGGAGTTCCTGTAAAGAGTGTTGACACATTCCAGGCATTGCATCAGCTTGCAATCAACCCATGATCAGGTGGCTAGCTAGCTATGGACACAGACTGTGGCTGCCACTGTTTGTGAATTTTCACTTCTAGAAGAAAAATGGTTGATCTCCTTTGAGGCAAGGCAAACCTGCACAATTCACAGGCAGCACAAATGAAGCCCACCTAGTATGGGGTGAGGAGTCCATGGAGTCCTTTCAGAGGGCTCACCTTCATGTGATGGTCACCACTGATCTGATGCACGCACTGACTCCATCCGAGGCCAGGCCTTGTGCTGGACTCGTTTTGTCTGATTGCATGATCAGGATGAACACCTGGAGAGGGCACAGAATAAGCTGTGCACTACCAGGACACGGGTGGCACTGTGGGTTAAACCACAGAGCCTAGGGCTTGTCGATCAGAAGGCCGGCGGTTCGAATCCCCGCGACGGGGTGAGCTCCCGTTGCTTGGTCTCAGCTCCTGCCAACCTAGCAATTCGAAAGCACATCAAAGTGCAAGTAGATAAATAGGTACTGCTCCAGCGGGAAGGTAAACGGCGTTTCTGTATGCTGCTCTGGTTCACCAGAAGTGGCTTAGTCATGCTGGCCACATGACCTGGAAGCTGTACGCCG
The DNA here is from genome assembly GCF_963506605.1 of Zootoca vivipara. Classification (NCBI taxonomy): domain Eukaryota; kingdom Metazoa; phylum Chordata; class Lepidosauria; order Squamata; family Lacertidae; genus Zootoca; species Zootoca vivipara. The sequence goes on along the minus strand of NC_083282.1, from coordinate 84,187,216 downwards.
GCTCCTTCGGCCAATAGAGCGAGATGAGCACCGCAACCCCAGAGTTGGTCACGACTGGATCCTTTACCAGGACACTACACTGAAAGGTCATATAACCAACCTCTAGATTTATAGCGTGCTGCGCTATAAAGTAAAGATAACTCTTCATCGTGGGGCTGCCAAATTCTCACTTCTAAAATAAAATGTTTTGAGAAAGCAATGCACCATCTGATAGTCAAGATGAAAATGTGGCATTTGAGCAATCCTACATGAAGTGCTATAAAAATCAGCCTACCAAAAAAAATACCCAGCCTACTCAACACACCTTGAATGGCATGGGTTTCAAACAAATTAAATTCCAATCCACTTGCTTTAATCCTTCAGGGAGATCTTCAGAGGATGTTTTCAAAGCAATGAGAATAATCACAATTTAAATAGTGTGAGTAGTTGCAAGGGCAAATGTTTTGTTTCTTACTTTTGGAGCCATGTTTGTTTTGTTCCACTTTCATTTTAATTAAGAGTGGAGCAGAATACCTCTCTCTCTCTCTCTCTCTCTCTCTCTCTCACACACACACACACACACACTCTTCTGCAGGGACTTGTGGTGACTTTCAAGAGTCTACATCATGACTTACCTCAAAGAAACACCATACATTTAAAGCATGTCCAATACACACTGAAAGCACATGACTTGCCCCCAAAGATTCCTGGGAGCTGTAGTTTGTTATGGAATTCGCAACTGTTGAGGGGGAACTATAGTTCCCTGGATTATTTCAGCAAAGGCATCTGCTTTAAATGCATGATGTGGATCTGCTTAACCTGCTTCCAGACTGTTGCTATTTTATGGGTGGGATTAAACTGCATACTAGGAAATTCAGATTGTGCAATTAAGATGGATTTGGTGATTTTACACAACAAACCCACTTCCAAAAATACCGCAAAACCCCAGATTTGTTGTTGTGGGGGGTGGTGGTGGATGTACAGAAAATGCATTGGAAAGTATGTGGTAGCAATTGCTTGAGGTGATGTCGTATAACTATCCCAGAAACAAACCAGAATGAATTCTCAAAGAACAGCCAATGTCCTCTAACCTCTCTACAAACCTTCTGCAAAGCAGGTCAGGATGAATATCCAGTAAACAAGTAATTTGGATGCAACCTTGCTGGCAATCAAGAAGGAGGTAGCAGCAAGTTCAAGGGACCCCCCTCAAAGGTTTGCAGAATTTCCCCCCTCCCTGATTATTATTATATTTTAGAAAAAATCCTAAAATGAGAAAACAACTCAATGAGGACTGGCTGTGATCAGTGGGTACACAATGGAGTAAAAACGAAAACCTAGGGATGGAATGGAGTATCCAGGAAGAGAGCATGGGTAGATGGATGGACCCCAGAAGAAAAACACTCCACACAGCATTCCCCTCGCAACCCTTGATGGTGAGGTCATAGCATGATTAGCCACAATGGAGAGGAATAAGAGAGATTAAGAGCGATGAATCAGGCAGAATTGTGGCAGGCAGCCTCTCCTGTGAGCCTGCCTTTTAAAAATTGTTTAAATTGCTTATTTATCAATTGCACCACAGCACTGGTTTTCTCATGGTACACACTTAAGCCCTCATTTGGGAATCGCTGCTTTAGCTCCTGCAATAATGAGAACCCGTTCTTTGCAAATTGGATCTTTCTTTCTTTTTTAAAAAAAAAGAAGAAGACGACGAAGGTTAATCATTGGTTAGCATGCAAAAACACACAACTGGATGAACTTGCGGTGCTCACTGCGGTGTTCTGAATAATGTCTTAAGGACCCTTTTGTTATTCCTTCCTGAAAACAACTAACAAGCATTTGGATATGTTGTGCATAAAAGGTACTTGGGGACACTTATTCTCCATCTGGTATTTCATCTAGTTTCTCTATTCCACTTCCTGTTCCTCTTCCACTTCTTTAATCTATTCCTTACAATGCAATGGGATGCCAGAAAAGTTGATATTGAAGCATATTCTGTGGGGCTTACTATTGCTGTGCCACAGCAAGAAGAGAATAACAGAGATGAGAGAGGGGTTGTTTTTGTGGGGTTTAGGGGGTATTTAAGAGAAGGTGAACAGGGAAGGCACAAACAAGGTTCTGAGCATGATCCACAGTAACTGGCATTCAGAGGTGTACTGCCTTTGATACTTAAAGTAATCTGATCCACCATGACCAGAAGCCATTGACAACCTTATATCATACAATAATTTGTCAAATCCCCTTTCCAAGCCGCCCATGTTGGTGTTCATTTTATGGTAGCAAATTTCACCGTTTAGCAATGTGCTCAAGTACTTCCTTGTGCGAGTCCTGAACCTCCCATCATTCAGCTTCGCTAGATGACTCCGGACCATATTATGAGACATCCCTGTCTACTTTATCCACATTATGTATGGAGCTCTGCAATATCTCTTCTGATGTGTGGTGTCCAGAAGCCATTTCCCTTCCCCAGGGAAATGAAGTTGCTGGCTGGTCATGAGCCCGCCCCGTGCACGGGGGGCGTTGCTGGCCCCCGCATCATAGGGAGTCCCTGGCTGCGTCACTCCTTGGGCCGACCAATGCGGTCGGCCGGGGGCATGACTTACGCCAGGGGTGTCAAACTCAAATTCATTGGGGGCCGCATCAGCAGTTTGGTCACCCTCAAAGGGCCGGTTGTATCTGTAGGACTATGTGTCCACTCTTTATTATCATAAATTATTGTCACTGCATTCAATTATTACTGTTTTTTTATAATAATGTAAGTAATAACTAGCTCTGAAAGCAGAAACATAGTCAGAATAATGGCAAGTAGATATTCAAATGTGCAATTATTGTACAATTTATTGAAAAATGATTTTTGGTAACTGCACTGGGTGGTGGAGGCTCGCTAGGGTTTCATGCAGGACCTTTGCAGAGCTACTAGTACCTGGAGATGCTGGGGTCCTTCTGCATGCAGGACAGATGTTCTGCCAGTGAGCCACCACCCTTCACCAAAGGGACTGGCTGAGGTTGACTCACTGGAGCTGCTCTCCTGGTTCCAGGGTTTAAGGGCCAGAAGTTATAAAGCAGCATCCTATGTTTCTGAGGAGAGGGAGAGGGGAGGGAGGGAGGGAGGAAAGAGGGAGTGGGAGGGAGAGAGGAAGGAAGGAAAGAGGGGAGAGAAAGAAGAGTAGGAAATAAGGAAGGGAATAAAGAAGGAAAGAAAAAGAAAGAGGGAGAGAAGACGGAAAGGGAGAAAGAAGGAAGGAAGTAGAGGGAAAGAAAGAATAAGAATGAGGGAGAGGAAGAAAGATGGGAAGGGCAGAAGGAAGGAAGAAAGAAAGAAAGAAAGAAAGAAAGAAAGAAAGAAAGAAAGAAAGAAAGAAAGAAAGAAAAGAGGGAGCAGGAGGGAGAGAGGAAGAAAAGAGGTGAGAGAAAGAAGAGTAGGAAAGAAGGAATAAAGAAGGAAAGAAAAAGAAAGAGGGAGAGAAGATAGAGATAAAGAAGGAAGGAAGGAGAGGGAAAGAAAGAATAAGAACGAGAGAGAGGAAGAAAGAAAGGGAAGGGGGGGTCGCCACCTTGATTCAGCGCCAGAAAAGAGCGCAAAGGGACCCATGGGCAAAAAGCATTTCCCGTGCAGCGTGAGGCAGTGGGTGTCCGTTTTAGGAGAAGTGCGTAAAGCATCAGAGTTGCACGTTCGTGAGGCTGAGCCGCTGCAGGAGGAGGAGGAGGTGAGGCAAGAGGAGGAGGAGGAGAGGAGGCGGCGGCTTGCCGGGTCGGTGCCTGGCAGCGCCATGCGGAGAGTCCCGAGCCTCTGGGACGCAGCAGTGCTCTGTAGCACTTTGAATCCTCCTCCTCCTCCACGCGGCGCTGCTGGGTGCTTTGTCTGTGCTTCAGCAGCAGCAGCAGCAGCCGTTTCCAGGCGCCGAGCCGTGGCAAGAGGAGGATTCAAAGTGCTACAGAGGACTGCTGCGTCGCAGAGGCTCGGGACTCTCCGTGTGGTGCACTGCTCCGGCCGCCTTTCTACCCCCCCCCGGCCCCAGCTGTTTGTCTGCGCTTTGTCAGCGCGGCACTTCAGCAGCAAGGTCCCGCTGCTGGGTCCCGCTGGCTGGGGCGCTCGGCGGGCCACATGACGAGGTCTGGCGGGCCGGATTTGGCCCCCGGGCCTTGTGTTTGACACCCGTGACTTACGCCATTTAAGCTGCTCACGACGGGAACTTGGCCCCTTTTGGTTCCCACTCGCACAGTTCTCCCGCTCTCCCTCCCTATAGTTAGGCTCTTAATCCTTTGACCTTGCTATGGACCTCGGTTGGTAGCCTGTTGAAGGGGCCTGGTAGGATTTTTTTCCACTTGGCAAATTGGCACCAGCCACTTGGTTTTTGCCTACCTCGTAGCAAATTGTCACAACTTTGTAAGGTTTGGTGGTTAGGCATTGGAGTATTCGGTTGGGGGTGGGGGGAGGTAGTGGCCACCACCTACTTCTTCTATTTCAAGCGTATTCCGTTAAAGGAATCCAGGGAGGTGTGGCCCTGTCTGAAGCCCAGATGGGGGCTGGGGCCATGGTACAACCCCTATCGATGACCCTGGGGGAGTTCCTAGTTGATGTGCATCAACAGGGCTCCCCCTACTGGTGGCTAACCCTTCTCAGACTTCCTGCAGGTGGACAGGAGTCAGATATAGTCAGTTTGGTTCCAATACTTAAGCCAATACCACTCACATTCTGTAATCAATAAAGTTGTGGCCAATTTTAGCCCATTAACCTAAAATACTGGTGATTAGTTCTTTATTCCAACAATGCAGCGGGTTTGGGGCCTTGCCGCGCAAACTGTGGACAGTATTCCAAGTGCAATTGCTGGATATATTTGTATGAAGCGCATTAGGGTATTGGTAGTATTACTTTTGATCTGCAACATGGAATTTGTTTTCTTCACAAGCAACCACACACTGGGCTGAGCTCTTTATCAAGCTATACAACACAACTCCACGATCTCTTTCCTAGCCAGTCAATGTCAGCTCAGATCCCAACAAGCATCAATGTGAAGTTGGGTTTTTCTTACCCAGGATACATCACTTTACATTTGTTTCGCCTGAACCACAGTGACTACTTCAATGCCCATTCCACAGCTCAATTGTTTTGAAGATCTTCTCCGTTCCTGTTTGCTTTCACTGCCCTGAACATTTTTTTTATTTTTTATTTTGTCATCAGCAGAAAACTCAATGCTCACCCCTAACTCCATGTCATTTATCAACAAGCTAAAAACCACTGGTCCCAATATGGATCCTTGGGGGCAGAAGTGGCTCACCTGGTGTAGAAGTGGCTCACTACCCAGCAGGTGGATCACTGTAGCTTACTGGGAGGGGCGAGGTGGTGGGGGAGAGCATTGGGTTGGCTTTGCTGGTGCATTTGCACTGTGCCACTGCTTGCCTCTCCCCGTCCTGGTAAGCAACAGTGACACACACACACACCCGCTCAGAAACTAGAATAGCATCTCCACCCCATCTAGTGAGCCACTTCTGCTTGCGGGGACTCCACTTCTTAAATTTTTGTTTTTGAAACTGCCTTGAGATCCAAAAGGTTGACCATTAGGTTCAAATGTCTTTGGAAAAAGTGGGAAGATGTGGAAGCCAAAGGGAAGATCTAGGGCACTCAGACCCCTCGTTGTGTCAGACAAGTTGTTGGCACCATTGCTTATTACCTCACTGGGCCTCTGCATGTTCATCTCGAGAAGTTCTTATTCAGGTGGGGACCTAGCTTTTACTTCTCTTTGAACCAGGGTGCTCATCTCAATCTTTTCACTTACTATTTCTAAATGCAGGTTGTCGATCATGTAACTAATAAAGCTAAATGGGCATGAAACAAATCCAGAACTATTGATCTTGAATTACTACCGTATCAACAATAACACATGGATATCAAGAACACCATTTGGCACATGCTTTCAGAGCATATTTTAAATAGCCTTTTCTCTGTAAAATCTGGTCATACATATTATTTTACATTTTACAGTCTGGGTTGAAAAAATTAAACTGGAATTTATTCTACCACACTTATTTCTCTATATTATGCATGATCCATTTTGTAGCCCCATTTCCATGTCCCCTTGCAATGGTGGATTGACATCGGAACCGTATGGAATTTTAAAATGCTTTTATGCTACTGACTCAGCAAAATATAATCCAGTTTTTTAAAAAAAAATCTAGTTGTCATGCCAGAAAAAATATGTTAATGGGTTTTTTTAAAAAAAAAAATCAAGAGGGCCCTGATCAAAAATAAGAACAGCCTCTGTATTTTTGCCGTCTGCTCCAGCCTCAGTCACCATCATTTTATTTGATATTACTTACAGCTGATAGCTCCAGATGGTAGCATTTTGGACTGTACCACTTAAAATGCATTCAGGACCATATTTATATGGACACACACACACACACACACACACACACACACACACACACACACACCATCATGTGGAAAACCAGCATTATAGAGAAATGACTTTGCTAAACAAATTGTGATAATTTATTATTTGCAGGGAGGTTTTTCCCCCTTCTGGAGTGTTCAAAAATATGATCCTCCGCTGGCAATCCAACATGCCCCAATCCCCCTCATTGTCATTCTCTCTCTCCTCTCTCTCTCTTTTGCTCTCTCTCTCACCCACACATCCACACCCACATACCAAATTATTCTATTGGAAAGCTGGAGTATTGAAGACTTCAGATAATAAAACTGAAGTGTTGCCAGCATAATGCATAACAGCTCAACATACCTTCCATTAAGGTGTGACAGTAATTTATTCCAACCCTTTAATCAAGGTTCAGCACCAAGGCCAGCTCAAGAGGCTCTTGTGTGTTTTCACAAGGTTGGCATTAATTGGCACTACGGACCTCAAGTTTCTGAGAGAATTCTCGAATGTATAAAATGGTGCACAGGACCAAGCCACTGTACTCTGCAAGATTTATCAGGGACAAATGTCTGGGTTAATGGATTGCATGAAGGCCAATAAAAAGCAGATCAGTTTCAATAACACAGAGGTGTTATTAATAGGTGGTGTGCCTATTTGGGCAGATAGGGAGCTGTCTGAGTTGTATGGATTCCCCCTTGAAGAGCGTAATTAAGCTGTGTTGTTACATACAACCATCTCTTTGGGGTCTAAAGTGACCTTGGTGGCAGGGGGCACCTTCCGCTATCGCTTAGGCTGATGCTCCAGCTATGGTATTTCCCATACAGCCTAACCACTGTTAGTCATACTCTGGTGATATACCATTTGGACTATTGCAATGTGTTGCTCATGAGGCTGCCTTTGAAGACTGTCCAGAAACTACAGCCAGCAGAGAATACAGAAGCTAGATTACTAACTGAGACCAGATGTGTGGGGTGCATTTTGCCAGTCTTGAAGAAGCATCGCTGTTTAGGGAAATTTTTAATGTTTGATGTTTTATCATGTTTTTAATATTCTGCTGGGAGCTGCCCAGAGTGTCTGAGGAATCCTAGCCAGATGGGTGGGGTATAAGTAATAAATTGTTATCATCATCATCATCATCATCATCACTGGCTCTGGGTCTCTTTCAGGTGCTCACAATATTATTAGCCCCATATTGAATATGGCAGGGGTCTGAGAATTAATGGCAGGGGTGAATTTTATTTGTCACTCTCTTAGCCACTATGCTACACTAGCTCTCCAGGGGTGTCTAAAAAGAGAGAGATTCTTTTTTTTCAGAAAGTGTTTTTAAGATGTCTGTTGTATAGATAAGTCAAGATTCTCCACAGACACGTATCATTCATCCTGAAGAGGTTCTTCTGCAAGCTCTTAAATCTCTACCTGGAGAACAGATAGTCAATGCAAAAGCCATCTCCGGCATCAGATAATCCTCAGGTTTTCCCTTTGCTATTGCAAAAGCTTATTTCTCATTAGGCAAATGTTTGCCTCCAGGACTGACAGTGATGTAAATGCAGGTAGACAGGCCCTCCTTGCTACCCAAGAGCATGTACTAACAAGCACCGGTAAGCAGATGAGCATCCTGTTATCCTGCGGCTCAGCAAAAAAATGCTGTAGATGCTGTCAGAAGGCACAAACATAGCTCAGTGGTGGAACACCTGCTCTGCATGCAGAAGGTCTGGGGTTCATTCTCTGCTATCTCCAGGGAGGGCTGGGAATGTCCCCTGCTTGAAAACCTTGAGGAGCCTTTGGCAGCCAATGTAGACCATACTGAGCTGGAGGCACCAGTGAATGGACTTGGTATAAGGGAGCTTCTTCTGCCCCTACCATTGGTCCAATAAAATTCGCACACATATAGCCTCATGACTGCATCTCCACATCTCATCTAATTTGGGCATTAAGTATGTTGCTTGCTGGGCGTGCAAAGAAGATTAAGTTGACAGCTGAAGATGCATTGCTGATGTTGCAGAAGCTGATAAAACCGTTTTTATCCCCTCTATGCAATTCTTAGAGGACATGGGGCTTTTGGGGAGATTTCTCCAAGATATGAAGGCTTGCAGGCTCCTGAAACACATTCTGCTACTTACGGTGCATTTAGCAGACTCTCTTAGGGCATCTGTAGAACTGAGAACCAAAACTTGCAATCTGCAGCTCAGGGTTCTTAAGGTCCATGGCTTGTTGGCAGGCCCAGTGCCAGGCTTGAGTAGGTCCTAGGCATGGTGCCACTGATAGTGGGGGCCCCACCCACACAGGCAAGAACCGCCACCCACCATTCTCCGCAGGCATTGCCACAAGCACCACAAACACTAGCAGTGCGGGCATGGCTCCTAGTTGTGCTGAAACCATCCATCACCCTCTTCCCACAGCCAAGCTAACCAGCATTATACTATTGGGAGCCAAATGGCTGCACAGCTCTGATCAGTGCCAGGTGGCCATCACACTACATCTCATACAATGCATAGGAACATAAGCAGAATCTGCTGCATCAGACTAAAGGCACATCTAGGTCAACAGCCTGTTCTCACAGTGGCCAACCAATTGCCTGTGGCAAACCCACAAGCCAGTAGTGGGGTCTCCTTCCTTGCAGCTTTAAGCAGAGGTTGGATGGCCACCTGTAATGGATTCCTGCATTTAGTTGAGATTCCTGCATTGCAGGGGGTTGGACAAGATGACCCCTGGGTCCCTTCCAGCTCTAAGATTCTGTGATTCTCTTGTTTTAATGTCAAGACTCGGGGATTCCTATCCCTCTATCGGTGGCAGCCAAAAAAGCATATAACACAAAGGGTTCTTACCACATAATTTATTCAGTATTCACAGGGGGGTGTAGTCTCTATGCCATGATGGCATTGCTCCAAGTAAAGTCCCACTCCCTACGTCTCTCCTATTCTAAGTCACCCCTACGTCGGCTAATCTGAGCTTTCTGCTTCTGAGCTCTCTGCTCCCCTACTTTCAATGCCTGCCTGGTTCTGGGAAAGGAGGGGGGGGGTCCAGGAATACTTTCCAAGGGCACGAGTCTGTCAGCTGTCTCTTCCCTGGTGCTTCTTCTTCTTCCTGCTGTTCCTCTTCCAATATTTCCCAGCTTCTGCCCTCTGCAGCCTCTGAACTATGCCCCTCTGCAAACCACTGTTCTAAATCTACTGTCCTCCTGTTCTCGGGAAGGTTCAGGAGAGGGGGGGACGGCCCCCACCATTCCTCCTCAGTCCAGCCCCTGGCATTTAACTTACATTATTCTATAGTGCAGCATGCATGCGAATGGAGGTTTCCCTGCAATGGCAGACCCAGAAACCCTTCCTTGCAACCCTTTCCTGCTGTATTTTTGTACGCCCCTTAAAGACCTTTAACTGTTAACAAGTTTAGAAATGCTTTTCAATAAGTAAATAAAATAAGCCTTGTCCTCCAAAGAAGTCAGTGTCACCTTAGAATGAGCTCCACCTCACAATGGTAGGCTTGTCCTGCTGGTTTTATGCATGCAGCTCTCGGGCACTTGAGATTCATGGAAAGGAATGTGATTTGAATGGTGGTGCAAAACACTGGGAGCTGAGAAGCACCCATGCCAACCTACTGGCAGGATGAAACAACAGCTGCCTACATTCAGCCTGGCACTGAAGATCCTGAGCCTTTGAATACAGGCTCTGTATCATTTGTTGGTCTATTCAGTGGTGCAAGTGCTGACGCTGGCATGTGTTCAGGGCCCTACCGCCTTTTATGTTTTGCTTTCATCTTTTTTCTGCTGTTGTTCCTTCCCTAAGCCATGATTCAGAGAAAAGGAAGGACTGGAATGATCTAACTGCTACAGTCTCTACCATGTGCATGAAGTTGAAGTTAAGCACTTTTTAATGCGCTTCTTTATTTTACGCACTTATATTTTGCCTTCTGAAAATATAATTTAAAGGTTAAATATAAAGGGGGGCATCCAATTTGTGTGTCTCATCAGCACAAGAATTTCCACTTGTGCAATGAGACTTCCCCCTCCCTTCTCTGCTCTCCCCAAATCTTCTCTGGAGCATTCAGGGAACCCCCTAGAGCAGATTTCAGGTGCACAGGGGAAAGAGAAGTCCCATTGCACATGTGGAAATCCTCATGCTGATGGGATATATTACCCTGTGCTACTTTGGATACAATCCATGATCAATACAATTCAGAATGCAAGGATTGGCACAGAATAATATTAGTAGCTAAATTAAATATAGAAAGCCTCCCAGAAGAGAAACATTTCAACATTTCTTTAAAATGAAAGGAGTGGAGTTTAGATGGCATCTCTCCAGAAAGGGTTCCATAGTTTTGGTGGTGCCATTGAAAAGGCGCTCTCTCTGGAACTCTACAAAGAAATATAATTTAAAGCAAACAGAGCTTTAAACAATAACCTTAGACCTAGGATAGGTTCATATTGGGAAACTCTAAGTGTTGTGGGAGATTAATGACACTGCACTCTAGTTTCTCACCTTTAATTAAAACAAAAACAAAACTTGACCCCCTAGGAGTAGTCTGTAGTCTGGAAAGATGCCAGGACCAGGGCAGGCCAATAATTCAAAGGAACCAACTCCTTCCTAGTCTCCCAACATGCTTCCAAACCTGGGAGAAAACTATGGCAGTCTGGACCTGATACAGTTACCAGGCACAATTGCTGAGCAAGCCATCCCAAGGTCTTCAGATGCTGCCTCAGTACCATGGACAGCACCCTCCTCATTCTCCGTGTTTCTTTCTATAGTGCCTGCCCTACCTATTCCGGATTTTCTTTCCCCTCTCATAGCCTTCCTCAATATGGTACCCTCTACATCTTCCACCAGGCCCAGCCAGCACGACCAACGGTCAGGGATGCTGAGAGTCTGACAACACCTGGAGGATACCAGCTAGGGCAAGGCTTCCTGAATACCAGGGATGAGCAGTGAAACCAGAATAGTTCCAGCATGGAATCTTATACGGTACATAACAATGCAATAGAGATCTTGGAAGTGTTTGACTGGCAGTGGTTCCGCATCATTTCAGAAAGGGATCCCTCCCGGTTCTTACTAGAGTTGTTGGGAGTTGAACCTGGGATCTTCTGCATGCAAATCAGATGCCACAAGACCGAGCTTTGCTAGTCACCCTTCCTTCAGTATGGAATTGCTGTTTGCGAACTTAGCTTTAACTGACAATGGGCACATGAGTATTCAAAAGGTGGATTCTGGAAAGTGAAACACATGAAGCGAAGTTACAGGGAACCAGGCAGAGGGCCTTCTCGGTAGTGGAATCCACCCTGTGGAACACCCTCCCATCAGATGTCAAAGAAATAAAGAACTATCTGATGTTTAGAAGACATCTGAAGGCAGCCCTCTTTAGCGAAGCTTTTAATGACTGATGTTTTAATCTTTTGTGTCACCCATCCTGTATTTCACTTCCTGTCTCACTCCCTTTTGAATGCTTGGTCATCTGTTCCAGGAAGGCATCATCTGTGTCCTCAGCTTGGCTTGGGGATCTATAGTAAACTCCCACAATGAGATCACTGTTATTTTTCTCTCCCTTAATCTTGACCCAGATACTCTCAATTTGGCTTTGAAGTTGTGAATCCTGGATCTCTTCACAGGTATACACATCCCTGACATATAACGCCACTCCTCCCCCTTTCCTGTTTGGTCTATTTCTCTGAAATAGATTATAGATAGATTATATCCCTCTATTACTATACTCCAAATCATGAGACTCATCCCACCAGGTTTCAGCGATGCCTATTATGTCATATTTGGTTTGCTGTACCAAGGGTTTAATTAGGGTAAGAAACCTTATTGCCATTGAATGGTATGTGAGGAGGCAATGAGAAGAGAATTAATTGATCATATCCACCAGCAAAAGAAGGGCTAATTAATAAGAAGAGAGCAGAATATAATGGATTGGTAGTTTGTGTAAACTACGAGGTAATTGGACCTCTTGTGCCATTGTTAGTATCAATCATACCTTTGTTCATCGCAAAGCCTGGCTGTCCAGAGACAGCAGAGAGACAACTGATCAATAATGAACCAGCATGTCAATACAGCTTGTGAACTACACTCCATTGTTCTGCTCATTATGATTGCTGTGGTTTCCATATCTTGAGTGTTGATCCTGGGCGAAACTGTCATCCAGCAGCCCCTTCATTCCCAGTTCAAAAGCAAATGTACTGTATATCACACAAGGATGACACTCCAAACCGGCCATATCCAAGCTAGGAGGAAGCCCACTGTTTCTTGCTTGCCTTTAATATGGGGGAACTAGTTTAATTATTCTAATACACCCTTGCTCAGAAGTGACTTCGTACCCATTATGGTACCTTTATATACTATCCTTGGCAAAACTGTAGCTCAGTACCAGAGCATCTACATTGCAGGCCCAAGGTCCCAGGTTCAATCCCCAGCATCTCTAGCTAGAACAGGGCAAGTCCCCGATCTTAATCCTTGGAGAGTTGCTGCCAGCCAGTGTAGAGAGTACTGGACAAAGTGGGCCAGAAATCTGAGGCTCAGAATAAGCCAGGTTCCTATGTTCTGATGAGTTGTCTTCTGCTAACATTAAAAGATGCTTTTGTTCCACAGCAAAACAGAATGGGAGTAGCATCCCATGACTTTGTCTGAAGAGAAGGTTGCAGCTCTGCATCGGTGCTGAAAAGTTCATTTGTTTTTCAGGAGTCTTGGGGGGCTCCACTTTGTATCCCGGAGACACGCAACATGACATTATAGCATATAGAGCATCACAATACAGCTTTGCTATTAAGATTAATCCCTTAAATTGCTTTTCTATACAAAGTCATGCTAAATAAGCCTTGCCCCCCCCCATCTTTATCATGCTCTTGTAAATTGAGACTAGGATAATCCATTACAACAACAGAGATTTCCCCAAACTGTGTGTGTTCCTGCCAACCCAAACAGGCTTAGATTTTCGTCCTTTGTGTCATAAATGTAGCTCCACTATCTTGCTCCTCTTCTCTCTTGAAGGTCTGTGCAACGTGCAACCCACCAAGTTGACTGCAGCCTAGTATGGACCATTGTCAGGAAAGGGGCTGGAAAAAAATCAACTAGTATCCTAGGATAAGGACCATAGGTCAGTGGTAGGGCAATGGCTTCGCATGCAGAAGGTTCCAGGTTCAATCCCTGGCATCTCTTGGTATGGCTAGAAGGGAACACTACCTGAAACCCTGGAGAGTCACTGCCAGTCAGTGTAGTGACAATACTTAGCTATGCGGAACAATGGTCTGACTTAGTGCATGTCTTGCTATGTATCCACACACATTTGGATACTGTGCTAACACAGAATTCTTACCCCTCTTCTGAATATTCCTATATGGAAAGGCAAACATCCTTTTCTGAATCCTGCCAACACAATAATTACCTCCCAAGGAGATTCTCTCATTTTGTCATGGATATTGCCAGTATGAGAAAATTGCAATTTGTTCTGGTTGTGAGAAAGAGTACCTTGGGGGGTCCCTCCCATCCCCAACTTGCTTTCTTGCTGACAGCAATCTCCTTCACTTCTGGCTGAATCCATATGGAGAACAATGAGGTCCTCTGCAGCCTTCTACAAAGGGTTGCTTACAAAGAGAACCCCTTAATGTGATATATTTTGCAAAAATGACTCCCCCCTTTCCTTTAAGCTTTGATACAGTCTTTTATCCCCAGACTGCCTGCCAAACATCAGAACCAGCCCATGTAGTCTGAGGTCAGAGGGGCATAGCCACCAGCTCTTCCTTGATATAAAGTACCACAGTCAAAACAAAATTGCTTCCAGAAATCCCCAGTGAACATGTTTAGTTTGCATATTCACTAGACATTCTCCGGCTATGCAAAGCCTTGCTAAATATTTACTATTTGATACTAGCATTTTATTTACTGTTATGTTTCATTTCAATATTTGATGTGTGACCCTATCTAACAGCTGCTTTGCAATCAGCTGGCTAATTGGCGCTGCATATTGGCTAAGTGTCTACCATTTCTTATGTCCTCAAACACAATCAACAAAAAGGACCCACAAATATTGAAATATACTTGCAGTGTACTCCAAAAACAAATGTGCAATAGTGCAAATAGGACAATGAACAACATTACAAAGGAACCATTGGTTTTAACCAATTAGGTTTTTGACCATTAAGGTTTTGGTTTCCTTTTCTTTTTTGTCGCAGTTAGCCCCATGTCCTTGGGATAGGTTTTGGAAGCAACATATTTGGGGAATGTGTCAAAATAATTTATCTTGTGCACCAGTGGCTGAGCATTTTTATTTTTGTTAAGAGGTCTGTGCAAGGGAGGAATCTCTTATTTTCCTGTTCTGGATTTTATTTAATTTAAATAATAGTCCCATTGATTTCCATGTGTGTAAAAAGATACTGCTTTCTCATTCCCGTACTCACTTCTTAAAGTTAGACATCACAGGGGCCCATTTGATAAATGTCTGACATGTAAAAAGTTGGGATTCTGACAAGTTGAATGTGTGTGAAGCTTCATTTCATTTGTGTGAACCTTCATTTCATTTGTGTGAAGTTTCATTTCACTGGGGATTTGTTTTTATTTCAGCTTTGCTTGGGTAGCACGGTAGCAATCACTGATTTTCAGGTGGAACGCCAGCTTGTAGTTTGAGAATATGCAAAGAGCAGCGCTGGATGAGGCCGATGGCCCATTTAGTCCAGCATCCTGTTCTCACAGTAGCCAGTCAGATGTCCTTAATGGAAACCAGCAAGCAAGACCCGAGAACAAGACCTCTCTCCCCCCCCCTGTGGTTTCCAGAAACTAGCATTCAGGAGCATTATTACCCCTGACCATGGAGATCCCTGTTTGGGGATTTTGTAGAGGCCATGGGGGTCTAATCCTTTTTCAATGCCATCCAAGTTGATGGCCATCACTGCCTCCTAAGAGATATGCAAGATATATGACATATAACTGTCTTCTACTGGGGCAGATCAATGGTACGTCCTACAGCCCTAACAGGCAAGAGCTCAGCAAAAAACTCAGTTAAGGGTCTTTCTTTACTTTGCTGCCCCAAGTTCTCTTTATAAACTGGAGGTCTCGTGGAATGAGCCTAGGAACATCTGCAAGCAAGGCATGCCCTCTTCCCTTTAACCACACCCCCTCTCCTTTCCAAGGTCAACCTTCACCATACTGAAAACACCAATGTTCAGCTCCATATCTTTCTAGGACCTGTTTTGACGACCCCACCCAGGCTCCTGGTGCACATATATGGAGCTTTGTATCAGCTGGTCACTGATAGGAACATTGGAAGATGCCTTACACTGAGTCATATTGCTGGCCCATCTAGCTCTGTATTGTTTACACTGACTGGCAGCAGCTCTCCAGGGTTTCAAGACCAGGGACATTCCCAGTCCTACCTACAGATGCCTTGGATTGAACCTCAAGTCTTCTGCATGCAAAGCAGATGCTGTAACCCTTGAGCCTTTCCCCAGCTGGAAATATTGTAGAGGGGTACCATGAGAGCCTGAGCACCAGAGAAGAATGCCTGCATTGTCATGGTGTCTGACAGCTGCAGTTCACATTTTGCCTCTGGAAAAGGGAAGCATCTTTGCTCAAAGGCATTTGTTATGTTAACAGTCCAGTTTGAGAGCTAAGCAAACCATCTTTGAACAACAGGCTACTGGGGCTTGTTTGTTAGCGGATCTCCCTGCCCATTTGCGATTAAGGTGTGTTTCCTCACACACCTTAAATAGAGAGCTTCCAAGCATTATTTTCCCCAGTGCAATTAGTGAGCAATGCCTCCGGTCACCCAAACAACCCATGATGTACCCATCCTGGGGAGACGCCACTAAGCATCTTTCATGTGCTTAATCACACATGAAATTCTAGGCATGGTTTCAGCAATTCTCCTCAAATTATCATTGCTCTGATCCGATCAGCGCACGTGGTGGCTTTCCAGATGAGACAAAGAAAATGGCCTCTGTTGCAAAGAGCATGCAGTTTGAAGAACTAATGGGGAGAACTCCTCTAATCAGGCTTGGTGAGTGTGTCTGTGTGAAATGTTTGCCATGAGCTCAGAAAATACCACAATTGTTTACCTACTCAGTTGCAAGGCTGCTGAATTCTCCAATGATGCCATCAGAGAAACAGTGCTTGTTCCTTTTCCCAACTACTCCTCCACGGAGTCTCCAACCAACTCCCATCTCACAGGGTTGTATTATTTCCCCAGCTCTATTCATTATTTTCATTGGCATGATCCTACACTTTGTTGATGGGAAACTCCCCAGCGGAGTAGAAATCATATATCGAACAGATGGAAAGCTCTTCAATCTGAGCAGGCTGAAAGCAAAAAGTAAGCTTATTGTAACTTTCATCATAGAGCTTCAGTATGCTGATGACAACTTAGTGTGCGCACGCTCAGAGGATGACCTCCAAACCATCCTAAATATCTTTGCAGAAGCTTACGAAAAGCTTGGCCTATCACTCAACATCCAAAAAACCAAAGTGCTACACCAACAAGTACAAAATAACCCCTCTGCAGCGCCACAGATCCAACTCAGTAGTGTAACGTTGGAAAATGTTGATCACTTCTCCTACCTAGGCAGTTACCTTTCCACAAGGGCCAACATTGATGCCAAAATCCAGCATCGCCTGAGCTCTGCAAGTGCAGCTTTCTCCCGATTGAAGTGCAGAGTGTTTGAGGATCGGGACATTCACAGGGAAACCAAAATGCTTGTTTACAAAGCTATTGTACTACCAACCTTACTATATGCTTGTGAAACATGGACCACTTATAAACGCCATCTCCAACTCCTCGAAAGATTCCATCAATGGTTTCTCAAAAAAAGTTTACACATACTTGGGAAGACAGGCTAACTTCAGTGTACTGGAAGAAGCAAAGATCACTAGTGTTGAAGCAATGATTCTTCAACATCAATTTCGTTGGACTGGTCATGTTGTGCGGATGCCTGATGATCGTCTTCCAAAGCAAGTATGCTATTCCAAACTTGAAAATGGAAAACGTAATGCTGGTGGTCAACAAAAGAAGTTTAAAGACTGTCTCAAGGCAAATCTTTAAAAATGTAGTATAAACACTGACAACTGGGAAACCCTGGCCTGTGAGTGCTCCAAGCCTTTATCATGGGCTTTGAAGACACTCGATCTCAGGATGCAAGGGAGAAACGTGCTAAAAAGAAGGCATACCTGGCAAATCCACACCGTGATCAACTCCCGCCCGGAAACCAATGTCCCCACTATAGAAGGATGTGCAGATCCAAAATTGGCCTCCACGGTCACTTACGGACTCTCTGTTAAAACCATGTTTATGGAAGACAATCTTACTCGGATACAAGTGCATAGCTGCCAAGTTATCCCTTTTTTAAAGGGATTTTCCCTTATGCTGAATAGGCTTCCTCGCGAGAAAAGGGAAAACTTGGCAGCTATGCAAGTGATCACCGAAGAAGACCTCCGTCACTGCTTCAATGGAAGTGGAAGAGAAATGAAGCAACAAAGAGGGGGGTTCTTTGCCCCAACTACCCTCCCTCCCAGACACCTGCCATGCTACATGCCCAACACCAGTAGCACTCAGAAATGTAGTTTGGATTGATTTGCTTTTTATTGTGTTTCTATACCGCTTTTCAATCAAATGAATCTCAAAGTGGCTTACAAACAATAGATAACAGCAACATCATAAAAACATAGCAGAGCATCACAAATACAGCCCAAATCGTATGAAAGAATCGACAAAGCATCAGTTGCAATCTCTAAGACACTATTAACGAACAGCAACTGAAAAATAAGCTAAGAATACAGTGGAAGTCATGTTATTAACAAATCAATAAGGCATTTACACTCTATAAAGCAATGTTAACAACTACAAAAAAGCAACTTTAAAAAATGAGCTAAGCGCTGTTAAGTTCATACACACACTCTCCAATGCCCCCATAACTCAAAATCATTTGCTCTGTTCAGTTCATTAAAGTGCACATAAAATACACATGATGGCCATTGTTAAGCCAGTTCAGCCAAATGCTCAGACGTCACCATTCCTGAGTACAGCAGCTCTCAAAGAATGTTGGGGGTAAAATACATGTTTTGGTAATTGAACTCGGAGCCAGAATAGAATATTGGGACCTGCAAGAGTATAAAAAGAGTCCTGCTGGAACAATCCAAGGGCTCATCTAGTCTAGCATCCTGCTCTCATGGTGGCCAACCAGATGCATATAGGAAGCATACAAACGGGACCAGAGTGAAAAAGTGCCTCTCTTCACCTTTTGATTCCCAACAACAGGTATTCAGGATATACTCCAACCATGGAGGCAGAGCAAAGCCACTGTCGCTAGAAGTCATTGGCAGGCTTATCCTCCACATATCTGTCTAATCCCCTTTTAAAGCCATCCAAGTTGGTGGCCATCACTCATAGAATCACAGAATTGTAGAGTTGGAAGGAGGGACCCTAAGGATCATTGAGTCCAACCCCTTGTGATACATGAATATACAGCTGTCTCATACAGGGATCAAACCCGCAACCTTGGCATTATCAGCACCACACCCTAGCCAACTGAGCTATCCAGGATGAATGCAATGGAGATGAACATTGCAAGACTCCCAAATCAGTACTTCGAAGCTTGGAAATAACAGTCTTGACACCATCACTAATTTCAAGCTTTACAGTAGGAAGTGAAGAAAGATAGCACATATAATAGCGCTAAGGGCTTCTATGGAAAGGAATGTGTAATACAGTATGTAGGGAATGTGAGACATCTGAGGAAGCCCTGAGTTACAGGAGTTTTATAGTTTCCAAGGACTAAGAACAAGATGGACATATTAATGGCACTGGAAAACTTCCATAGAATAATTTTTTTATTGGTTCCTGAAGTCCAGTACAGTGGTACCTCGGTTTATGAACACAATTGGTTCCGGAAGTCTGTTCATAAACTGAAGCATTCATAAACTGAAGCGAACTTCCCCATTGAAAGTAATGGAAAGTGAATTAATCTGTTCCAGATGGGTCCGCGGCGTTCGTAAACCGAAAATTCGCAAACCGAGGTGTTCATAAACCGAGGTTCCACTGTATGTGTAGTATATGAATTAATCCTACCGGGCCAACCACTTTGTATACAATTTGTCTTCTCTTGCTCAGAAGACAAGATCAGTTGCCTCTTGATTAAGATCATCTCTGTGAAATATTTATGTAGATCCAAACATTTAAGCTATTGACTTCTTTCATGTAGTTAAATGATGTGATCCCAAGGGTACATATAAATTGGGTATGCATTATGTGCAATAAATCACCTTGAATTTTCAAGCAAAGAAAAACCTGAAAACAATCAGCGGTGAACTTAATGGGCACTGAGGATCCTCCTTGCTATTATTTAAGCTTAAGTTATACATGATGTAATTCAAAGCTCTCTGTTTGAGCCGTACTTAGTTGCTGCTATTTACAAGACAGGCATTTTTCAAGCGGCTGGGATTATTAATTCTAGATATTAATTGCATGCTGCAAAACCGACAATTTGGTCAGAAACAATGGAGCAAATGCTGTAGATAAATGAACTCGGAAGCCCATTAGCTGCTGCCATACTAATGGGCCATTGTGCATATTGGCTTTCAGAGCTAAAGGTTGGGACAAATTAATATTATATCTACTTAACTAATTACGCATGTAAACAGTTTACAGCTCCTTGAAGAAAGCAGTATGAGAAAACACTTAGCAGTTGTTCCGCCAGCTGGATTTTCAAATGCTGCACAAGCATTAATTGACTCCCCACCGCCAGCATGCTTTCACCGATGTCCAGAACCTAATTTATTAATAGATTTTATGATATGCTTTCTCTGTACCCAACAGGCACATGAAATCAAACAATGTCGCCCACCAGTTGTTGCATGCATTTTAATGTTACCTCAATTGAAGAATGTATCTTACAAGGCAATCCTATATGTCTCTGCTCAGAAGTAAGTCCCACTGAGTTCAGTTAGGCATACTCCCATTTAAATGGGTATAAGGTTGCAGCCTTAATTATTCCCCCCCCAAAAAAAATGTGGCTTTGCGTTGAATAGTTTAATTTTAGAGTGGAAAATTCCAGCGACAATAAACCAGCAACAAAGCCTATCTCTCTCTTTTTCTTTTTTCAAGAGTGAGCTCTGCTCATCTTATGACTCCCTTAAATCCTGTGGGGGGGGGGTATGTGTGCAAATGCTTCAGTGAATTAGAAATATATCTGATCAGGGCCCAAACAGATTGGCCAAATGCAAGACTCCAGACTCAGTTCAAAGGTTTGTGGGTCTGTCCAGTAAGACATGTCTTAGGATCTTCAACCAATAAGCTCTGGGACAGTTCAGTTGGTAGAGCATGAGATTCTTAATATCAGGGCTGTGGGTTCAAGCCCCACTTTGAGGGAAAGATTCCTGCATTGCAGACTAGATGACCCTAGTGGTCCCTCCAAATCTAAGATTCTCTATGACAGGGCTTCCTTCACCATAATGACACAGGAAATTGCCTTATACTGAGTCAGACCATTGGTCCATCGAGCCCCTAGCCCTGTTTGTTACCATTGTCTCTCATGGTTGTTGCGGCTGCTGCTTATGAGCTACTCCACTCCCCAGCTCCTTCCACTTCCTCCTTTCTGGATATAAGTCACATCCCAACCAATCAGGGATCCTGCAGGAAACAGGGTGGTGTGATGAAACTGCATAGCCAATCAGATTTAGCTATGAGCAGTCAAACATTGTTGCTAGGTGTGCTGGAAAATAATCAAAGAATGGAGGCATTTTTTCAGAACAACTAAAAATATTCACATGGGGATGCACAAAAACTAGTGAATAGTTTCAGCTGAGCTTGCACCCTCCAATGTCATTGCCATCCACGCAGAAAATGCAAACCCGAACACTAATCTTCAATATATAACAATTTCAAGAACCGCTTCTAGAATGTACACTATGTCACAGCCCTGGGAACAAAGCATCTTTCATTTACTGTTTATTCATTGCCAGGATTGAGTCTTCCAAAGATCTGACTGAATAAGTTGTATGCAGGGCAGGGGGGGGGGGCAGGAGAGGTTGCTGAAACATTTGCGTGCAGAGCCCAAACATCGCCTGCTCTTTATCATGCCTGTTTGGTACAAAAAAGGGGACACAGGGCATTTGTCTTTGTGGGGGGCACTGCCAGCAGACGTGCCCCTGGCATCTGTGGCATTGCACTGAAACTGCAGCGAAGGGTGCAGTTAGAAGAAAAGTTATTGTGTCACACTAGTCATGATTGCACACTTACAGAGAGCAGCATCTAGTTGCAGGGAGGAGCCACCAGGGTGAGTAAACATGGAATATTACAGGCATGTCTGGGAAACCCACACCAAAAAAAAAGCTCAACAACTTCTGTGTCCGGATGTTCACTTCTTGAAATATGGCAATTCTAGTTGGGTTATGCTTGAAGGTTTTTCGCATCTACGGTAGGTGTTCACTATGAGAACAGGATCTCAGCAGGCTCTTCTCATCTTCTTGTGGACTCACAGAGAAAATGTTATGTTGTTAGTAAGGCTGTGAACTTTGTAGCCCAATCCACTGTATTCCATGAGATTAGCCCCCCAGGTAAGGGAGTTCAGCAGAGGCAGTCAATCTGGCACCCTCCAGATCCCGTTGAACTCCAATTCCCATCAGCCCTGAATGGCATGGTAAATAGTCAGGGATGATGGGAGTTGTAGTCCAATAGGATCACCACGCTGGTTTACCTACTGTATCAGATTGCAGTCTTAATAGGCTGGCTATTACCTGAACATGAGGGACCCAGGTGGCGCTGTGGTTAAACCACTGAGCCTAGGGCTTGCTGATCAGAAGGTCGGCGGTTCGAATCCCTGTGACGGGGTGAGCTCCCGTTGCTTGGTCCCAGCTCCTGCCAACCTAGCAGTTCGGAAGCACGTCAAAGTGCAAGTAGATAAATAGGAACCGCTACAGCGGGAAGGTAAACGGTGTTTCCATGTGCTGCTCTGGTTTGCCAGAAGTGGCTTTGTCATGCTGGCCACATGACCTGGAAGCTATACGCCGGCTCCCTCGGCCAATAATGCGAGATGAGCGCGCAACCCCAGAGTCGGTCACAACTGGACCTAATGGTCAGGGGTCCCTTTACCTTTACCTATTACCTGAACAAAGTAATTTATTGAACATATGTATTTATTAATCAACATTCTGTAAAATCACCCTTATGCAATTGTTTTAGTAGAAAGGTTTTTAAAAAGTCTGTATTGGATTTGAAATTGTTTTTATATATAAAACTGCTTTAGATATGTTTTTATTGTTAAATCACTTCAAGATGTTTTATAGGAATTGACTCAGAAATGGAGTTAAATAAAAATCAAGCAAATTCTTTTGAACTATGCAAATGGTAGGGGGGCTTGTACTTACACAACTATTTTTTGGCTTAAAATCATAGAAGCATAGAATTGAAGAGTTGGAAGAGCACTGGGGACCATTCCTGCAATGCAGGAATCTTAGCCAAACATCCAAGACAGATGGCTATCCAACCTCTGCTTAACAGCCACCAATGAAGGAGACTCCATCACCTTCTGAGGGAGTCTGCTCCACTGTCAAACAGTTCTTACTGCCAGAGATTTCTTCCTGGTGTTTAGTAGGACTCTCCTTTCTTGTAACTTGAAGCCATTGGTCTGGGTCCTACCCTCCAAAGCAGGAGAAAACAAGCTTGCTCTTTAGATACTGGAAAATGGCTATCATACATCCTTTCAGTCTCCTCTGTTCCAGGCTAAATATACCCAACTCCCTCAACCTCAACCATTCCTCATAAGGCTTGGTTTTCAGACCCTTTATCATCTTGGTTGCCTTCCTCTGCAAACGTTCCAGCTTGTCAGCATCCTTCTTAAACTATGGTGCCCAGAACTGGACACAGTACTCCAGGTGGGGTCTGACCAAGGCAGAATAGAGTGGGATTATTGCTTCCCTTGATCGGGACACTATACTTCTGTTGATGCAGCCTAGTGTCCTAGGAGTACTTAAACGCTAATGAGATAGCACCATATATTATCAGTTCCAGTAAGAAACATACAGAACAGATGTTCTCCACCATGAAACTCTCCACCTACCGTGATAGCACAATTTAGTTGAATTACCTTTGCTAATATTGAGATATTAGCATTAAAGCCACAGCCGTTACTGAATCCCAGTCGTATCAGAAAGCAATTAAATGCCTTTCCAGCATCTCCTCAAGGGGGGGGGATATCATAATGTGGGTCCTCTGATGGCTCCAGGGATGAAGGAGTTTTTATTTAATCGCATTATACAGTTTCCAGTGGATTTCTCCTCCCAAGCCGACATTAAATTAAAGTGGCTAGTGGAATCCCTCTTATGTGGAAGGATCAGCATGCATGCTGGGATTCAGCTGTGTGTCTGGAGTCCAGATGTTGAAGTCTGGGCATGCTGCAAGGAGAAATGCTTTGACATCACAGCATGAAAGCTACCAAAGTGAGAATATTAACCATGAGAAAATCATGGACCAGAAGCTCATCAACTGATGCTCACCTGATGATGACCTCCGTGTGTTAATGGACCATCATAGTCCTAACATTATAGGAATTTCTTACGACTCCCAACACCCCAGATACAATGCAGACTTTCATATATACATGTGCATTGTTTGATGACCGAACCGCCAACTAATATTTTGCATGTGAAGGTAGTAGCCCTTGGTAGTCTTATCCTCCCTGAATTTTTCCTATTTTTTAATATTAAAAAAGCTATCCAAGTTGGTAGTCATCACTACATCTCATGCAAGTTTAACTGTGTACTGTGCAAAAAAAGTCATTGGATGGCCCCCAAGTCCTAGTATTATGAAAGAGGCAGAAAGATGCTTTGTCCACTTTCTCCATGCCATGCCTTACACACCTCTATCATCTGCTGTTTTCGTAAAATAAAACACTGAACATGTTGTAACCTTTGCTCATAGAGCAGCAGCAGCTCCATCCCCTTTGCTCATTTTGATTGCCTTTTTCCAGCACTACAATTATAGAATCGTAGAATTGTAGAGTTGGAAGGGACCCCAAGGGTCATATCGTCCAACTCCCAGCAATGCAGGAATCCCAACTAAAGAATCTCAACTAAAGATGGCCATCCAACCTCTGCTTAAAAACCTCCAGGGAAGGAGAGTCCACAAATTCCCAAGGAAGAACGTTCCACTCTCAAACAACTCTTTTTTTTTTTAAAAAAAAATATTTTTATTAATTTTCCAATTAAAACCAATTATATCACATTCAATATTTCAAATTATACACATATATATATCAATCAGACCGAATGTTATGCCAAATCATCTAAAGAATTTTTTATTTGGGTTCCCATGCTTCAAGAAATTGGGAATTCCTCGCAACTGTCCACTGCCGTCTTTTTTCTAAAGTTCAAATCGTCCTTCAAGTTCATAATAATCCAGATCTTCCCCTTACAGTCACATAGATGTTTTCCACTTTCACGATTGTTTCCCAGCTGCTGATATAAATATCAAACAAAGTCTCACAGATGTTCTTTCTCCTGTGTGAGTTAATCAGTCCAGCCTCCCCATAAATCTTCTTAATGGAGCTCCTGTTGCGTTGAAGCAATTCGAAGTAGCGCCATCTTAAAAAGCTCAAATCACTTTCGCTTTTCTCTCATAGCCATGAAGATTTACGATCATTATAGAATTTACAGCTTTTCCAGGCAGGAGACTCAAACATCAAACCATAGACTCTTGGTAAATTAATGGATCTCCTTGCCCTATAGCTGAACTTAGCTTCAGGTCGCTGCTCCAATTTAAAGTGCGTCACAGCTCATAAATCCTCCGAACGCATTCAGAACTCCTTCCGTCCGACTAGGGGGGGGCTTTTCTCATCGGCAACTCCACATCTTTAAAAAAATATGCTCAGTAACAACAGTTATAAGGTTCAACTCACACAGTCTTTTGCTTCTCTTTCACTCCAAACAAGCCAGGACATCGCGTCCGGGAAGGTACGAGGCAACAATATGAAGAAAAAAAATAAAATAAAAACTCACTCCCCTTATCGCTCCGTCCCCATCAATCCTTCTTCCAGATGCAGTACAATCTTTGACTCCTCTCACTCGGCAGCATAAATTTCTCAGCAGTAAACAGCGCTTCTTTCCCTCCTTCTGAAGTATGTCCATAGATTTAAGCCTAATTATCTTCTTTAACCATGGAAATCCCCGCCATGCAGATTAGCGTCCGGGAGTCCTGGCCCTTGTAAGTGCTCAGCCCAAGCTCCCCCCACTCCAAAAACAGTCGGAGTGGGTCTGGGGGCATCGCGGGCCAGCGGCCCCTCTCCGTAACCCCCGGAGAGGGTAGGGGGTTGCCATTTACTCCCCTAGCAACCGCCAAATTCCTTACAAAGGTCAGAGAGATGGAAAACAGGTCCGCCATTCCTGCAGGCGGAAACCGGAACCCCCCCACTCTCAAACAACTCTTACTGTCAGAATGTTCTTCCTCATGTTTTGCCGGAACCTCCTTTCTGGTAACTTGAAGCCATTGGTTCAAGTCCTACCCTCCAGAGCAGGAGAAAACAAGTTGTTTTCTCTTCCATGTGGCAGCCCTTAAGATATTGGAAGATGGCTATCATATCTCCTCTCACCTCTTCCAGGATAAACATACCCAGCTCCTTCAACCGTTCCTCATAAGGCCCTGACCCTTGATCATATTAGTTGCCCTCCTCTGTACACATTCCAGCTTGTCAACATCCTTCTTAAATTTCTAAATATCTTAAATATCTC